>NC_067474.1:21955700-22278200 GCF_947179515.1 Apodemus sylvaticus | reverse complement strand
TTAAGTTCAGGCTCCAGAACTTACATATTGAAGGAGAGAACCAGCTTGCCTAATCAGTCTTCTGATATTCACTTATATGTAGAAGTATATATCACTCCTTATAGATACAACACAATACAATACAATACAATACATACATACATACCTAAAACAACCATATGCACATAAATACATAAACAAATGTAATATGATTTAAAAATAAGATGATGGTCTCTCACTAAAATGAGAAGACTTAGTGATTAATACTCACTCCTTAGAAGGAAGATAATGTGGTAAAGAGATTGTGGGGTTGTGATCAGTGGAAGCTGAGTCCATCTCTGGACAGCCTTTCCTAACCATAGGACCTTGAAGAATCATAATCTCTCCAATCCAGACTACACATCTGCTCAGTGGGAGAATGACACCAGTCTCTGCACAACTCCACATTTCGGAAGCTCATGCCATTGAGGGCACTAAGCATACACTTCTGTTCTCGGTGACTTTAAAAAGAGATGCCTAAGTCAATACAAGTGGTTTTACAAATGGACACATCAAACACACAAAGTTGAGCTAGTGTTGTCCTGGGATTAAATGGTGAGAAATGTCTACAAGTGACTCAATGGTCTTAGTGCCATCATATCTTATTCATGTTAAGATAATGATTGTTCATGTGATTTTTTTCCCCTTCACTGAGTTATTCAATTTTGTAGATATAGGATTAGTGTGTGGAGAGGAATTAAGGCAGGACATACGTTGTCTCTTGATGGCTACAGCTAGTCAGCTAAAGCGAGAAGAGCAGTATAAGCATGGGGACAGTGAAGGAAGAAAGGGAAGAAGTGGGACTTGGCAACAATGCTGTGTTTAATTTCTTACAGCCTTGTCCACATGTGTTGCTTTAAACTACCAAGTTTGTGAATGGAAACTAATAGTAATTGCAATGCCACTTCCATCTTCTCCACCATTTCTCATATTCTCCTAGCATATTTATGCTGAAATTCACCCACCACTGCTATGACCTATGGCTCAGGGACTGACCCAACTGGAGTGACAGGGAAGGAAGAAAGGGCAGACACAGGTACAGAAAAGCTGTGTGATGGAGTGAGCTATGCTCACTGTGGTGAAGACACCTATAGGAGCTGAGAGTCTTAGCTTACTTCTACTTGAATGGTGGAGATGGGTTATGGTATACAGATGAACAAGGAGGCAGATTTAGCTGAGCTCAGTAGGAGGTCTCTATAGGGAGCAAACTCAAGCTGCAGTCATCCCAGGCTAGAGGAGGAAGCTGTGGTTGCTAGTTCTTACTGGTCAATCATTTGTAAACACTCACATTTGGTTGGAGAAAGACTTTGCCAATTCTCTGAGCCTGACCTGGTGAGGCTTTGCCATTGCCAGGGGTCTGAGCCATTGGGGTCCTTGGCATTGTCTTGGGCATGCCAACAACACACATTCACTCAGTATTCCCTCCACATCCACATCCCACCTCAATTCTTTCTGACTTTGAATTGCCATCTGCTATGGACATAGGAGTCTCCATTTCGCACATCTACCTTTGCCCCGTTACTTAGAAGTCAATATAAAGACGTACTTCCTGCATAGACTTAGCAAATTACATGAATGTGGTCCCTCTCTCATAGGATGCTGTGCTGGGCTTACCATGTTTCTCATCATGGAGTAAGATGACACAATGCCCCAGAGATGGAGTAAAGTTAGGTGAGTGGTGGGTGTTGAGGTAGAGTTTCCCACTGATCTTCTGAATGATTTTTCAGGAAGGAGTTCACCAAGCAGCGTCTATGCAGATTGACCTCAGACAATTGAAGCCTTGGAAATGAAAATCACAGATAATAGGTGACCACTATGGTGAAGTACAGATATGTTGATTTAGCTCTGAAGTTGCGTAAAGGAGACTTGGAATGTGTAGTCTGTAATAGTTTCTACTGGGGAGCCCAATTAGTTGTACTTTTATTTTTGGAAAGTACCATATATCTTGCAGATAGTGAAGGCTCTCAGATTTCTTTCTTTACTAAATGATTCAGTTCTTTCAATGTCAGCTTTACAAGATGACTTTGAACTATACACAAGTTCCACGGTTTTCTCCTCTTACATCTCTGAAATTTCACAATATGGCCAGGTTACACAGAATTACACAGATGGCATTGGATGCAGTGCCTGCATTTGGAGAGATGACAGAGTAAACAGAGTAAACAGGTATAAAAACAGCAGCCACTTGGCAGAGTAAGAAGTATTCCTAAGATCTTTGGCTTTACTATATATAAGGATGCTTTATTATTATTTTTAATCTGGAATTAAATTAAAGCCATTGCCCATAAAGGAGCACTCAACTTAGTTTAGAAGGAAGAGGGAAGAACTGTAAAGATTACATTTTTAGGTGTCCTCAGTCATAGAATTCAGCCATTTCTTATTGGCAATTGTGGTAAGAGGGAGGAGATAAACCCTTTTGAAAACAGACCTTTTTTTTTTTTGGTTCCTTTATATTTTTGCAGAACCACTTTCCTTCAGCACTACAGACTTGCCTTGAATTAATTTCCACATTGCCCTCCTTGGGATTCAAATACTTAGAACTTGCAGCCAAGTGGGCTCTCTTTGATGCATTCTTCTCAAGATTATTCACGTTGATCTCTTAGGGACTGCATCAAAACTTCATTTGGGATGGGAACTAGATTGTAAAAATAGCCATGTATAAAGAAATAATGTTTCATATTTATCTGTAGTTAACAAGCACTTTTCTTATACTAGATTTCAAATGTGCCAAAGAAAATAGGAAGTCATAGTGACACATGACACTCAGAAGCCTGAGACAAAAGGGCTGTGAGTGTAAGGCTGGTATGGGATACACAACAGGATCTTGTCTAAATGAGTAACAACAACAACAACAACAACAACAACAACAAAACCAAGAAAAGCAAAATAGCAAAAGTAGCACCAACCATGCACATATGGGCACAGTGGGAGTGTCTTTCACATTTCATTTCTAGAGGCGGGTGAGAGGCTGGAGTTGCTAAAAGACAGAAGACCCTGCTTACATCTTTTTTCTTTTCTTTTCCTTTCCTTTCCTTTCCTTTCCTTTCCTTTCCTTTCCTTCCCTTTCCTTTCCTTTCCTTTCTTTTCTTTTCTTTTCTTTTCTTTTCTTTTCTTTTCTTTTCTTTTCTTTTCTTTTCTTTTCTTTTCTATTAGGTATTTTATTTAGTTACATTTCAAATGCTATCCCCTTTCCTGGTTTCCCCTCTAAAAATCTCCTCTCCCATCCCCTTTCCCCCTACTCACCAACCCATCCACTCCCTCTACCCTGTCCTGACATTCCCCTACACTGGGACATCCAAACTTCTCAGGACCAAGGGCTTCTCCTCCCTTTGATGACCAACAAGGCCATCTTTTAATGGAATTTCTATGGTAAAGTTTATTCATAGCTTTGAGGCAAATGGATAGAACTAGAAAGTATCATACTGAATGAGGTAATCTAATCACAAAAGAACACACATGGTATGCACTCACTGAGAAGTGGATGTTAGCCCAAAAGCTCAAAATAAACAGGATACAATTCACAGACCACAGGAAGCCCAAGAAGAAGGATGAGGGTGAGGGTGCTTTAAGTGAGGGTGCTTTGGTCCCTCCGAGAAATGGAACAAAATATTCACAGGAGCAATTATGGAGACAAAGTGTAGAGCAGAGACTGAAGGAAAGGTCATCCAGAGACCGCCCTACCTAGGATTCATCCTATAAACAGTCACCAAATCCCAACAATATTATGAATGACAGGAAGTGCATGCTGAAAGGAGCATGTTATGGTTGTCTCCGGAGGGGTCCTGCCAGAGCCTTACAAATATAGAGGCAGATGCTAGCTGCCAACCATTGGACTGGGTGTGGGGTCCTCAATTGAGGGGTTGGAGGGAGGACTGGAAGAGCTGAAAGGGTTTGCAGCCCCATGGGAAGAACAACGAGATTGGCCACCCAGATGCCCCAGGATTCCCAGAGACTAAAACATCTATCAAGGGGTACACATGGTTCCAGCCAAAAATATGGCAGAGGAATGCCTTGCCGGGCATCAGTGGGAAGAGAGGTCCTTTTTCCTGTGAAGACTCAATAGATGCCCCAGCAAAGGGAAATCGAGCGGGGGGGGGGGGGGGGAAGTTAGGTGAGGTGGGTGAGGTGGGAGTGGGTCACGTGGAAAGGCATATACTTGGAGGCAGGAGGTGGGAGGAGGGGTTGAGGGTTTTCGGGGAGGGGGGAAACTGGGAAAGGTTTTAGCATTTAAAATGTAAATGAAGATTATATTCAATAAAAAAGAAAAAATAAATGAATAAAATGTAAAAAAAAAATTCACACAGAGACCCACAACTGAACAAGGGGCAGAGAATAACAGACTGCAGAGTACTCAACATTATAAGGAGCATGTATACTGCACTCTGACTCCCAAGGCTCAAACAAGAAGAATTTAACAGTCAAAGGTAGTTGATGACTGCAAGGAGACATTATCTTCTGGACATAGCAGGACTGCTGCAGTGTATACATTGCCTGCAACTCACAGCAATTGCCACAGAGCTCCCAAAACCCATGTATACTCAAGCTAGATCAATCCTAGCATAGAGAGAGGAGGAGTTGGGCATCTCTGCATCCCCCAGCCATACATAGCCTATTGACAATTGTAAGATGCTGGGAGAAGGAGAGGAAGGCAAAAGATGGAAATAGAAAAGATCATCCTGAGTGAGGTAACCCAGAAAGACAAACATGGTGTGTACTCACTCATTAGTGGACATTAGCCATAAAGTACATGATACAGAGACCCAGAGAGGCTAAGTAACAAGGGAGACTCAAGGGTGGATGTGTTAATCTCACTGAGAAGGGGAAAGAGAGGGGGCAGCATGGGGGGAGTGCTGCTAGGGGGTGGGGATGGAAACTGGAGGGATTAGGAGGGAGGGAGAGACTTAACTGTTGGTTTAGTAAAATTGGTGATGGTTTCCAATTACTGCAGAAAATAGAAAGAGGTGGAGTTTGAGTTGTTGAGCTGGAGGTCACAGGGAGGCAAGGTTACAGTATAAGGAGACAGGAGAAAGAGAGAAAGAAGGAGCATGAAGGAGAAGACAGAGAGAACAGGAGGTCTCTATTAGTTCTGATGAACCAGCAGCACATGTCTTAGAGAAATGCCTTCCCAGGATGCCAGACTGCCTGAACAGAAATAATCCAGAGAATTTCAGATTGAGGAGCATAGTTGGGATAGTAGCCAGACTAGCATTAGAGATTTAGATTAGAGGTAATCCCTCAGTAATTGCACAGAGCCTAATAAATAAATATCATAGCTTGAGTCTTATTTATTTGAAGCTAGATGGGGGATACATTTAATTGACTTATTTTACACCAACTCAGACACAAACCTTTGACCTACAATTTGTGCTGCATATAAGATGTGCAGGAGTAAGGATGGAATAGAAATTGAGGGGATGACCAACCAATTATTGGTCCAGCTTGAGACCCATGCCATGAGATCAAGCCCGCCCTTGACATCATTAACGATATTCTTTACACTTGCAGTCAGGAGCCTAATATAACTGCCATCAGAGAGGCTTCATCCAGCAACTGATGGAAACAGATGCAGAGACTCACGCATAAATATTAGGCAGAGCTTGGAAAATCTTGCAAAAGAGGGGAGGAAGGATTGTAGGAGCCAGAGGGGTCATGGACACCACAAGAAAACATATAGAATCAACTAACTTGGGACTATAGGGTCTCACAGAGACTGAACCACCAACCAGAAAGTACTGACCTAGGTCCTCTGCATATATGTAACAGTGCTGTAGCTTGGTCTTCATGTGGGACTGCTAACAGTGGGAGCAGGGGCTGTCTCTGACTTTGGTGCTTGCCTTTGGGACCCTTTCTCTCTACTGGGCTGCATGGTCTAGCCTCAATAGGAGATGTGCCTAGTCTTACTGTAACTTGATATTGTAAGGCTGATTGATACCTAAGGAAGGCTTCCCTTCTTCTGAAGAGAAAAGGAGGAGGCATGGATAAGGGTGGGAGGGTGGAGGGGGGCGTTGGAAGGACTGGGAGGAGAGAAGAAAGGAAAAGTTGCCTTTGGGATATATATGTATATATATATATATATATATATATATATATATATATATATATATATACTTTATTTACTTACTACAGATTTACAGTAAGTAAAATTTACAGTAAGTAAAATTTATTTACTTACCACATATATATATATATATATACATGTATATCTGTATGTATACATACAGATATATACAGATGTATAATACAGATATATACAGATGTATATATACAGATATAAATATACAGATGTATATATACAGATGTATATATACAGACATATATACAGATATATACAGATGTATATATACAGATATATACACACACACATATATATATCTGTAGTGAGTAAGTAAATAAATTTAAAAAGAAAAGAAAGATAGCTTCTTGGTAAGTCAATCACACTCCAGTGGAATACCATACAACCAAGAAGTACAAGATGGTCTTTTTAAGAAAAGAAAGAAAGAGAGGAGGAAAGGAAGGAAGGAAGGAAGAAAAGAAAAGAAAAGAAAGAAGGAAAGAAAAAAGAAAGAAGAAAAGAAAGGACGGACAGTCAGGGAGGGGGGAGGGGTAGGAAAAACTAGGTCTAGGTCTGGGAAGAATTGGAAAAGTGAAAATGCCAAATCCTGGAAGCAAATGTTGAGTCTCGTGAGCAGTAAGCTCCTCCATCTTCCTGCGCTCTCAGCCTGGGCGTGTCGTGTGAAGCAGGCTGCTGTTGGTAATGCTCAGTGTCGCCCATCGCTGCTCTGTGTTAAGAACACACATGCAGAGCCCATGTCTTCCATTTGTAGCAGAAACAAATCCCAATTTTATGTTAAAACTCTATTTTTTGGCACTATTATCTATTAATTACTACTTGAAAGACACAATAAAATCGAAATTACTATTTTAAATATTAGAGTCAGATAATCTTCAGTCTACATGTAAACTCCTGCAGACTGAAAGCTCTCTGACCCTGAACAAATTTATTCAATTTTTCTGGACTATCTACTATGAGGATACTAATGTAAGTTTTTGGAGAGTCAAAATGTACATATTATCTGATAGGTCATCTTTGTGATACTTGGAAATCTATCGTTAATTTTTTTCACTTTAGTTTGAAAATTTCTTTACCAAAAAGGTCACAGTGACTTCACAAATATTTTATGGACTTTTGATTCCTTATGAAATCTTGGAGTTATCTGTCCATTCTTGTTTTTAGAGGTGATGTTTCCAGCATGCGATAGGAAATGTATTCTTCTGTTAAAGCCAAAGTAAATGTTGCAGCCAGTACAGTAAATAGGTCATACCTGCGTTTGTGTACTAGCATGCACAGATCAGGAAGTCCGCGATTTCTTTAGCTTCTGAGTTTCAACTTCTGAATGGAGATTCTACTACAGAGCTGTTGTGAGAGTTGATGAATTCACATTCAGTAAGAACTTATGACTGTGTATAATGGCTGATATATGATCATAGGCGTCCCATTTTGCACACTCAACATTGAGATGGTTTTGACCTATGTAGAAGAAAATATGTGGCCCTATGAATGGTTCATTGGGTTGATAATAGTAATTGTTTACAGGACACAAGTTCCCAAATCCTTTGGGTTCTCATTTTCTCCTGAGGTTACTGAGAGAGACTTATTCCAGAGAGCAAAAGGCATATCATGCTATAAAGGCATGCACTTTCATCAGCTGGATATAATGTAGTGAGGGGGAAGTGAGACTGTACCACTGGGGAATGCTGCCTCCCTCAGTCTGCTCTGACTGGCTTAGAACCCAGGTAAACAGAAGACTTGCTTTGTGTGATTAGAACCATTATATGCATCCAAGTCTAGGAACATATACTTTATTGGGATATAGTCCTAGGAAAAGGAGCAGGGAACATGTTTGTCCTGGTTGTGTATGTACACAGGTGTCATCATGCATGTGCGTGTGCGTGTGCGTGTGCGTGTGTGTGTGTGTGTGTGTGTGTGTGTGTGCTTGTGGAGGTCAAAAAACCCTGAGTTTCTTTCCTCAGGTACCATTTTTGAGAAATGGCCAATGATGCCAGGGGATCCACCTGTCTCTACCTTATGAGTTGTGGGATTGGAAGCATGGCACCCCACTACACCTGTGCTTCTTGGTTTCCAAGGATATTACTTGAGCTTGTGTGCTCAGAAAGCAGATGCTTCACTAGTAAGCTACCTTGGCAGTCCCACGTTTGATCATAATTGGTTCATTTAAACTCTGGTCTCCATTGCTAAAGTCTAGTTTTCCTTTTTAGGACATAGGAGTAGGTGCGCTAGGAGGAAAAGGCCTTGCCAAAAGGGGCATCCCAACCTGGCCTACTCATTAAAGGGTCTTTAAAACATGGGCACCAACAGTCCTTACTTCAGACCAACCACAATCCATCCGAGCATTCCAAAAGGCTCCCAAGGAGCTCATAAGGTGTGGCCAAGATTGAGAAGCACTGTTCTAAAAGTTAACATTATTGTTATTAAAAAATGAAAAACTATGGCCAGATAAAATTAAACAAATTCATCATAACTTTACTACTCCAGAAGTGATTGTAGCATCATGATATTCTATACATCCTATGTTCATTTCTATGTCAATTAAGTGATCTTTTAAAACAATGTGAGGAATTAGCTTCTGTAAGCTAATAAATAATACCCTAAGAAGATGTCTTTTTATAATTTGTCCTACATCTGAACACTCCCAAAGCCTTTAGCGCAGAATGGGAAAGTATCTCTTTTAAGCCTTGCTCCCCATTTCAGCGTTTCGCCACCTCTCTCTCTGATAATAGGCCTCCAGACAGCCACTGAACTTCAGCTCCTCAGCATGTGCAGGATGGCCTTGGCTGGAAGCTTCTCAGGTAGTCATGTGGTGGTCATGAACTTGTCTATGAATCATTTCTCTAGAGACCCTTTGGTACGTGATATTTTTAGAATTCAAGGAGAGTTTTCTATTTACGTCACCTATGAGAAAACAGGGATGCCTTTAATGAGGTTGGCCCTGGTCTGCAGTTCACTTCCACAAAGGGCTTGACTGAACAAGAGAGGTCTGAGAGGCAGGTAGGTACTAAGGACAAAGTGCTATCTTCCCTCGGTAGAATTCTCAGTATGTAGCTGGTACCTCTTCACATCAAATTCTGCTCCCTTTGAATTCCATTTCACTTTGCACTATGCTGGTAGACATCTTCTTCATCTCAGGGAGGAATCTGGTATCAAAACATTCAAAGAACAATAAGCTGAAACCTTAAGTGTGACTCCAAGGGTGAACAGGGCTTCAGGGGAGGCTGTCAGGAATGGGACTCTGAACTAGAAAAGACATGGGGAGGTGGTGACTCTTAGTGGGGTCTGAATGAACCTTGCAGGCAGAGAAGAACAACAGTCAGGGTTTCTGAACACAAATCAGAATCAGAATGCAGCCGGGAGAATGTTGGCTTGGTCCAGGCTCCACATAAGGCAATTGAGAGATGTCACTGTAGAGGCGATCTGGATAGGAACTTTCCTGTATTTTCAAGCAGAGGAAAGTGAACACTTTCATGAGCACAGAGAAGCCAGGAGGAATTCTAAGAGAGGTGTGATAGTTGTGAGCTGGGATAGGCGGCCTGGTCCCTGGTCCAGCTCAGGCTTAAAACCCTGGAGATCCAGCATCTGACTGTCTCTGGCAGGTGTTTGGCCATGCCCTTTGGGCCTGTTACTTAGCTACAGCCTCCCACAACTCCCTTCAGAGAGGTCTGTGGTCATCAGTCACATAGGAGCAGCACCAAGCCCTCTCACATTCAAATAAGGTTTCCCCAAGCTCTCAGACTAAGCCAATGAGAAGTAACTGCCATCAGACCCTGACCCACCCCAAAATTGTATATAAGAATCCTATTCAGAAGGATTAAAGAGCTTGTGAGAACAACTCTGCTGTCTACGAGCTTCTGTCATAAGAGCTGTCACACTTGGGAAGAGGTTCTGAGGCTCCCCCACACTCCTCCCTGACTAGTCAGCCTCTTGTGGGCCGGGCCAACCCAGCCCGACTCAGGGCAGGAAGATGTGGAGCAACTGAGACAACATAGCAGAGATGACCCCCCCTTCCTGCTCACACTCTCATTCCTTTTGTCAGAACCCTCACATCTGGCCTGGCCCGAGATCTCTGTGGAAAGCCTATAGTTCACAGGCCCACAATAGTGATGCAGCCATTTACGCAAATGGATTCTATGCTTATAGGTGGGAAGGCCTTGGGGAGGGCATGAAGTGGTGGGAATTGGACATACAAAGGAGATACAAAGTGGTGGGAATTGAGGAGCTCAGTTGGAGAAGGGCAATGCGTTAAGGTTCTGTCTTTTACTGTCTATTGTAATGCTAAGTGTGGGACCTCAAAACCTGAGGTCTATATGTAGATCCTGGGACCCTGGTCTCAAGTTAATTCTGACTAGTGAATAAAGATGCGGGCAACTAATAGTTGGGCAAAAGAGAGATGGGTGAGGCTGAGTCTTCGTGGGCTTAGATCAGGGGAGAAGACCACAGGAAAGAAAGGAGCTACAATGGAAGAAGACAAATGTTCAGGAGAGAGGGGGGTGAAGGGGGGAGAGAGAGAGAGAGAGAGAGAAGCCACCATGGGATAGAAGAAGAACATGCAGGAGAGGAGAAAGGAGAGATGCTATGGGTTAGCAGAGTCACAGAGATGTGGCTACATGGGCTGGACAATCAGAGTGAAGACATGAAACCCAGTAAGTAATAATTTGGCTTAAGGATAAGGAGATAGATTCTAACAGGATGGAGGGTAAACGGTTGCCCAGCTATTTTGCTGCATAAGGCATATTAAAATATAAAGTCTCTGTATGTCTTTCATCTGGGAACATAGGTGGTCTGAGGTGGGTAGGAACACTACGTCAGGATGTTTTAAAATAAGTACTACAGCAACGGCACAAGGAGCCCTGGCAAGGTAGCAGCACTAGGATGAAGTCGTAGCATTACCTTACTGTGTACTAATAAAGGGGAGAAGAAAGGGCAATTGCAAGGAGGAATCTCAGAATGGAAACTGGGGATCCAGGAAGAATGAACTCAGGAGTGGAGACAATTAGGAGATGAGTTATATTATGGAAACACAGTCACAAGTGTGGATAGATGGGGCTCAGTGGTTAAGAGCATTTGCCAATATTCCAGAGGACTCAAAAGATAGTAACCCCAATTTCAAGGGGTCTGACCTCCTCTTCTGGTTTCCCAGAGCACTGAACACAGATGATGCATAGACCTACATGTAGACAAAACACCCATACACATAAAAATGAAAATTAGAATGAAAAAATTAATTAACATAAATCAACACACAAATAAACAAACAATTCAAGCTCGTTAGTCTCGAACCCCAAATCCTCAAGAAAAGAGGCTTGAATGCAGAGCATCATGAAGGATGAATGAGGAGGAAATGACCCACTGTGCCACACTCAGAAGGACATGACTTTTAAAATTATCTCCATCTATTTGCCTTGGGCAGGTAAATGTCTTCCTAGAAAAGGCCTCTGGAGATTGTTTATAGCACCTTACATAATCATCAAATATTTACTGTGTAACAAAGAAATTCTATTCCAAATAAAAAGGATCCTTATATTTACTATTACATAAAGTAAAAAAAAAAAGCCAGGTGCTTTTTCAAGTCAACAAACACTCACACCCTTGATTGCATCCTGTTAATATTTCATGGAGAAAGTAGCGCAGTCAACTTCCTTGCCTCGATTATCGTCTCTGCTGAGAATTGGAGGAAGGTGCCAGTCTTCACTGTAAAGCACCCAGCTTGTTGGCCCCACTCCCAACATCTGCATCTCCCAGGGGTCTTCACCTTTACCTCAATAACTTCTTAGAGAAAGCGTATAGGTCAGTGCATTTTAATTGGATTTTTATAGTATAAATGAACATGAACGATTCGTTTTTTTTTCTCTAGAGTTTCCATTTACAGTATCTGATAGTATCGATTGTCACACAGTTAGCAGTTTGTAGGACTCCAAAGAACTTGCAAAAGCAGCTCCTACCCAGCAAACATCTGGAACATACGTACCATACATGCTTAGTTAAATGCACGTCATAGGTTATTTTGTTTGTTTCCGCAATGACATTCCTTTGTTACTAGCAGTTCTCACTACTCATGGCTTTTGAATTTGTGGATTTACATGTTGGTCTGTGTAATTAATCCCCAAGTCAATGGGATTTTTAACTCATAGCAATTTTCCCACTCACTTGTAGACTCATGCAGAATAGCAAAAAAGGTGAAGTGTATGTTCGCAGCTGAAGCAGGAAAAAAAGGCACCCTGCCTTTTCTGCTCAGATCTCCTCTATGAACAAGGTTCTACTGACAATGTAATTTGTGTTCATGTTCACATTTTTGTGCTTTATGGTGGTGATTTCTGCTGTCTAAAATGGCCACTAAGTGCCCCCAAGCGTAGGAAGCTGAGATATGCATTAGATAATCTGGGTACAGACAGGAGTTATAGCACTGACAGCTGTAAGATTAATGCCAATGAATAGATGTCTAGTAAATGTGGTGTATTTTATTTTACTGTGTTCAATGTGCCAGGACTTGAAGCCAGCATCTCATATACACCAAGCAAATGATCTAACAAGGAGCTTCATTCCTGGTCCAGTCTAGTCCAGTCCAGTCCAGTCCAGTGCAGTGTCTTTCAACAAAGCTGATCATCAACCAAGATTATAGATTTACTAGTTGACCCCAAGATTCTGAGCAAAGGCACACAGGAACCTAAACCCATGCCAACACTCGAGTCTAATTCGAGTGTTTCCTGCAGCTTTAGAAGCCTAATGCATAGAGTGAAAATCAGGTGGCACTTGCAATCTGTAGATAGGAAGCTGAGATTCATGGTCATGGGCTTAAGTTCTGAGTCTACACTGTTCAGTTTAATGAATTCAGTGTTCTGGTGCTTCTAAGAACCTCAACAAGGCTGGTCATGGTGGTTCACACCTTCAATCCTAACACTTGGAAGGCAGAGACCAAGTGCCTCCCACACCATACATGTCTCTTTTCTTGCATACCACTGCAGCATGTATGGGGACTGGGGTGGGCAGTTGGCTTTCTCAGGTGCTGCATCATGCACTAGTCCCTGCCAACAGGGCACTGGTGCCCATGGCACCCGTAGGCATGGGCTGACTGACACTTTGTCTGCCTTTATTATGTCAGCCCTCGTTGGTTCTTTTCCCCAGGAATTCTTAGCACAGTGTCTCCACAATACTTGGCGTTGTGGCCTACATTTTATCTCTTCAACAAATCCTCATCACTCAGCTCCTAGTTTCACCCCCCTGGCAACTCAATCACAGCTTCCTGGAAAACCTTTCTTGCTCTCAATCGCTTAGCAAACAGAAACATAATCCCTAGCAACGCAGCAGGGTTAGTAACAGCATACAGTTCTGCTAAACACAAAGCTGGTACCCAAGTATCTCAATGTGCACGCCTTTGTTTCCCTGGAGCCCCGAACTTCCAGTAAGTGATACCAGTGTGTTCCAACTTATTTCATGATTTAGAAGTGTCTTGATGTGAGTATGAAATGAACACATATTAGTTGTAGATTACTGAGAAGTATAAAAACAAAGAGATAAGGAGTCTCAAAGGTGCTTGACTGTTCTGTTTCTCACACAAAGTGCTTCTTAGCCCAAGTGCTTTCTCTGTTCTTATTCTCTCTATGGCTGATATACTGCATGATTTGTGTGTGTCTGTGTGTGTGTGTGTGTGTGTGTATGCACACGCATATTTATAAGGGTTTCACTGTGTAGCCCAGATAAGCCTCAACTCTATGAATCTCCCATCACCCCAACTTATGAAATCAGAGGTGTGTACCATCATGCCATCCTGGATAAACTTAAAACAAAATCAAAAAAATTAACCCCCAATTGGTATTATAAAAGCTGTTTATTTGTGGGTATTATTAATACTATTATTTATTATTTTTAGAAAAAAGGCCACCCTTGGTATCCCAGGGTAGTTTGAATTTGTGATCCTTCTATGCCTACCTCTTGAGTGTTGGTTATGATAGACATGAACCATCACTCCCAAGTACTTAATGCTATTTAATTGACAGTAAAATATTATCAATGTAGTTTCACCATAAATTATGTAAGAATCTCATATAGATTTGTTTCTAGGTAGTTCATTTTTGTGGATAAGACACCAGCTCTATAATAGCAAACCCCTTTGACACATCTCTGATTGCTTTCTTTGAAAGGATAATGCAAATTTGAATTGATAGATCAAAAAATATCAATTTATTACACAACATATTATTTTAAAGGTCTTGAGAGATTTCCACACAGCTGCATTGTAAGCACTGATTAGCATTCAGTTTGTACTTCTGCACTGAATTTTCTGCATGCAAGTAAGTTTACTTGTGGTGTGCTTGGCCAGGATGCTAATGTCTGGAAAAATTTACTTTCTGGACAGCCTCTAGGAGAGAGCCCTTCTCTAGAAAGTGTTGCTGACAGATGAGGAAGTCTCTGTGTTTACAGAGGTATCATGAAGAAAGCTTTACTTGAATGAGGTTCAGACCAGCCTGACGTAATGTGTTACTCAAACTCGCCTGGAAGCGGCACGGAACAGCTGTTTTGACGGGATAATGACTCTGAACACTGTATGATAATTTTCTATTCAGATTTTACTGTTTCTCCTTAAATTTGTCAAATTCCCCAATCAGTACTCACTCTAGAGTTAAGGATTCTATTCAAAATAAGCAATGTTGTTAGGAGAGGTTGCTACAGGAGAGAGCTCTGCTGGGTGCATGTTTGAATGCAGGAATAGAACAATCTAATGCATGTTTGTGTCTGCATCTCCAGTGTCCCCTGGAAAGAAAGTCACGGTCATCAGTGGCCAGTGTCAGTGTGACTGCTATGCCTGGTGAAAATCAGAAGCTGCATGCACATCATTCTTCCTCTTAAGGGATAATGAGGGATCAAGTCATGGGGTATACAATGCTTGCATGTCTCAGTGAAGATGCAGCCTGGCCCACGAAATTGTCCCTTATACGATGTCAGTGTAAAATGAATGTGATTGGACAAGCATTGCCTGAGCACACGTGTTTTAATTTGATATATTCTTTATTTACATTTCACGTGATTTCCCCTTTCCTGGATCCCACCTCCCCGAAAGTCCCATAAGCCCTCTTCCCTCCCCCTGTTCCCCAATCCACCCCTTCCCACTTCCCTGTTCTGGTATTCCCCAACACTGCTGCACTGAGCTTTTCCAGGACCAGGGGCCACTCCTTTCTTCTTGGGCATCATTTGATATGTGAATTGTATCTTGGGTATTCCAAGCTTCTAGGCTAATACCCATTTATCAGTGAGTGTATACCATGAGTGTTCTTTTGAGACTGGGTTACCTCACTTAGTATGATGTTCTCCAGCTCCATCCATTTGTCTAAGAATTTCATGAATTTGTGAAATGAACTAATGGCTGAATAGTACTCCATTGTGTATAAGATCAAAAACTCAAGAGAAAGCAGGTGCTGGCAAGGATGTGAAGAAAGAGGAACACTCCTCCACTGTTGGTGGGGTTGCAAGCTGGTACAACCACTCTGGAAATCAGTCTGGCCGTTCCTCAGAAAACTAGGAATGATACTTCTGGAAGACCCTGATATACCACTCCTGGGCATATACCCAGAGGATTCCCGAGCAGGTAATAAGGATACATGCTCCAATATGTTCATAGCAGCTCTATAATAGCCAGAAGCTGGAAAGAGCCTGTGTTTTATATATATGGTCCAGAGTCCTTCCTGAGGTCTGTGCAAATCAGAAGGAAGCCTGAATTGCACATGTTTTCAGTTGGTATATGCCCCATTGTCACCAAGGCAAGAGTTTTGTCCATTTATGGTTTTCTGGGCTCGGCAGTGGAAATGGCCAGGTTTTATTCTGGGACCCACACTTGTGCTGAGGCTCGGTGCATGGACTGAACAGTGATTTAGGTTCTTACTGTTGGGGCTAGCAGAAATGGTCAGCAGGTTGTTTGTGTTTGAGACCAACACTTCCTCCTCTTGTGCACTTTCTTCATTTCCCGATAGTCCCACTTCCTCCTTAGCAACTTTGTCATAGACAAGAAGGTCTCCATAAGCAAAATTTTCATAAGATGATGATAACATATGTTGTCACTATTAGGAATATTTTATTTTTTGTCCTTTGGAAAGATATCTTTTATTCATTTTTATTTTATTTATTCATTCTTGAACATTTCAGTCCTGTATACAATATTTACTGATCATATCTTCCCTCTACTTCCTCTGAAGTAGAACCACAAGAGAGAAAATATTAAAAGAAGATTTGTTTTTTATTCTATTTGTACCAGTTTGTCTGCATGTATATATGTGAGTCATGCGTCTGACGTCCTCGGAGGCCAGAATCAGGCATAGAATCCCATGGAACTGAACTTACAAATATGGTTGTGAGCGGCCATGTGGGTGCTGGGAATTGAACATGGGTTTTCAGGAGTGCAGCAAGTACTTTTAACCACTGAGCCATCTTTCCAGCACAAAAGGACACTCCTAACAACCAGCACAACAAAATAACTTCCAGTGTGAATTTCTGTGTCATTGTGATATGAATGTCTGGAGATAGGAATATTTATTTGGTGTTTAAGAGGCACATGGGAAATATTAGGACCAAGATTAGAGGAGTAACTATATTTCTAGAATTCAGTTGCTTGAATTGGCCAACGGTATGTTAATTTATCTGGCTGTTGTCAAGGAAAGATCCAGGTTGCTAGTGAAGGTTCATTTATTCTCACTTATAACTTCTTTATAGTCCATCCACTTCCCTGCTAGGCCAAGAATAGAATTGAAAAATGGGAGAGATTTGAATACTATTAAAATCGCCAGCTAGTTTCTTCTTTTGTTAAGATTTTTCACAGTTCATTTTAGCAAATTTATGCTGGTTTATGTTAGAAATGTTTCTGTACCTCACCTTTTTAGAGTAAGAAAAACATGTGCTTAAATTTAACTTATTCTCATTCACAGGCAGCACTGAAACAAGGATTTTTTTTAAATAATAACCAAGATAATTGGATCAGATCTTTCTTGTATCTTCAAGCAGTTGTCACTTATAATCCAGATCTCTTTTTGGCAAGAAGCACCTGCCCTAAAAGGCAGGAGAAGTTTAGGGAGCACATGGCTTACATGATTTGATTTACCAGTTCGTAACAAGCAGCAGCCAACTCAGTCTGCCAAGGACCAGGCCACGGAGTTGGCCTTTCCCTTTGCTTAGAGGTATAAACTCTCAAAAAACCATTTTCTTTGATTTCTAAGGAGAGTTGCAGGTATCTGCAGTACTCATTATAAAGAAAAGGTCATATGTGCACATCTTCATAGAGGCTGTTCTTTCTAACTTTAGTGTATATTAATGCAGCAAGGACTTCTCTTTTGGAGGTTGGGGCTAAGTGCGGTCTTTATCTACAGAAGGACACAGCCCAGGATCACAGTGGACCTCCGAGGCTCTACTGAGTTTACCTTGCACAACACAGCAGCTAAAATTCAGACAAGATAATAAACCCTGTACAGTAAGTACATGCACTCGAGCCCTCTGCCATATAAACATCCTAGTTTTTGTCTTTTCTTTCTTATTCTTTCCTTTCCCCATTTCTTTTTAAAGTGTCATTAAGAGTCATCTGGTTCCCTGCTCCACCTCCATGCCTCCATTTCTTGTAGACAGGATACAGTTTGGGTTGAAAGTTTTGTGGGCGGAGGTGGCCTCTTCCGGTTCTATATTCCCAGTGTGGTGAGTCACAGCTAAGGTGATCCCCGTTGATTCTTGGGTGCTTCCCTTATCCTAGGTCTCTGTCTCATCCTGGAGAAGCCCCCACCTCCTCACCCCTGTTAGTTGCAGGTTTCCATTCATTTTCATGACCATCTAGCCTTCTCTCTTGTCCTCCCCTACACCTGATCTTGAGTCCCCATTCTCTCTCCATCCCCCTTCAATTCTAGCTGTCTATCCCTGAATCGTGTCCTTCAAGCCCGTTTTCGCATTTGCCTTCCAACCATCCTCCTTTCTTATCCATCACCTCCAAGCCCTTGATCCAAACTACTCATAAAATCTACTCTGTTTTCTGGTTTCCCAGGGAGATCCATGTGCTCCTACCCCCAGTTCCCTCCTTTATGCCTGTATTTTCTGGGTCTATGGATTATAGCTTGATTAACATTTATTTAATGGTCACATATAAGCAAATATATACCATATGTATCTTTTGGGGTCTGGGTTACCTCACTCAGGATGATTTATTTTCTACTCCCACACATATCTGCACACACTGCAAGTCTCTTGATATTACTTTTAAAACAGCTGAATGATACTCCATTGTGTAAATGTACTACATTTTATTTATCCATTCTTCTGTGAGGGAACAGGTTGTTTCCAATTTCTGTCTATTAAGAATAGAGCAGCAGTGAAATAGCTGAGCAAGTGCTCCTGTGGCAGGATGACGCATCCTTTGGGTAAATGCTCAATTGTGGAATGGCTGGATCTTGTGCCAATCAGTTTTTATCTTCCTAAGGAGCTGCCATAGCGGCTGTATACATCTGTACTCCCACCAGCGATGGACTGTTCTCACCAGCATGAGCTGTCACTTATGTTATTGATCTTAGCCATTTGGATAGGCAGAGGATAAAATCTCATAGTAGTTTGGATTCACTTTCCTGATGGCTAAGGGTGTTGGGCATTTCTTTAAGTGTTTCTCAGTCATTTGAGTTTCCTCTCTTGAGAATTCCCTGTTTAGATCTGTACCCCATTTTTAAAATTGGGTTACTTGTCTTTTTTTAAATATCAAGTTCCTTGAGTTCTTTATATATTTTGGATATTGCTACTCTATCAGATGTGTGGTTGGTTAAAAATCTTGTCCCATTCTGTAGGCCGCTGTTTTGTCCTTCTGATGGCGTCTTTGCTCTGCCAGTGAGGGACACAGTGCCTGATCATACAGGGTTGCTGTTGTCCATGGGGAATCCCAAACCCACAAAATCCAGCATCCAGGGCCAGAAGCATTCACAGTATATTGCCCTCATAGTGAAGGTGCCGTGCTGTAACAATCTTCAGAACTACAGGGATCACCTCACCATGGGGGCCATCCTCCCAGACAGCAGAGGTATGCTGACTTCCAGTTACACTATTGTTTGAACCTGTGTTTGGGTACTTGGTTGATAGTTACAAGTGGGAGTATCTAATGTGGAAAGCCTTGTCTTCTGATCCTTAGGGACTCCAGGGTCTTCCTTTATTCCTAGAGTTGGGTTCTGGATTATCCTCTTGACCTGGAGGTTGGAAAGGCCAGTTACTCTACCACTGTGCCGCCCTGATTGAAACTTTTTCCTGGCTAGCGGGGCAGAGTTGGTTTTTCAGCATGTCTTCCTTGCCATTCCCATGCAGGATAGTTTACATTGCAAACTCCAAAGTGAAGTATGAGGCTGGGAATGGACAGTAAGTAAGCCTTACAGGTAACAGCAGGTGTGTGTGTGTGTGTGTGTGTGTGTGCATGTGTCTAGCTGTTCTACAGTTATTCCTAGTGGTGTAAGAGCTCACAAGAGGCTCTGTGAGGGCACCACTCGGGTATATACCCTCACCCACATCCCCAACACACACTCACATACCTGCCCCCACCAAGCCTCGATTCATGGTGGGCAGGGGCTAGGGACTGGTGTAATTTGTATTTTGTTTTGTTAGCACTGCTGCTCTGTATTTGTTGCTCTGATGCATTTCCATATGGTCCTTGGAGAGACCCCACCCAGCCTTCCCAGAACTCATGCTCTTCCTCTGATAGTCCCATCTTTTGGATCAACTCCTCCCTGACTTGACCTGGGCATGGAGATCAGCCTACTTTGGTACTTAGAGTCCTGGCTGACCCACTGGCCTCCTAGGCTCATGTGTTTCCCCTTCATGAGTATGGCCTATGTCTGAGGTATCATTGTGATCACCTATATTTTCATCATTACCCCATGAAGTGGGCCACGGTGACTAACAGTCTATTATGTGGAGTGATCCCCATTAGATGCTTGTGTGGCAGTGGACAGTGCCAGGAAACTTGGTAAGGTTGAGTGGGTTAGAAGCCCCAGCACCTCATACTAGAGGATGGTAGGAGCTTTACCTGCTTCCAACCAGGCTCCTGTCATATGACCACACTCCTGACATAGAAATGAGACCTATGGTCAACTGTAGATCAGAACAGAGTTCTCCACACTAATGAGTCATCTAGATGAGCCCTGAGGGTTTAGCCAATAAGCTTCTCTTCTCGGACATTCCTTCCTGTAAAAGGTACATAATCTCTGGCCCATCCTGAGGACGTGGTATGTATCATTTTCCACAGTGAACAATCAGGAAACAGCTTGGAACCAAAGACTGTCTCTTTCATCAAGAACCTTTGCGGGGACATGAAGAAAGCCTTCTTCTATAGAGCCACACCACCTAAGACCCCCACAGAAGGCCCCTTGGTGCTCCCAGACAATCTCTGCTAAGCGAGGGACAACCGCTGATGAGGTAACGCAGAGTTCCTCATCCCCTGGCCCTGGGCTTGTCCTCAGTCCTAGGGCTCCCTCTGTCCTTGACTTCTCCATGGCTTCCAGCAGCATCTGGATGTCCAGGAGTTTGGGAACCCCTTGTCCAGGCTCCTCCTCGCATGCCTGTGCCCCACCTCCCATCCCCGTCTCCATTCCCGACTCTAAGCAATTTCTAGTGGTGACAGGATGCTGGAGATTCAGGGACCCCTGGCTTTGGCCTCAGCCTATGCTGTTTCCTACTTGGGCTGAGTCCCCGCATCTACACCATGAGGTGGTTGTGTGGAAATCCTCACTGACTCCGCTCCAGAAGAAAGCCCTTTGGGAGTCCAGAAGAGGGGGTCTTTTCAATTTGAGCACTCAAAGGGGTTGAGTGCTATTTTTAATGTACTAAATCTTGTAATTAATTACTTTAATATTTAGGTTGCAGTTTGCATGCGGGCTAGCATTTTTCTAGCTTTTGGTGATGGGCAAAAGAACAAACTAGGACAAGCAGCAGTGTCTACACGGTAAGAAAGAAGCCAAGGAAGTTGGACTCAGTTTGTCACAATTTACTCTTGAGATACAGAACTCACTCTCATGGAAACTGTATTAAGTTCTTGATGAAGGTGGGGCCTATGTGACCCATTTACCTCTGAAAGATCCATCACCTCTTACTATTACACAGACTCATAATGACACATAAGTTTGGGAGACAAAATAATATAAACCATAGTATTGCTCGAGGGTTGGTGAGCATGAGAAGCCCCTAAATCCAGAGGCCACTGCGGGTGTACAGGTGTGGGCTAAGTTCTGTAGGCTTTTTAGGGACCGAGGCTCACCTACCTATGCCACCATCTAAACTACACCTTCAGAGGGCAATACCAGGAGATCTTCTGCCACCTCCACGATGTGTCTCTGCAACCTGACACACTTCCATTCCCCACCTTCAATCTGCTATTCCTCACCTGCTACTGACTTCAGTCTATACCTCAAGTGTCTGAATTGCCAATTTGTGAAATTTTTAACATTGCCAATATCTCTACCCTTTTCTCCCACGTCAAGACATTAGCAAATCCACACAGACAAGTTGCATCAGTGTGATAAGACTGGCCCAGACCCCAAGTTCCTCTTCTTTCTTTCCCTTCACCATGACCTGGTAACATTCTGATGCATTAGTAATATTCCCTCATGTTCTTTGCTTGTCCTCTATCCAGGAAGCCAAGAAATTTCTGGATGGAGGACAAGCAAACAACATAGCATTTGTCCGTGTTCCTTGCTGTGGTGACTCCTACCTCATGGGTGAGCTGATTTCTTGCATTCTTTCCACAATACCCTCCATGGTGTGCAGTGCCCCCTCTACAGATGTGTGAATGTAATAAATCCTTTAACTTTATATGCTTTGAAAGTGTAAGTTCGAAAATTGAATTGGAGAGATTTGTAGCAACACAAAGGGGCTTTCTCTCCTCCACTTAGAGCACAGGGCCTTTGAGGTTTTTCTTTCTTCTATTTCAGGACTAGGGATAGAATCCAGAGCCTGAGCACTGTAGGTAAGGCTTTACCATTGAGTGATATTCCCAGTTAACACTCCTAATTCTTAAGAAAAACGTGATCCATGGTGAGAAAGGGAAACTGGGTAAGGAGCCTCTAGTTAGAGAGAGGAGAGAGATAAATATAGAAAAAGAAAAATCACAGTGTGTCTGACAAAGTCATTAGCAATCATACTACTAGCTATTTACTTAAAAACACCTATGACGTATATAAAAGTCAGTGCATAAATATGCATGTATATTTTAAATGAATTTTTCAGTCTGGACTAACAATACATCCCTCAAGAGACAAAGGCCATCTAACAAAACTCCAACACCAGGCATGACAAGTCTCTTCTTAGTTGTTGTCTAAGAGACTCCCCAAACATACTGCCTATTGTAACTGCTCTTGGTTAGACCCCCTAAAGTAGAAGGTAAGTTGCTATTTCTGAATATACTATGAACTTCAAACTCAAGGCCCAGAGATTGAGGAGCCAGGTCTGACCTGAAGGGACCCTCCCTGAGGCATAGATTTCATGGTACCAGAAGGTGCTGTGCAAGCTTCCACAGGAGCAAAGCAATGGACAGTCCTACCCACCTATGACACTATGAGCTACAACCATGACAGGTGTGACATTGTGGCAATGGTGCACATATAACGGTTCTCTAATTGGACTTAAGGCATGTTCTACTATTGGGAAGTTGTACCTGGTACTGGAACCTAATGAAATACTGAAGGCTATTAAACTCTCATCAACATGGCTGCCTGGACCATGCTCCGGCTGACTGAGCCAGAGGAGAACAACAGTGGTAGACATACTCTCCTGAAAGTGGATGGTGTAGGACAGAAGCTCCAGTGCTAAATACAGGACTACAGCCAACTAAGGAAGGCTGAGAGCCGGAGAAATAATCTTTCCCAAGGAAAAGCACATCGACTGGTTGTCTATTATCAAATGGTCAGCTGTGAGAATTGACAGATGGGCAACAGTCTGCAGACTGAGCAGGTTGTGCTTATGCATTTAGGAATATCTATCTATCTATCTATCTATCTATCTATCTATCTATCTATCTATCTATATGCGATATATGTAATATATACATATATACATACACACACCTTCACACACACATACCTACTTACACATATGTATGTAGCAACAATTAATGAAAAAGAGGTCATGAATTTGAAAGAGAGATATGAGATGGTTGAAGATAGGAAAGGGAAGGTAGAAATTTTATAATTATACTATAATCTCAAAAATTACTTAAAAATTTTAAACTGTGATAAGGTAAAATCTTTCTAACCCTCAAGTGTGACATGTTCTCTCCTCAGTTAAACAGCAGATTATTTTGTTTACGTACCCAGGAATATTTTATCCTTTTGTACATATATGTGCACATAAACCTGTGTAGTTTTGTTCTTCTCTTACATACATGGTATCATTGTTCTGTACATTAATTTTTAAATTTCAAGTATTTCTTTTAGAATAAAAATAATAAATCATATCTTGGGGCTATAAAATAGCTCAGAAATTAAGAGTACCTGTTCTCTAAGAGGAAATCAGTTTGGTTCTCAGCACGCATTCCACATACCTGCAACTCCAGTACCAGGGGGCTGATAGCTTCTTCTGTCCTCCAGGGGCATCCGTGTACACATGGCATGTATTCACACACGCATACACATAACAGACATAAATTAAATCTTAAAAAATTAACAGTGTGTGTGTGTGTGTATGTGTGTAAGGGGAGAGAGAGAGAGAGAGAGAGAGAGAGAGAGAGAGAGAGAGAGAGAGAATATGCAGACATCCAAAAGCATAACTAACTAGAGTCTTTTCTTCCCTTCTGTCATGTGGGTCCCCGGGTTTGAACTTGATTTGTCAGGCTTGGCCTCAGGTGTCTTTACCTGCTGAGCCATATCACTAGCCCAATACTTTTAGTTCTAGAGAAAAGTTTTCCTTTCTGAGTGGCACACACTCAGTTTTATTTAGTCTTAATGAAGAAACTCAGGAATATGAGTTAACTTAAAATTGTTTTGGTTATATTATTTGCGTCATAATTTGACAGCTATTGAAAAAGTCAGTTTAAATACCACTAAACAATACAACGTGAAAGAGAAAGGACATAGAGTTGTTAAAGATCTTTTCCCAATTAATTGGTTGCCATTTTGTCCTTTTGACAGTGTCCTTTGCCTTACAGAAACTTTGTAATTTTATAAGGTCCCATTTGTCAATTCTTTTTTTTTATTCAATATATTTTTTATTTACATTTCAAATGATTTCCCCTTTTCTAGCCCCCCTCTCCCCAAAAGTCCCATAAGCCCCCTTCTCTCCCCCTGTCCTCCCACCCACTCCTTCCCACTTCCCCGTTCTGGTTTTGCCGAATACTGCTTCACTGAGTCTTTCCAGAACAAGGGGCCACTCCTCCTTTCTTCTTGTACTCATTTGATGTGTGGATTATGTTTTGGGTATTCCAGTTTTCTAGGTTAATATCTACTTATTAGTGAGTGCATACCATGATTGATCTTTTGAGACTGGGTTACCTCACTTAGTATGATGTTCTCCAGCTCCACCCATTTGTCTAAGAATTTCACGAATTCATTGTTTCTAATGGCTGAATAGGACTCCATTGTGTATATATACCACATTATTTGCATCCACTCTTCTGTTGAGGGGTACCTGGGTTCTTTCCAGCTTCCGGCAATTGTAAATAGGGTTTCTATGAACATAGTAGAGCATGTATCCTTATTACATGCTGGGGAATCCTCTGGGTATATGCCCAGGAGTGGTATAGCAGGATCTTCTGGAAGTGAGGTGCCCAGTTTTCTGAGGAACCGCCAGACTGATTTCCAGAGTGGTTGTACCAATTTGCAACCCCATTTGTCAATTCTTGATCCTAGAGCATAAGCTATTGGTGCTCCGTTCAGGAAAATTTCCCCTGTGCCATGTGCTCAAGGTTCTTCCCCAGTTTCTTTTCTATTAGTTTCAGTGTGTCTGGTTTTATGTGGAGGTCCTTGATCCACTTGGAGTTGAGCTTAGTACAAGGAGATAAGAATGGATCAATTTGCATTCTTCTGTATGCGGACCTCCAGTTGAACCAGCACCATTTGTTGAAAAGGCTATCTTTTTTCCAATTGGATGGTTGTAGCTCTTTTGTCAAAGAACTCAAGAAGGTAGACTCCAGAGAGCCAATTAACCCTATTTAAACTGGGGTACAGAGTTAAACAAAGAGTTTTTACTTGAGGAATATAGAATGGCTGAGAAGCACCTAAAGAAATGTTCAATATCCTTAGTCATCATAGAAATGCAAATCAAAACAACCCTGAGATTTCACCTTACACAAGTCATTTGAAATGATTCTTATCATTTGAAATGTAAATAATGGCTAAGCTCAAAAACTCAGGAGGAAATAGGTGCTGGTGAGGATTTGGAGAAAGAGGAACACTCCTTCACTGCTGGCGGGGTTACAAGCTGGTACAACCACTCTGGAAATCAGTCTGGTGGTTCCTCAGAAAATTGGGCATGATACTACTAGAGGACCCCCACTATACCACTGCTGGGCATTCCAGATGATTCCCCAGCATGCAATAAGGACACATGCTCCACTCTGTTCATAGCAGCCCTATTTATAATAGCCAGCAGCTGGAAAGAACCCAGATATCCCTCAACAGAGGAATGGATACAGAAAATGTGGTATATTTACACTATGGAATACTACTCAGCTATTAAAAACAATACATTCATGAAATTCTTAGGCAAGTGGGTGGAACCGGAGAATGTCATCCTGAGTGAGGCAACCCAATCACAATAGAACACACATGGTATGTACTCACTGATAAACGGATATCAGCCCAGAAGCTCGGAACACCCAAGACACAATTCACATATCATATGATGCCCAAGAAGAAGAAAGGAGAGGCCCCTGGTCCTGGAAAGGCTCAGTGCAGCAGTGTAAGGGAATACCAGGACAGGGAAGTAGGAAGGAGTGGATGGAGGAACAGGGGGAAGGAAGAGGGCATATGGGTCTTTTGGGGAGGGGGGATCCAGGAAAGGGGATATCATTTGAAATATAAATAAAGAATATATAGAATTTAAAAAAGAGAGAAAGGACAGCAGAGGTTAGAGTGGGGTGTTGTAGTGTGCATACTTGAAATCTCAGTGCCTCGGAGGAAGAGGCAGGAAGATCAAATGTTTAAATCCAGCCTCAGCTCCATAGTAGATTCAAGTCCTGGCTGTGCTATGTAAGACTCCATCTTGCAAGACAATCAAACAGCACCAGCACCAGCACCAGCAGCAGCACCAGCACCAGCAGCACCAGCAGCACCAGCACCAGCAGCAGCAGCAGCAGCAGCAGCAGCAGCAGCAGCAGCAGCACCAGCACCATCAGCAGCACCAGCACCAGCAGCAGCACCACCACCACCAGCAGCAACAGCACCAGCACCAGCACCAGCAGCAGCACCAGCACCAGCACCAGCACCAGCACCAGCACCAGCAACAGCAAGAGCAGCAGCAACAGCAACAGCAAAAAGAAAACCAGAGAATGGAGGATGGGGCTGTGTGGGATGCTAATGTTCTTTTAACCTAGTAGTTTCCCATCTTTGGAGTCAGATGTATCTCCATCATTGCAGGAAAACTGAAAATGTCACTGTGACCTCTTGTCCTTTCACAATATCTCATAAAACCAATTAGAGCTTTTTAAGTGTACTTTACAAGGACTAGTGTGTTCAAGGAAAAATAAAAAGAGCTCTTGACCAGAAAGCATTGCTTGTATCAAAACTATAGCTAGGAAAATATAAGAGCATACATTTGTAATGTTCACAACCTATCATGGTGATAAATACATGAAAGTCTAGCTTTGGACAAATTTATTTCTGCGGCCAAGTAATTTCAGCAGAGTGGAACAATGCCAGAGCCAGTGCATTGGCTGGAGTCACCCCGCCCAGCTAAAGCCTACTTGGGATAAACCAACTTTTGAGTTTTAAGGTTTACTCTGCCTTGTATTTTGTATTTTATTAATATATTGTACAGCTGAAACAGTCCCTATAGTGATTGCCCTGAGAGGCAATGTCTTACATAGACCTCTTGGAGTGTGGTGTGGCTCCAGCGGGTAACAGAAGCATCTCTGTTTCCTATGACAGAAAATGATTATCTCCCAGTAAGTAATGGCATGGGAGCAGACTCCAATTCCTTTCTCCAGGCAACTGAGTAATATCAATGACCTCTCAGAATAGCTAATCCATCACCAATGGCAAGCAGAACATGAAAGAGAACAAGAATTGCTTCTGGCATTTTCCACACTAACTGTGCCTTTGGGAAACCTCTGATGTTAGAGATTTGGGAAGTAGAATAATCACTTTTCCTCATACTGCATTAATGTTTAAAAAAGCTAAGTCATATTACAAAATAGGTCATATTAGAAACATCTTGCTTTAGGAAAAATGTAGCTTTCCACTGCTTGATTTCCAATACCTCCTGACTCTGATGTCCTGAAAATGATCATCTCCGGTAAGTCAGGGCATGCCTTGTCAGACCTACTTCTCAGCATGCTTTCTGCTCTCTAGCCAAAGACCTGATCATGGACTAATATCCCTTGCATTTTTCTGAGACTCAACACTGCTGGACATCCCTGTCAGTATTCTCAACACCCCAGAAATCCAACCACACAGTCTAAGGCCCATTACCATATCACTTCCCTGAGTGAATTTCTGACCTGCACTGTGACCAGTCTTGTCTTGCTAAGCTTGCCCATGACAGAGTTCACCACACTTGGATGTGTTAACAAAACCTATTCAGCATCCAGGTCTCTCTCTAGATCGCAGGCCAAGGCAAGGTGCACCTCTCCCTTTTCCCCAGACTTCCTGTTCAGAGTATCTCCTCTTGCTGCATTGTTCATAGAGTCCATCCTTGGGTAACAGTTTCCCCCTCTTTAGCACAATCTTTTAATTTATCTGATAAGTATAACTATATATTTAGAGTAAACAACATCATGTTTGGGTATGTATGCATAGTATGAAATGGTTTTCGTGCCTAAATAAATAACATACTGTGCCTAATTATCTTCTTAGTATATGTGTCTATCAAACTTTCTCTCTCTCTCTCTCTCTCTCTCTCTCTCTCTCTCTCTCTCTCTCTCTCTCTCTCTGTCTTTCTCTCTCTGTCTCTTTCTCTCAGTAGATTTCCAGTACATAATATATGATTTTTTGATCTCCAAATTGCACTCATCTTTGCTATAGTTTAGGTACTGAGTGTGTTTTTTTCAGAGCCCATAGGCTAAGGATTTGGCCTCTAGCCTCTGGTATTACTAAGAGATGATGGAGCCTTTAGGAGGTGGGTTCTAGTGGGAGTGAGTAAGGCCATTGGAACAGGCTTTTGAAGGTGCTGGAAGCTTGGCTCCTTCTCTTCTTTCTTTGCCTCCAGGCCTCTGTGACATGAAATGTCTCCTCTGTCATGTGTCCCTCCCCTGATATATTATGCTACCACATGCCCAAGGCAGCAGAAATAATGTTTATGGACTAAAGGTCTTTGAAATTGTGAGCTGAAACAAACCCTTCCTCCTTATTAGGCTCAGATATCAGAAAGTTGACTAGTGTATTCTTCTAATGGAAACTTCATACCTTTGACCTACAGTTGCCCAACCAGCTCCTTGTAACCACCTTTCTGCTCCATGATTCTGCAGGATAACCTTGTTTCCATGCTCACATTAGGTCATGCAGAACTTGTTTTTATGTGCCCGGCTTATTTTGTTTAGTGTATTGTTCTCCAGGTTCTAAGAAGACAATACTAACCTATCCCTGTCATTGAGGCCTTTATTATTTTTTCTTTTATATCACTTAGTAATCCCCAGCTGGATTGTAAACCTGAGGAGGTGCTGTTGTACAGGTGTATAGAGAGCTATTGTAGTCACTGACCAACAAGGTAGTGTGTGACTCACTGAAATAGTAAAAGCTGTGCATTGTTTCTGTGTCCCTCGCAGTGTTCAAATTAAATTTCACCCATTTTTAGACTATTTACTACAAATTGTATTTGTTAATGATATTGTGTGTCCTAGATCAGTTCCTCTATAGCACTTCTTGGACACCGTCATTAAAGGCTTCAAAACTTCTCAGGGAGACCACTGGATGGTTTATATAGCAGGGGTTAAACTTTTCATAGAGGAATGCTCTGCCCTAAATTGGTGTAGGACTCAAGGAAGGCATACATGAGACTGTAGTCATACATGAGACTGTAGAAGAATTTTAATCCAGCAGCACGGCTGTTCTGGCAAGGGATCACACCCAAATACCTGTGTGATCTGGAATATAAATCCCTCTGGCTGGAATATAATAACATTCTTAGTCCACACCTTTCAGATTAAAGCTGGTTTTTAAAAGGAAGCAGCCATGTTTCTCATTGAGAGGCAGACAAAGTGATGAATCAGAGAAAGATTTGACAGAATGAGTCAGAGATAGGATATGACCAGCTCTCATGAGAATACAAAGAATGAGAGGTGACTTAAGTGAGGGAGAGAGAGAGGAGAGAGAGGGGGGGAGGGAGGAAGGAGGAGGAGGAGGAGGAGGAGGAGGAGGAGGAGGAGGAGGAGGAGGAGGAGGAGAATGCAGTTTTATGGGACAGTTTTACAGAGACGGGTTGCAGGTAAAGACAGGATGAGCCAGATAATGAGAAGATAGAAGATTCGAACAGATTGTCAGAGTTAGTTTGAGGCTAAGCAGAGCAATTTAGTCAGACACCAAGAGAAGCCAGTTTGAGTCAGTCATCTTGGAAGATTAGATTGTATTGAGGTTAGAAGCATCCAGGCCTAAGCCTAGGGATTCTTAGAACAGGTGAAGAAACACTCTGGGCTTAGCACAAGCCGTGTATTTGCACAGTTTGGGTATGGCTCTCATCTCATCCCATCATCTGAGGAAATAAAAGAGAAATTTACAAGAGACATTTCTAATGTGACACAGGGATTACTGGAAGGCACTCTATGACCCAATGCACAGTTCTACTTCTGTTTTTCTTCTGGACACCGTGGGACAATGGAGGATTATAGCAAGCTGAAAATTATCAAATGCTAAGGCCAAATCAGTCAGAAATATGTCAAGTCTATGCCTGTGGTTTTCTAATTTTCTAATTCGTAATAAACTTGTCAGGATTTGAGGCATGTTCTGGCAGAATAGTTTTGTACAGACACTGCTGCACAAAATAGCTGTTCTGTAAGAAAAATGGATCTTGGGAAAGTTTCAAATGAATGCTGTCCATGCGGCCAGGACTCACCTTTCCCAGTGAGGCCCTGTTAGCCAAGCTTAGTTGATGTGAAGTGACAGTAAATCCTGGCACTTTTCAGATGTGCAAACCACCACAGCAATGCAGGGACAGGCTGTCACCCTTCTCCAAAATACGTCTTTTTTTCTTACACAAACTTTTACTCTAAGGCTGCCACTTCGTCCTACTGCCTGTCCATCGCCTTTCTAGCTATGCTATACTTTCAGAGCCATCTTGGAAAGATTCAGAATTCTGTGCTTTATTGGAAGACAGCAATCCACAGTGGGAAGTTTCCATGCCTCTGGAACTTTTAACCTTCTCACTTTCCTTCCATTTCTCCTCCCCTCCCCTTTCTCTCTCTTTCATTTTCAGTTTTTTCCTCCTTTGAGACAAGATCTCCCTTGCAGCTCTGACTCCTCTCAATTCTGTGGCCTCCTGCCAAAGCCTCCCAACCGCTGGGATGGGGGCCATACATCATGTTTAACTCAAGCACACACTCTGAAGTCTAGAAAGGGAGCCCTCAAGACTTCTTTTTTCCCCAACATATCTTAACCCTCTGTCTTTTCTTTCTTTTATTGCTTTTTAAAAGCCTTTCCCTTCATCCTGTTATTATGTTTGTGCTTGTGTGTGTGTGCTTGTGCATGTGCAAATGTGTGCCATGGTACCTACGTAGGAGTCAAGGGCCAGGTTTCAGGAATTCATTCTCACCTCCTGTATTGTTGCCTCGCATCTGCTGGTAGTTATGCTGGGCTTACAAATGTGTGACACGGTTTGACTTTTTAAAAAGGAAATTTTAGAAAGTATTTAACTATTTAAAGTGTGTGTGTGTGTGTGTGTGTGTGTGTGTGTGTGTGTGTGTGTGTGTTTATGTATTTGGGTACCCAGAAGGTACACAGAGGTACACAGAAGTCACAGGGTAATTTGTGGTGTCTGTTCTCTCCTTCTACCACGTAGGTCCTGGTTATCAACTCAGGTCATCAGCAGGTGCCTCTAACCACTGAGCCACATGGCTCACTTCATATCTGGCTATTCATTTCAGTTTCAGGGAAACTCAGGTCAATCTTGAGGCCATCTTGTGCAGCAAGTGCATTTCGCTAGCCTCCACTTTGCATTTTCCAAGAACAGAACAGAGTCATTGAAAAGCAAGCAGAACTGGACATACATGTGTCCACTTGACTTTCTTGGCATTTGCGCTGCTTGAGGGAAAGGACAGATTCACTGTCAGTTCCACAAGATAATGTTGAAGTCCTGAGTGTTGCATGTGTTTCTTTTCTTAACCCTTAGGTAGCAAATCCCTTTTGTAATGACATTCTTGCTTTCACAACCCTCAGTCTTTACCCAATGGTGAGAGCCAGAAATGGACAAAGCTTTTTGAACTTGTGAGCCGTGGCCACCCTGTACACTCAGAGCTAACACGATAAATGCCTTATTAGAGTCATGCAGTTCAAGTAATGAGTTCTGGGTTCTGATATTCAGACTCAGTGACTGACCCTGCTTTTTCTCACTGGTGGCAGCTTCTCCATCTCTGCAAACTTATACTTTTCCATTTCTCAAGTGAAGGTAGTTATCAAGTCTAAATGGTATTGCATTTGTAAACAGTTTTGTATGATGTTCTCTGGTCAGCTAGCACTCAATGTCAGATGTGGTTTATATGTGGGTTACCATTACCACACAACTTTCTAATTTTATGAATTCTGTTGGGAATGTCATTCTATTCCGCACTTCATTATAACCATAACTGGGTCACCCTAAGTTAACTTTGCCTCTGAGGTGCTGCAGACCTCACCTTGCAAAATGATAATATTAATTCATCTCTTTTTAATTTATCAAGGGACTTCCACTAGTTACTAATTTAGGGATGCCTAGACTCTTTCTTCATGTCCTTGAACTTAGATGTTGAAGATTAAACATTAAGAGGAGAAAAAAAAGATTACAACTGTTAATTTCCTTCATTTTCAAAATGGCTCTTAGTAGCAAATAGGAGACAGGAAAAAGGTGGCTACAAAATAAACTTGATTTAATGTGTTCTGGACACCAACTTTCCCTTACAGCTCTCTTCAAGCCTGCTGAACACAAAGTACAACCTGTGATATATTTATAAAATGGTCAAAGAGAATCTGGCACTAGTGGAAAACCTGATCTCGTTCAAAAGTTGCTTTTGTGACTGGCTTTCAGCTGCAATGCCTGACTGTCTACTCAGTTCTGGGAAGGCCATGTGTATGATTTATGCTGGGCCCTTAGGAGCAAGAGAGGACAGCCTTTTTCTTTACTTGTGGCCTGGAGAGGACTCCAGTGGCTATACTGAAGTCACAGTTTTTATGAGGTCCACAGAGGACATGTGGAAGGGAAATTGGGAGGGAGTAAGGTTCTCTACTGTGGAGAGGGTCGATGCCTTAAAGTAGTCCTAGGCATGGCATGGCCCTAGGACACTGTAAGGGTCCACATGTTTGCTGGGTGGTGTAGTGAAAGTGGCTTCAGTTTTACCTGGCTCTGGACATGGTGTGTGTGTGTGTGTGTGTGTGTGTGTGTGTGTGTGTGTGTTGGGGGGGCAATTGTTTCCCTGCTTTGTTTTAATTTGCAACCATTCACTGACGTTTGTTTCTCTTAAGACTCAGCAAGGAGTAAGTTCTACAGAAACCTTATTTTTTCAAGTCCAGGCCTTACTGTACTTACTGGACAAGTCCAGGTTTGTCTAGAACTCATGACCTTTCACCTCAGCTTCCTAAGTGCCAGGAACACAGATGTGTAAAATAAGTTTTGTGATAAAATATTAAAAGATGTTTGGTGGATGCCGTGCAGGAAGAGCTGCACTGGGCAAGCAGCAAGCTCCCTGGAGATGACCCACCATCTGGCTCAGTTGTGATGGGAGCACTGGCTCAGCTGTGATGGGAGCACTGGCTCAGCTGTGATGGGAGCAATGGCTCAGCTGTGATGGGAGCACTCCGGTGAGGCATGGCCCCAGGGACTTTGACCCAGAATTGTTTCTTCCTATAGGTGTGCTTCCTCACGTTTGCCATTGCTGCCATCCTTATTGATTTGGCTTGGTGTGAGTGGACAGTGGGAGACCCTCACTGCTTTATGTAGCCTGGTGTGATTACTTCCTAGGTGATAACCACCTATTGGGCAAATTTCCTGCAGATCAGCATGAAGATGAATCTTCATGAATTAATGGTGTTTAGATGAATTAATGATTTCATAGAATTCCTGACTTGATTCTAATAATTTTAGGAGGAGTACAAGGAGATAGATTTAGTTGTTTTGTCAGAAAGATATAACAAAGTTAGAAGCAAGAATAAAATGTGCTCCCTCCTCAAAGACTACTAAGTAAAGGCTGAATAATGAGAAATACAATGAGCGCTTATAAATTACACTGAGAATATGCACTATGATAAGGCAAGGCCACATGAAACTGTTGGTTTGAATGCATAATGAGCTTATAGGATGAAACACTTACCATCAGAACTTTTGTCTAAGAAGGTATAAAATGGCTCCATCTACCAAATGTAAATATATATGTATATATGTTTGTCTGTACAATATCTCTATGTCTGTCTATATTTTTGTGCATACATACATGTATAGTGATATATATACACATATATATATGTATATATGTATATATATGTGTATACACACACACACATATTCATGCGTACTTGTGAAATTGTTGAAATATGTTGTTGGGCCCACCCAGTTTGTGTGTGTGTGTGTATATGTGTGTGTGTGTGTGTGTGTGTGCATGACCTCTTCTCTGTCCTTTTCTTTCTTGTTGGCTACTTAACAGAGTTTCTTGCTGGGTATTCTTGCCAGTCCCTGATAATTCAGTTGGCTGCTAACTGCACTGACCTGAAGTGCCAATGGCATATGCCATACCTTACTGCTTTCTTCAGTTACCTGGATGCCAGACAGGCTCTCAGCAGATGCTGATTACAGAAAAAAAAATAAGGATAAAATTTCTTTTTGTATACTTTGTATGTGTAGTCCCTGAATAATGCACCACAAAAGCTTCTGCACCACAAAAACTATCAAAGAGGCAGCAGACTCTTCATTCCCACCCCAATATACAACCTCTACAGTAAAATGTTCCACAGGAGTTGTCCAAAATGGCAGCTCCTGTCCAAATCTCCTTAGCCTGTGGCTCTCACAGGAGCTGCAGGAGCTGTCCACACCTTTCCTGCCTCAGCCTACTGCCACCTTGAGGAGCTGTCCATGGTGACAACACCTTCTTTCCTATCTCAGCTTCTATGAAACACCACTGCTGGAACTGTCCCATAGGGGCTGTCCACAGTTGCACCTTCTTTCTCTCCAGTCTCCCCTGCCCACAGTAGCCCCCACAGAGATGGCTAGCTGCATCAGGGAAGGACTTCCCACTCTAACCCATGGGCCACATGCTGGGGTGAAAAAAGCCACCAATCCCTGAGCAGGAGAGCCACCAATCCCATAGCTTCCCACAAAACTTCACCAATCCCTGAGCAGGAGAGCCACCAATCCACAGGTAGGAAAATCCACCAATCCCAGAGTTTCCCACAAAAACCTACCAAACCCTGAACAGGAAAACCAATTAATTCCTGAACTACCCAAGCTCAGGATTTGAAATCCCACCAATCCTCACTCTGGAAATCTCTGCCCTGAGAAACTCTGCCCTCTCAGAAATGTTACACGATGCTGCCCTTTGTTCAATTCCCTGCTGTCTACTCCTGGGGGCAGAAGGCAGCCAGCCATCACTGGATTTGTCCCTCCTGGACCATCCAATAAATTCCCTTCATGAGATCTCCTGCCAGGTGTGACTCTCATCAGAAGAAGCCAAGAAGAAAGGAAGCAATGAAAGGCAGAAGAGAAGTGAAGAGAAGGAGAGGGGCGGAGGCTCCTGAGCTCCTGAGCTCCTCTGGGGATAGCATCTCCTGGGAGCCGCAGCGCCTCTGCTGAGTTGTGAGGTTCCTTAGCTCCCCTGTCTCAGGATGTCCTTCTACTGGGACACTGTCCCACTCTAGAACTACGTGGTTCTTCGGCTCCCGCGTCTCAGGATGATCTTTCACTGAGATAGCTTTTCCCTTCCTGGGCTCTCAAGTCTCAATAGACCCTTCCATCCGAGCAGAGAAGCACAGTATTTATTGAGAAGACATTGCATGGAATGTGTAAGTTGAAATAGGAATATTTAACTGTGGAACTCACAATTCTAACAAGAAATGTTTTATTTCAGTACCCTGAGATGTCTAGGTATCTGCTTCTCTATTTAAAAACGGGGAGCTGGTCATTAGGGATGCAGCTCAGTGTACAGAATTTGTGTTTCGTGTTCAAGGTCCCGGGTTCTATCTACATCATTCAGAATATAAAAGGAAAGACTTTGGAATAGATGAGCTGTGGCGTCCCTGTTTGATTTTTGAATGCTGTGGCATTGCACATTTTTAGTTTATAAGGCAATGCTTCACCCCATCGATTATAGACAATGCACTGCTTTTCACAAGCATTGCTGATGTAGAATCTATGTTCTATTCCCATGGAGATGGGGATCAGTTTGACCCATTGGCTCCTATGAGAAACCTAGGCAGCAGCTATCTGAATTAGAAGAAAAAAATCAAATTGCATAGTATCTTTTAATGATGTCATATTAATATCTAAATGCATAATTTAAAAATGCATAAGATAATTGTCACTAGCTAGAATATATTTATAGTCTTCACACAAGGCATACTTAAATGTCTTCTATGTGTGTGTGTGTGTGTGGTACTAGGGATTGAATCCAGGGCTCAGTGCATGATGGATAGAAACTTTACAAATTAGCCACACTCCCAATGCTTAAGATACTGCTTTTAAGAAACCAAGCTGTTTATTTTTTTGTTTTTTTGTTTGTTTTTTGTTTGTTTTTCAAGACAGGGTTTCTCCGTATAGCCCTGGCTGTCCTGGAGCTCACTCTGTAGACCAGGCTGGCCTGGAACTCAGAAATCCGCCTGCCTCTGCCTCCCAAGTGCTGGGATTAAAGGCATACACCACCACCGCCTGGCCAAACCAAGCTGTTTATGCTGATAGTATAAAGGCTCTGAATCCTGTACAGTTTTTTATATAAACAGATACACATAGACAATATAGATATCATATGCACATACCCACAATACATATTCACAACCAGTCATATACAGCTTCAGATATATTAGACATGTACCCACAGATCACACATTCACATGTACAGGTGCACATGTACACACATCATACACTAGAAGCACATGCATAGTCACACAGACTCACCCACAGGCTACTTCTTGAATTGGAGACATGTGAAGGAGGACTCTCTTCTTGTGGCAGAAGTACCAGGTTAACAGTGTCAGAGAAAGGCACCTCTGAAGAGCCAAAAAAGATGCTCAAGGCAGGGGAAGCTGCCTGATGCTCACTCTGGGGGCATTGTCAGCTGCTTTTTTCCAGCTCACTTCTATAAAGAGGATGTAGGCAGTGTAAAAGCCAACCAGGAAAGAGAGGACAGTGTGAGACAGAAAGGGAGAAAAAGAAAGGATTGGGAGGGACTATTTGAAGAAGAACTTGACCTAGGGGCGGTTGAATGTATATTCTGGTGTGCCCAGTGTTCAGGACCACTGGATGTGGTGCTTCTATACTTTAATGGGTACCAATATGGATGATATATGGTCACCCATATCCCTACATTCTCTATGTTCACCTAGCATGCTGACAAGACCATTAATGGGCTTTGAAGGAAATCCCTGAGGATTTTGGGGCATTGAGAAGCAGTAGTTCCTGAAGGAAGAAAATGTCACTGCGCTTTGGTGTTTGCCTACATTTATTGATAGACATATTCTAGTCTGTGTAGAGGAAGTATTTTGTCTCAGGATTTATGATCTTAAGATAGAATATGATTTTCTCATCAAATACCTGCTCTACTGCTATCCGTTCTTGTGTCTAGAATGTTACCACAAAGAACTTCTGTCATCTCTCTCAACTGCAGGGTGGGTTTTGTGACGGATTTCTAATCAGCAAAACAGGGCAGAGAGATTGGGAATGTCATCACCCAAGATGACATCACAAGAGGTCTAGGGTCCCCCTGGCATGACACATCCTCCTGTCTTCTTTGCTTGAGGGACCACAGAGATCTGATGCCTCTAGCCAAACTCACTAGAGACTGAGGCTGCTGGCAGCTTGGTGAGTGACATTGGAAAGAAGATCTCCTCTTAGCAGAGCCTTTGATGGCATACCAGTCCACACCACGACATTGAGCACACACCTTCACACCCAGTTCCTTTTTCTTTCTTTGTTTGTTTCTTTGTTTCTTTGTTTCTTTGTTTCTTTGTTTCTTTGTTTCTTTCTTCCTTCCTTCCTTCCTTCCTTCCTTCCTTCCTTCCTTCCTTCCTTCCTTCCTTCCTTCTTTCTTTCTTTCTTTCTTTCTTTCTTTCTTTCTTTCTTTCTTTCTTTCTTTCTTTCTTTCTTTCTTTTTTCTTTCTTCCTTCCTTCCTTCCCTCCCTCCCCCTCCCTCCCTCTTTCTTTCTTTCTTTCTTTTCTTTCTTTCTTTCTTTCTTTCTTTCTTTCTTTCTTTCTTTCTTTCTTTCTTTCTTTCTTTCCTTAAACATCAGTGATTGTAATATGCTGTGCCATATTATGACTGTGAACAAACTCTGGACACAGTATCCCAACTATGCCAATTTTATTCTTTGAGTATTTGGAACTAAAAGCATTATGAAAATAGCAAATGCAGGCTAGGCTTTCTCTGGATCTCCTCTATCTGCAGACAGATCCTGAAGAAGGAAAGCAACGATCCCTAACTTCTCAGGGGGCTTTATCAACCAACAGATACCTTCCCAAGCTAGCACATCCCTCCTATTCTGTTAAGTACTGCCTATTGAAATTACACACTTACGTCTATGTCTACATCTCCTTCCCTCTTCATACATATGTAAGTTTGCAAAGCCCCACTTTGAATGTGCACATTTCTCTCTATAACGTCCCATACATGCAATATTAAAAGTTAGGTGGTCACATTTTCTCTAGTTAATCTACCTGCTGATAGTGTGTCTCTTAGAACAAGTTCTGCAACTTAGGAAGGTAGAAAGGTTTGTATCCTGTACAGTATCATTTCATCATCAATCACCATTTATGGAGAACCCATATATGTTCTGTATATATTTCTTGGTTTACAAAATACATTTTAATATAATGTATGCTAGGTTTCCAAGTAGTTTCTCACAGTCCTAAGAATGCAGAACCCTGAAGATTTCTATAAGATAATTATGTCTGGTTGAGAAATTGTAGCAATCACATCCTTCACTGTGAGCAGGATGTGACTTTCTCCATACATGCTATAGTCTACAAATTCTTTGAATCTAATTAAGTGATATAATAATATCTTTGAATTCCATACAAAATATTAATTGTTGTGGGATATCCACCAGAGAAGGCTACTCAGACATGGGTTTAAATCAACAGAAGGTCTTCATTAGCTAGTTGGTGACTGATAATACTGTGTGCTTAAAAGCTCACTTCGAGAAAACTTTGGGACTATGCTGGGATATTTGGGATCCCAGGATAGTCTCAAGCTTTCCTCATCATGCACTTTAAAATGTAAAAACTACATCCAGGATTGACATACATCAGTTAGTAAGAACAGTTAGCCAGAAGTGGAACTACAGAAACAAAAAATAAAGCAAGGTTAGTATATTTAGAGATGTTCTTAGAACTATGAACATTGATGAATTAGGTCTTTGTGTTAATCTGGGCAGGTGGTGCTGTCTACATGCTGAGTTTTATGGCCTGAATGGTACTTCTATCATGGAGTCAGTTGTGCTAATCACTAATCAATGCCAGCAATATAGAAAAATGTTTATATGTTTTGAGAAAGTGGAATTTATTCCAGGAATGTAAGGTTGACTTAACATCACAAAAGAGATCAATGTTATATTTATTACAGTAAATACATAAAAGATAACTATAATATAATAGCTACAAAAAATTGACAAAATTCACCATTACTCCTTCTTATAAAAACAAAATAAAACAAACAAACAAAAAACAAGGGATCCTCAGTCTGATAAAGAGAATTGTAACAATGAGCATTCCCACCTGAACATAACTTCCCTGAAATAATGACTAAGACTCAAATATATTTACAAATACCTAGGTCATAAAGCTAGGCTCGTTCTCCAACTAGCTCATAACAGAGTGTCCTGTTTACTCTAACTGAGTTCTGCCATATGGCTGGTTCCCTCTGCTCAGCTTTCGTGAATCTTTCCTCCTCCATGTCCTGGGACGAATCCTCCCACATTTGACTCTCCTTCAGGATGCTTTTTTTCCTTCAGGATGTCCATCTCCTATTTTACTTTTTCCTGTAGGTCATAGGCTTTTTTTATTGACAAGTGATGCATCCATACAATACACATATTCTCTCTACAGAGAATATTAAAAAATCTATTAGGCAAGATCATACTGAGTGCTAAAAAATATAAAAATAATAGCACTGTTTTCCCTTATACCCAGGGACAAGACAAAGTTTTCTATGGTCACCATTTTTATTTACTATTTCATTTGCAGTCTTCAGAGTGGAGGAAATGGCAGTGATTCCTGAAAGGAATATGGTTTTTCTTTCTTCTTTTTGTTTTTTTTTCTTTGGTTTTTGGATTTGTTTTTTTCGAGACAAAGTTTCTCTCTGTAGCCCTGGCTGTCCTGGAACTCACTCTGTAGACCAGGCTGGCCTCGAATTCAGAAATCTGCCTGCCTCTGCCTCCCAAAGTGCTGGGATTGCAGATATGTGTCACCACCACTCGGCTGGTTTTTCTTGAGATAATAAAAGTGTCTAACAAATCATAGCAAGATTATGTAACTCTGTACATATATAGAAACATTTAATTATAAACTTTACATGAGTAGAATTTATGTATAGAAATTACATTCAGTACTACTATTAAAATTCATTCACTATAATATTAAAATGATAAACATCATGAAAGATAGGTAAGCACTGAAATTCTATTTGGAAGTATCTCACAAACACATCTAGAGGTACATTGTACTAATTCAAGTGCTTTTCAAAATAATTAAGTTGCGTATCAAAATTAACCATCAAGCCCACCCTTTGTCAAACTGACACTCAGCCACATTTCCTTATACCATGATAGTCTACTCATAGAACTGATGAAATCTCAACTCAATCCATTCACATAGCCTCCTAGAGTCCCCCTAACTTTGCCTGTTTCAATATTGTTTAAAAGTTCAAGCTTATTGGGTGTGGTGGCAAAAGGCTCTTAATAATAGCATTCAGGAGTCAGAGGATGGCAAATCTCTTTGAATTTAAGGCAATCATACTCTACAAACCGAGTTTTTCTGCCCCACGATGCATGCTTTCCCTTCTACCACCTTTTCCCAGATTCTTCCCTTTTCTTCTTTCATTCCCTTCCATGAGCCTTTCCTCTTGCTGATCCTCAAAATCATAGCCTATTTTCTTTAAAGTATCATCTGTCTCTATCTATCTATCTATCTATCTATCTATCTATCTATCTATCTATCTATCTGTCTGTCTGTCTGTCTGTCTGTCTGTCTGTCTGCCTGCCTGTCTGTCTGTCTGTCTGTCTGCCTGCCTGCCTGTCTGTCTGTCTGTCTGTCTCTAGCAATATCTATCTAACTCTATTATCTATATATTTTAGAGAGATAAAAAAAATACAACCTACTCACTCCATTAGTTGAATGCTGACTAACAGGAGTTGGAGATTTTAGTGTGGGGTCTTAGGTATTGATATCTATCATTGAATTTATAGGTAGGCATACATCTATATTAATAAAAGATTTCTTCAACTTATGGTATCAAAACCTACATTTCCTTCTACATTGGCTATAAAAATCAATTGTTACTATCGAAATGATTGTAAAATGGAAAAAGCAAAAAAGTGGTGGTATGAAGTGGTGGTGTATGAAGTTGATTTTAAGTCTACTGGAAAGGGAGACAGGGTTAGACACACTTGGTGGCCAAGAGGACAAAAGTTTCTTTTCAGGGGATGCACAGAATGACAGATCTTTATTTTCCTGTAACCAAGAAACAAAGTTTCTTCTTCATGGACATTCTGGAACGCAAACAGGGTCATTTTCTCACAGTTATCACCAAGGCACAAGGTTTCCATCAACTCCAAATATAGATGGCTTGGATCCGTGCAAGTCAAGAACACACGGATTTTGTTAGGTTTCTGTTACAGAGGGAAGGCCATGCACGCTGGAGAACTTCCCACAGAGGATAAGAATATAAATGTTATTTAAAAAAATTTGAGTGGAATGTGTCAAGTTATAAGTTAATGTTTTATATTGATTTTTCCTGTACAAAGAAGAAAATCTAGATCATTGTAGTTTGTATATGACATTGTAGCATGAGATTGTATGGGACTGGTAAGATTCTCAGTAAAAGCATTTTCAGGGCAAGCCAGACAATCTCTGAGTTGGATTCTGGAATCCACATAAAGGAAAAGAAGAGATCCCAATTTGGTTTCACTCATACCCCCCATAAACACACAATAATAATTAATATGTATTTTAAATATATAGAATAGCTGGGCATAGTGGCACATATCTTTAATCACAGCACTTGGGAGACAGAGTTATGGGAGTTTTGGTAAGTTCAAGGCCATCCAGGTATATATAGTGAGTTTCCATACAGCCAGAGCTACACAGAAAATTACTGTCTCAAAGATTAAAAAAAAAGAAAGAAAGAAACATTTTAAAAGGAAATATTAAAATAGAAATAAAACATCACATTTCAGTTATTTTTGTTTGTAATCTCCCTTTGGAGGTTGAAGAAAACTTTCACAGGTGTCACCTGAGACCATAGATATTTCCATTGTGATTCATAACAGCAGTAAAATAATAGTTGTGGAGTAGTAATGAAAATAATTATGTGGTTGGGGGTCTGCACAGTATGAGGAACTGTAATAAAAGATCACAGCATTAGAAGGTTGAGAAACCCTGCTCTACATGGGAGAGATAATGTGAACAGTTCTGTAGGAAATGATGAACTAAGGTGGGTTGTGAAGGAATAGGAATAGGAACAGGAATGGCAGGTGATCTGCCTTTGGGCTGATGTCGAATACTTGGGCCATGTCGAATACTTGTTCCTGAATATGACAAAGTATACCTGGGGACCAGAAAGTATTCAGTATTGGAGTTACAGGAAAGATAGGTCAAATCCAATTGAGATGGAGCCAGCACAGAGAACATGGCAGTTCTGAGACTACTGGTCTTTCAAGATGGAGAGAAAAGGATATAGGAGGATCACTCAGGCCATTTTAACATTTACGATTATAATTGGCTAGCCTCCTTTATTTTATTGTCTATAATCATACAAATATAGAATATGTTGAAATTCAAATTCTCTTTTGAAAAAAATATTTTTAAAAACCTTGTTCACTATTATTGGCAGATAGTTACTTAATTTTCACTCCCTCCTTTTTTTCTTCTTTCCTTTCTTCCTTTAGAATCATTAAGTTGTGCTTATCTGGCAACTGCTCTGCCACTGTTCCAGTCCCAGGCAAGTAGAATTTATTGATTATTTCAGCATGTTTCTGGAGCCACAATACTCACTATTTGCTTAATACACACCATAGTGTCTTTGAAGTTAGTAGATCTTTTGAATGTTCTAACATTGATACTCGCCATTTTAACCTCCTCAATAACCCACGTCTGTAAATGTAAATATTGCTTTTATTTCCCCAGATAAAAAAAATGCTATGAGAGCTGAATCAAAGCTTTATGAATACATGGCTTAGACTGAGCCCATAGTGCTTCTATCTAACTATCCCTAGGCTCAGGCCTGGAAGCTTTTAACCTCTGTACAGTCTAATTTTATGTAAGCCGGGACCTTGAAGGCTTCAGTTTTCAATCTCCATCTGGTAACCTAGGCCTAGAATGTTATAGCCTCTGAGACTTACTGCTGAGTTAACTCACTCTTTCTAGCACTTTTTGAACTCTTCTGGGCTGGTTCATATAGTGGGTTTGGTAATGCTGTTTGTATTCTAATGTTCATTTGGGTCCCCAAGATTATTTGCACAGGAGAGTCCCACACATAAGACACTGCCCTCCAGTTAGTTCTGACCGGTAAATAAAGATGTCGGTACTCAATGCCTGGGCAGGGCAGACAGAAGCAGAACTTTAGGATTTGTGGGCTTGGGACTGGGAGGAGAAGGGAAAGGAGATCCACCGTGTGGGGAGGGAGAGCATAGAGAGGAGAGACACCATCCCTGAGAATAACACAGAGCAGAGAGGGGTGGCTGCCCGTGTGAAAGAGCTGGAGGGGTGCGACCTAAAGCAGTCAAGATATAACACAGAATTTAGGAAGTTGTAACTCTGAATTGTCTGGGGGAGGTAGATTCTATCAGTAGAGGAGTTAGGCAGTGGCCCAGCCATTGTGCTGATTAAGGCATATCAAAAGAGAAAGGCTGTGTGTGTTTCACCAGGGAACTTAAACCATTGAGGTGGGTAGTGAATCTGCCACCAGGTTTTGTTAATTAAATAATTAAGTCAATACATTCAACTTAGCTGTTCTGGCTCAAATTCTTCTCCTAGCTGACTGATTCAAATCAGCTTCTCTTGGCTTCTGACTGGATTGCTCTGCTTGAAAAGACTGCCTCTGAACTCCACTGAATAGAACCTGAGCCCCACTGCATTTCCTGAACTTATATGAACTGCACTCACTGAACTACCCTTCTTCACTGACTGAACTCAACTCAGTTCGCTGAACTCTCTTTGTGCTACTCTTAAGTAACTACTCTTTCCTGTCTGTCCTTGTAAGACTTGGGTATACTATCTTTGACTCATTCTGTCAAATCTTTCTGATTCATCACTTTGTCCCTCAATTAGATGTCATTTTCAAACATGGCTGCTTCCTTAACTTTGCCTTCATTGTTTGAGATTAAAAGTACGTACTAAGGCTATGTCTGCATTCCAGTCCGAGGATTAAAAGTGTTTCATTCCAGCAGATCACACAGACGTAGAAGGTCTTTGGATGTGATCCTTTGCCAGAGCAGCCATGTTGCTGAGTTAAAATTTCTCTACACACATCAATTCTTCTCCTCTTCATGCTTATTTCTTCATGCTTAAAAAGAAAGTCGTTCTTTCAGAAAGTTGTGAGGATTGTGTAAATAAGCGCAACAATATCTGGGGCTGAAGATATGTGCATCATGTATCCTGCCTTAAACCTTCCCCTGACTTGGTATCTATTTCTCAAGCTTAATACTACTTCCTAAAGGTTTTGAATTTTGTGACCTCTCTGAAGATACTGGGACACTTCCTGGAAGGTTTAGTTGAGGTTTTCTGTGTTCAGTGACCGGTAAATTCATTTTATGTTGATATCATTCAGAAGTGCTTTATAAAATTGGGATCTTGGTTCTCACTCTGTTCTGTGGCCTAAAATCAATCTAATTCATTTAAAGGAATTTTTCTAAAGATCAAATTGATTTGTGGATTCTATTTTTAGGTTTTTTGCAAGACTGTTCTATCTATCCATCCTACCTTGGCCCACAAGGATGCTCTTTTATAGTCCGAGATTGGTAATTGTGACACATAGCATTGGTTGTCAACTTGATTACACCTTGTGATGATTTGTATATACTCAGCTCAGGGAGTGGCACTATTAGAAGGTATGGCCTCATTGGTAGAAGTGTGTCACTGTGGGTGTGGAACTTAAGACCCTCATCCTAGCTGTCTGGAAGCCAGTATTCTTCTGGCAAGCCTTCAGATCATGACAGAACTCTCAGCATCTCCTGTACCATGCCTGCCTGGGTGCTGCCATGTTCTTGCTTTGACCATCATGTAATGAACCTCTAAACCTGTAATCCAGGCCCAATTAAATGCTGTCCTTGTAGGAGTTGCCTTGGCTATAGTGTCTGTTCATAGCAGTAAAACCCTAAGACACACCTAGAATTACCTGGAATACATTAAGCGGTCACATGTGAGGGATTCTTTGCTTAATTTGAAGCAGAAGATCTACTTCTAACACAGATATTTGAGCTGAGAAGACATACCTTTAATCTACAGCTTTTGAAGTAGGAAGACCCATTTCTAATCTGGGCCATGCCTTCTGGAAGTCTACATAAAGACATGAAAGAAGGAATCTTTTGCTCTTTGCCTGATTTCTCATGCCTTACCAGTTAGTCCTTACCTTCACTGGCATTATAAAATACTTCTCTGGAATTATAGCATATGCTGATTAAATGAGACATACAGCCTCATAGACTGAGCAGCTAACAAATTCTTAGACCTTCTGTTCATAGGTAGAGCACTATTGGACCATGGCCTGTAGTTAATTCTAATAAATCCCTCTAAATAAATAGAGTATATAAATATAGGTATTTATCCTATAAGTTTTGTTATCCTAGAGAACTCTAGCTAATACAGTGAGCATTTAGTATAGTATTGTATCATCCTAAAACTTCTTTGCCAATACTGTTTCATCTAAATTAATTTTATCCATTTCATTTCTGGATCACAAAATGAACTATAATTTTTTAAAAAAGATTTGTTTATTTATTATATTTAAGAACACTGTAGCTGTCTTCAGACACACCAGAAGAGGGCATCCAATCTCATTACAGATGGTTGTGAGCCACTATGTGGTTGTTGGAATTTGAACTCAGGACCTTGGGAAGAAGAGCAGTCAGTGCTCTTAAATGCTGAGCCATCTCTCCAGCCCTAGAACTTTTTTCAGCTCTCAATAACATATACAATTTTTTCAGTTGTGATGACTTTAAGAGATAATGTACCTTACACTTTTCTTCATTGCAGGGCATGATGTTGCACTGTAGATGTTGCTAAATGTGTTAATAAAAACACAAGTCTGCTAGCAAAAACAGATGGCAAGATAGTCATTACTGAAATGCTGGGTGTTTTCATTGGGTTATGGATACCTGGGGTAACTGCAGCTATAAAGACCTGTTGTAGAGCTCCTACTGGGAACATCAACAAAAGTGTACTGTCAGAATGGAAATGGAAAACACTGGCGTAGATGATAAGAGAAAGAACTTTGCCCAAATTCTAGAGTATGCATTTCTACCAGAAAAGTAATGTGCAAACTGTGAGATGAGTCCAGCATAAAAAACACATTTGAAACTTGTTCAGCTATTGTATGTCCACCAACAAAACCTTCAAGTTTGAGCACCCCATGACCTGTGAGCACCGCCTTTAAAAGCAAAGAATCTGGGACCTTGGGAGAAGGAAGATTTCCATGTGAGGATGAGGACCTGAGTTCAGATCTCCACTATCCACACAAAAAACTGCAAGAAGTGGTGCATGTCTATAACACTAGTGCTGGCAGAGGGGACATAGGCAGAGACACGTGGAGGCCCAGAGATCACTGCTCAGTGGGTTAGCTAAACAATATGCACTTGGTTCAGTGAGAGAGCTTGTCTCAAAATGTAAGGTAGGGCCATCAAGATGGCTCAGTTAATAAAGTTGAGACATATTTAATTTGTTTCTTTTTCATAGGCAGATACATAGGTACTCACCGATGCTGAGTTTTCTATTGTACCCTGCTATCCTTTCTTCTTTAAACTTGCCCAGGAATGGGTACTTTCTCTGAGAAAACACAACACAGAAAAATCTTGGATTTTAAAATTTTTTTAAATCAACTGATGAAAAGTTTCATGTTTTTGGAAGACTAGGGTCAATTTTAATGAATTCATTGATGTTAGGTGGTAAAATTTAGGCCGCTTAAGAGTTCCATATTATGGGAAGTGGATCTTAATTTTTTTCTTAACTAGTTTTACTCCTATAAAATTTTAAGGATAATTTTATATGGTATATTTTGCTAATATTCATCTCCATTTCTCTCCAGATCTACTCCTATTTAGCCATCTGTGTTTTTTCTTCTGAGCACTCTCCGTTCAGTTCCACAGATCACTTTTTAATTGGGTTGTCTTCTTGGTGTTTAGTTTTTTGAGTCTTTTGTGTATTCTAGAGACTAATTCTTTCAGATGTATAGGTGACTAAAATTCTGGGAAATGATATTACAGAGTGGAAGATTAAGTGTGGAAGATTCAGTAAAGACTAACTTAGAAAAAGACACAGAATTTTTTCATTCATTGATATAGACAATGATCAATCAATTAAAGAACAAGCATTGGAGTGGTTTTACCTAGGTCAGAATTGAAATGGGAGGTTAAGAGAGAGGCTTTGAAGTCAAATTCACAATACTGTATTAGTGATGAAAATTCAATTTATGAGAGGGCAAACAATGTAGGTTGACCCCAAGCTTTCCCCTCTGGAAAAATGGTGCCTCTTTTAGTTGTAGTTAGTGAGGTTTATTTTAGACTTGAAATTTGAGAAACAATTAAATGAGGAAGATTAGGAAGCCAGTTGAAATTTATGTTAACTATTTACAAAACACTAGGATTTATATATATTAGCTTTTGTTTTTACAATTATGAGTTGCTATTACTTTAAATCACATGTTTTTCACAGAACAAAATGCTACCATGTTTAATATAGAAATTTGTGAATGTGGAATGGAGTATGATTCTTTTAAAGTGAATGCATACAAAGTTGTCTTTGCTGCTGTCATCATAATTTCCACACAGCAGGCAGTCTGTTTGAAAGTCTCTGTCTGAAACCTCAAAACCTCCCGGCTCTGGGATGCTTTCCATTGGTCAGACTGCTGTCTCCAAGGCTGGTTTCTTGTGGTCTTCCCTTGAGACATTGAGCGTTAACATGCTATTTCATGGCTGTGACTCCCCAAGATCAAAGACAAATATTACTCCTTATACTACCCCAATCTATAGTATCTGTTTTGGTTATCTTTTGTCAACTTGACACAAACTAGAGTCACCATGAAGAGGTAACTACGGTTGAGAAATTGCCTCAATCAGGCTAACTTGTGGCATGTTTTTAATTATAACTGATGTAAGAGGACCTATCTCAGTGCAGATAGCACTATTCACGGTCTGGCATCCCTGGCTTATATAAGAAAGTAAACTGAGCAAGCAATGTCGAGAAAGTCGGTAAGCAGAATTCCTCCATGGCCTCTGCATAGTTTCTGCTTTTAGGTTCCTGGTTTGAAGCTCTGACTTCCCTTTATGCTGGACTGGATTCTATAAGCTGTGATAAATCTGTACCTTCCCAACGTTGCTTTTGATCATGATGTTTAGCATAGCAACAGAAAGCAAGAGAGGAGAATACCTAATCAATAAATATTAGTTGTGTAATGGATGAATGAGCATATTCATATGTAGCTGTAGGAGTGATGTCTCTCCTACATGAAAATCCCTAGAACTTTGCTACAGCAGTGTACTGCACAACCAGTGTATTTAATCAATTTATTTAATTCATTTATTTAATCAATGATGGTCTACTATGTTATCTAGTGACATTGTGTCCATCCTAGCTTGCAGAGATACACAGTATGTTTATATAACACTGGCATTAACTAATGATGCATTTCTCAGAATGTGTCCCCATTAAGACACTCATTATTACAATTATAATTTTATTGTTCCTAGAATATGCAGAAAGCTCTCATCTCAATGATTTTCCTCTCTTCTTTCCATGACCTCAGCTCCTTAATGGATAAGCTCATTACCTACCTCACCTGAAATGTAAACACGAGTGTCCTATTTGCTTGTCCAAGGTGGGGGGGTGGCCGTGTGGGTAACTAATCCAGAATACATACATGTCTGTGTCTAATTTGGACTTTACCAAATTTGGTTAAGTATCTTGTCACCTAGACCCCCAGCAGATCCTATTTTGATTTGAGGTCTCAAAGGGATAAAGGTTAGGTTACTGAGCCATTCACTAAGTCTGGGATTCTTAAATGATAATGGTTCTTATATTGTATGTACTTGGGAAAATCTTGGAAATTGAATCATAAAGACATTTCTGAATATGAATGCCATGATAAGAGCATTATGCACATAATTTAAATTAATAATGAAGCTAATTTCAACACATGATGATCTAAGAAATTATACATATAGATGCCTTCTTAGAATAATTGCAACAAAGATTCTTATTCTGTTCTGGGAAAGTAAATTTTTTTTTTTAAAATATTTAGTTATTTATTATATGTAAGTACACTGTAGCTGTCTTCAGACAGCCAGAAGAGGGTGTCAGATCCCTTTACAGATGGTTGTGAGCCACCATGTGGATGCTGGGATTTGAACTCATGACCTTTGGAAAAGCAGTCGGTGCCCTTACCAGCTGAGCCATCTCTCCAGCCCGGGAAAGTAAATTTAAGGGAACAGTACTCTAAAAAATATCTGAACAGTGACATATCAAACATGCTGTGTGTACATGCTGACAAAGATGAACCTAATAAAACAACAGTTCTTTTTCAAACACATGTGCAATAGTAAAACATTCACAAATGCTAAAGTAAATATGGCATTTTTGAGTTTGGAAAGAGCCAATGTGTGCTGTGCAGTGAGTGTCAGGCTCAAAGTTGGCAGTTGTAAAGGGGAGGCTGGAATCTGGTGGTCAGTTGTAATGGTGGATGGGGAGGGAGTGGTGTGTAGGCTGTGTCAGGAGCACACGTGGGTGTGCACAGCTGTGAGTTTTGTGTAGTCTTCCCAGGCTCGGTTCTCCTGGATACCGGTTATTTGATACTCCAATATTATTCCATGTAATACATGGGGAAAGATGAGAGAAAACACACTCTCAAATTGTTTAGCAATTGCAATTGTTCTCTAATTATATTATTATATTGACTCCACTGGCATATATTTGCATTTTGAAAACACACACCCTAATTTATAGGCATGACTGCTCTAGTTGAAGTGGTTTGCCTATGTTAACTTCTTTATTCTTCCCAATAGCCAGTTTGATTTGGTGTAGCCTCTGCCTTCTCTTATTGGGTTAAATACGTTGATGAAGCTTTGTCAATGTCCATTTTATTTCCTCAGATGAAGTGGTGAGATGAGAGCCACACCCAATGTGTGTGCATTCACGACTTGGGCTGAGTCAGAGCACTTTCTTCTATGTTCTAACTATGCCTAGGCCTAGGCCTAGAAGCTTCTAGCCTCAGTACAATCTAATCTTCCAAGCTGACTGATTCAATCAGATGTCTAACTGAATTTCTCTGCTTGACATCTTAGTAACTTTGGCAATATGTTCTATCTCTTTCTCTGTCTCCTCATTCTCTGGATCATTCTGTCTTCACCTGTGTCTATTTTGTCCTTTCTACAACATAGAAAGAACAGAACAGTTTTTTAAAACTGTCCTGGTAAAACTGCCATATACACTTATCACATACCACAGCACAACCCCCCCCTCCTTTCCTCCCTCCCTCCCTCCCTCCCTCCTAAATAGCCTTTTTTCCTGTGCTGTTCTATGAGTTGGACATATCCTATCTCTGACTTACTCTGTCAATTCTTTCTCTGATTTATCACTTTGTCTGCTCCTCAATTAGATATCACATTCAAACATGGCTGCTTCCTTCACAAACTAATCTTACCTTCATGGTTAGGAATTAAAGGTGTATACTAAGGGCATGTCTGTATTCCAGCCCTGTACTTTAGGACATGTCTGCATTTGGGCAGGATCATATCTTTGGATGTGATCCCTTGTCAGAGTAGCCTGTTGCTGGATTAAAATTCTTCTACAAAGATCAACACTTCTTAAACTAGAGAGCCATTATACTACATTGCCCTTTGATATTTATAGTATTCCAATGATAAAACACATTTAATAAGATGTGGTTCTTCCTTATTTTTGAAGTATAATTTTTTTGGAGAAGTTCTCTGTAAATATATTTTAGTACTTGACAATTATTTTGTTTTAAGTTTTTCATGTTTTAGTTTTAGTCTGTTCTTTAATTTTCTTCTCTACAAAGGTTGGGGAATAACAAGCTATCATGTTGCATGTCATACTGACCCTTAAATAATTGAGTTTTAGTTGAAAGTAATGACGTCAGTCTTGCTAGTGCTGCATATGTGCTCCGCAACAGGCTTGACTTTCTCTTCCAGCATTGACAATTACGCTGATATTACCCAGCTATGCCTGATCAAGGGCTTCCAATCAGTGTGAACACGATGAATCCCATTAGCGTTAGCATTAACATTCCAAATGCTTTTTTTTTGTTTATTGTTTATGTTCCTGATTCCTCCTCACTACACAATCTCTTTACAGAATAGAAATATTTTACATAAAACATTTGAATGCTTTCTGTTTTGGTGGAGAAGCATTTTCAATTGCTAAATAGGCACTTTACAGTTGACACTCATTGAGAGTTCGTGGCAAATGTGAATGGATGAATAGCAAATGTTGCTATGAATGATCTTTTCATACAACAGTGATTAACACATCCTCACGTTGAGTTGTGAAGCAAGAAGAGGGTTTGAATGAGTTCTAGCTTAGGAGCTGGTCAAAGTTATATTGACATCTCAGATCCTCCCTATGTTAGCTGTGTGTCCATGGCCAAACATGGAGTTCTCCAGGTTTTATTTCTTCTGCTATTAAATGAACTTTTGTTTCATATTGCTGTGAATTGATAGTTCAACCATATTATACACATAATATACATCAAGTAATTGGTAAGCTCTCTGCCAATGAAAAGGGATGTTGGAATTCTATCAAAAGATGGATCTCTGGTTTTCTAGGAAGAAGGAGACCAGCTATCCAGAGAACTACTCCATATTAGCTATTGTAACATGCTCCAGGTTTTGATATTTTCAAGATAGTGGATCTAGAAAATGGTCTGAAACAAGCAGGCCCAGAAAGACATTGGAGAGGCAGATCTGGAAGAAGAGGTATATGAAAACATGCTTACAGAGATGGGTTGGGGTTGGAGCTTTCTCTATTAGAAGATTCTAGCCATTTTTTCCATTTTCTATGCTTAAGAAAAAATCTCCAAATAACACATAGGGCGCTGGATAATCCTTGTTGTCTACTTGAAGGGATTTACAAACACCTGATAAAGAAAATTGGTACTGAATAAAGGCGGTTGTTGCTATTATAACCCTCACCATGTGGTCTGTAGGCAATTGGATTTGGTTCATAAGACTTGAAAAAGTTTGGAACCATGGGCTAGGGAAGACTGAAAATTTTGCAAGTAGAGCTTAATGGCGGTGTGGGTGAGGAGATAGAAAACCAGAATGCTGAGTGTGGATGGTAAGTCCTGGCTTAAAAGGCCATCCATATTGCATCTGGCAAGTAACCAGGAAACATTCTGCCTGTGTCTGGACAGCATGAGTGAGGCTGAATTCAAAAGTAATGAACTAGTTTGTACTTTGGAGCAAAACTCAAGCCTAAGAGAGAAGCAGAACATTCAGGTACAATATGGGCTTATCCAGGTTTATAGTGCAGTAGAAAACATGGAGTATTCAGTTTATTTAAAATAAAAAGGGGCGGGGGTCAGCAAATGAACCTGTGGACAGGGAAAATGCAGGGAGAGATGATGCAATTCTAAGAGTTTAACATGATTTAAAGAGAAACCTTGCATTCTATGCTGGGACAGTAGGAAAGGTGCTTCGAACATAAGGCCCAACTTAATGAAAGCCTGAGTCACTAAAAATGCAAATTTGCTTGAAAGGGGATAGGATGGTGGAGGATGTCATTGGAGGAATTCTCTGCACTAAAAGAACTGCCTAAAAAGTGTCTTCCCAGCCGCCATGCACATAAAGGACACTACAGCTGTGGCAGAAAGGGCCTGCCTGATTTCAACTCAAGTTTGCAACAGAACTGGTTTTTCAGAAAGGCATTATAGGGTCAGAGAGGCTCTAGGATAAAGTTCCAGAAAGCCACTAAGGCCAGGCAATGTGCAATTGGGTTGGATTTCTTGAAAGAAACATTGCCTGAAGTTCTGATAGTGAAGCCCAAGGTTTAATGGAGCCCCCAGGATCCTGGAGATGCCTGAATACAGGACATTGGCCTAGGAATGGGGTGGGTAGGCATGGAATAGAGCCTGCCTAAAAGAGAAATTCTGACCTGGTCATAGCAGAGCTGAGGACTGAGGACTACCTAAGACTATATGTTCCTAGCTGATATGGCAAGAACTTCAGGCACTAGCTGGATACGGAGCTGTCGGACTTGCATTTGCTGAGTTAGGTGTGGTCTTGTATTGGCCTGACATTCCTTAATATGCTCCTATTCCACCCTTTGGGAATATGAATGTTTACTCTATGCCATTGTATATTACAAAACAGCACTTGCTTTTTGATGATTTTATAGGTGCTTACAGTCAGGAGATTGCTTTGAATCTGAGAAGAAACAGGACCCCCACCTGCACCCCCGCAGCTTTAAATTTTGGTGCCTACTCTTTTTTCATTAATTATTTATTCACTTTACATCTTGAACAGAGTCACCTCCCCCTCCCCCAAGTCCCACCTTTGCAGATCACTTCCCCATTACTTTCTCCTTTTGCTTTGGGTACCACCCCATCCTGGGACATCCAGATGAAGCAGGACTAATCACATTCTCACACACTGAGGCAGTCCAGCTAAAGAAAGGAAATCAATGAACATTAGCCATAAGGTACAGGATAATCATGCTACAATCCACACACCCAAAGAATCAAATAAGGAGGACCCAAGGGAGGATTCATGAAGGTAAAAAAAAAGGTAAAAAAAAATAGTCATCATAGGTATATGGAGGGAGGGAACTGGGTGGGAGACAGGGTGAGAGGGGGAATAGGTAGCAAGGGGGATTGGGATCAGGTGGGGGAGGGCTGGGAATGAGAGAAGAAATTAGTGGGGGGTATCTCTGGGACTCCCTGGATCTATGGGGGTGACTCTAGCTGAGACTCTAGCAGCTGGGGATATGGAGACCAAAGTGGCCAAGCCCTCTAGCCAGGTGGGACTTCTAGTGGAGGCAGGAGGACATCAATCCACTCACAAAACCTTTGCCTTAAAATTTGTCTTGCCTACAAGATGCACAAGGATAAAGATGGAGCAGAGATTGAGGAAACAGCCAACTAATGACTGGCCCAACTTGAGACCAATCCCATGTGAAAGATTCAACCCCTGACACTATTAATGATACTCTGTTATGCTTGTAGACAGGAGCCTAGCATAACTGTCTCCTGAAATGCTTCATTCAGAAGCAGATGGAAACAGATGTAGAGACCTACAGCCAAACATTAGGTAGAGCTCTGGACTTGGGGAGGGAGGTCTTGTGGAAGAGTTGAGGATAGGATTGAGTGAGCTGGAGGGGTCAAGGACATTGCAAGAAGACCTACAGAATCAACCTGGGCCCGTGGGGGCTCACACAGACTGAACTAAAGAGCATTCAGGGGCTGGACCTAGGACCCCTACATATATGGAGCAGACATGCACCTTGGTCTTCATGTGGGTCCCCTAGCAATTAGAGTGGGAGTTGTCTCTGACTCTGTTGACTATTATTGGATCCCTTTCATCTAGCTACATTGCCTGGTTTGGCCTCAGTGTGAGGACTATTGAATGTGTTGGGACAGTTAAAAGCCATTGGTCTTTCAGAGATGGGTTAAGCATATTTTGAATTAGCTAAAAAAGAGGCAAGAAGCCAGGAGAGGAATGTTATTACTTAAAATATATTTAGAGGCTACAGAGATGGCTTAGCAGTTAGTGCATACTGCTTTTACAGATGATCCAAGTTTGATTCTAAACACCCATGTCAGGTGACCCACAACAACCTATAGCTCCAACATCAGGGGCTGTGACACCAACTTCTGGAGTCCGTGGGCACTAGCACTCATATATCACATACCCCTTACCACATTTATATATACTAAGTGTTTGAAAATAAACAAAACGTTATATCTGGGTGTTAAGCCAACAAGGATCCAGATTCTGACTGCCTACCTGAATATGTTTGGAAGTATCTAGGAGACACAGCTTTGGGTGTTACTGTGAGTGTTATTCTAGAGAGGTTTAACTCTCAAAGAGGACCCATTCTGAATGTGGTTGGTACCAATCCATGGCTTAGTGTCCTGGGCTGAGTAATGAGGGACAAAGGACAAAGTGAGCTGAGTCCCAGCATCCTTTTCACTCTGGCTCCACCCTGTGCCCATGCCACCACGCCTTTTCCAACACGAATGGATGGAAACACTTCAAACTGTGAGCCTACATAAGCCTGCTCCTTCTTATGTTCCATTGGTAAGGGCCATTAGAGAAGAAACTAGTGTAAGACTAACACAGTGACCTCTGTGCTATGGGCCTTGGCTAACAACGATGTACAAACACCGGCTCATGAAGTGCAGTCAACATTTTCTGTGCCATTGGTAATAGGCGAAACTGGAAGTGACTGTACTGGCGCTTTCTGTTCAGTTTTCCTTGAAATAAAAAGCTGCTTAAAGAATGTGAAAAAATAGCAGCCTTATTTATAATAGCCAGAAGCTGGAAAGAACCCAGATGTCCCTCAATGGAGGAATGGATCCAGAAAATGTGGTATATTTACACAATGGAATACTACTCAGCAATTAAAAACAATGACTTCATGAAATTTGTAGGCTAATGGTTGGAACTGGAATTGGGTTACCTAAGTGAGGTAACCCAATCACAAAAGAATATACATGGAATTCAATCACTGATAAGTGGATATTAATTAGCCCAGAAGCTATGAATACTGAAGACACAATTAGCCTAACAAATGACTCCCATGAAGAAGTAAGGAGAGGGCCCTGATCCTGGAAAGGCCTGATCCAGCATTGTAGGAGAGTACCAGGACAGAGAAAAAGGAGGGAGGTGATTGGAGAATGGGTAGAGAGAAGGCTTATGGGACATATGGGGAGGGGGGAACTGGGAAAGCAGAAAGCATTGGGAATGTAAACAAAGAATTTAGAAAAAAAAAAGAAACCTATCTAAAGTAAAAAAAAAAAAAACATTAAAAAAAAGAATATGAAAAAAGCAGGAAAAGACTCCAGAAATATAATTTACTTTTAAAAAGGTTCATGTTGTACTCTTATCTACTTGCTTTCCTTCCTCTTTCCTTCTAAGCCACTCAAAGGTATCTGTCAGTACTGGTCCAGTCCACCTCGGCACTGTGCTGAGTAGGATGACTATCTAGTAACCATGAATAATGTATTGCAGCTGGAATGTGCTTCAGATTGGGGCAGTGCTGATAGGACCCTCACTGTCCTGATAGGATAGACATATTGACTGAGTTCAGCTATCTGGAAAATTCAACTTCAGGTTTGGTGGCTCAGACAATAGGCTCTAGCATGAGAGACAGACCTCAGATCATTCATGGCCCGTGTCTATGCTGGTGGAGGAATCTGAACCATTATTATTATTATCATCATTATTATTAAGAAACATAGACTTTTACAATAAGAAACAATCTGAGGAAGATGGCATGGTGTATGGTAATAAGGGTCTGCTGTTTTTTTTGGGGGGGTTGTTGTGTGTTTAATACATTTCTTTATAAATTGCTAAACTGACATACATCACAACATAGACTATGCTGCAAGAAAAAACAAAACCAGGACTTCTGGATTTCATATCAGAATACCTAACTTCTAACCTTTAGAGAGTGTGGAAACTTTACCTGGAGACTCTTTTCTTTTAATTATTGTTTCAATATGGAATCGTTTCTTAAGTATCAATCTGACAAAACACTCTCTGTAAGCCATAGTAAAGAATTGTTTTTGTTGTATCTTTTATTTAGGTACCAGGGTAGAATATACTGCTCAAATTTGTGCTCGATGATTTGTCCAAGGTTGACTAGCTTTTCTCCAAGTACCAGGTGTTGCTTTTTCTTGACCAGTCTGAAGAAGCCTTATAGCATCCTTCCTCTCCTGGATAACTTTATCTAAAGCATCCATGGATGTTGTTTCGATCTGTGCTGGGTTTTAAGCCAAAGTGAAGTGGCTTAAAACATGCATCGCCATGAGTGAGAACCTGGGAATGCGGGTGGGCAGGGCCGAGATGGACAGTTTTTCTGCTCATGTTGCTATTTTCAGCTGCAGGCTCTGCAGTGCTCTCCAACTGCGCCTCCATCTTCCCTTTCCATGTGGTTGGCTGGGGCTCACTCAGGCCTTAGTGGACTCAAGATGGTATCAACTAGACAGCTTGTAGCTATGGACGGCCATTCTACTACAGATGTTTGGATTAAACAAATTCTGAAACTAGCTCAGCTTGACCTGTGTCTATAGGAGGGCAGGAGTATGGCAGCCATCTTTGAAGATGGCCACAGGACTCAAGTTATTATCCATCCACTTTTGATCTGGCTTGCTGCTTGTGAGCATCAGGCATGACTGCCTCTTGACGGCAGTGTGGTGTCCAAATTGCTCCAGGAACTTAAGGATGGATGTGGGGCGTGGGGAGGGGAAGACATTCACACTTGGCGAGGGCATCTTCTCTTAGATTCAAAAGGTTTCAGTGAATTTTGAGTCCTACAGTTCTGTCAGCCAAGTCATAAACTTGTTTTAATGCCTTAAAAAATTAAAACATAGACAAACTAGTTAAATAGGTACTTTCCCTTATTTATAGAACCACAGAGGGGGGAAAATAATGACCAAAAAAGTGAATCCACCCTGGCTTTTGTGCTTGTTTATGTTGTATATTTTTTCCTTTGAATTGCAATGTTCTTCTATGCTCCCGTGAGTTCCTTTCACAGGCAAAAGAGCTCTTATTTATCTTTCAAGAGTGGTCTGTCATGTGTCACTCCCTTGATGAAGCCCCTGTTGACACACCTGCCATCAGGCAAACTCGATCACACCCTTTTATTTCCTTTGAGGCCCTTCTGCACTCCCACAGCTCCCACCTTAGTAACTAACTAAAGTTTATTGCCCTAGTATATTTATAAAGGTCAACCAGGCCATTCTATGGCTGACGACATAAGGAAACTAATTTCTAAGCACATACCGTGACCTGTGTGAGGGCTGGCTATGCAGAGCAATAAGGCTTGGGAAGCTCTCTGTATGTTAGATGAAAAGGTCAAGAAATACATACTCTAACATGTGATATTTCAGGGTTAGAGTTCTGCACAGTGTTTTGTGAGTTATTTTCTTTTCGCTATGGCCAAATATCTGATAGAAACGCTTCTAGAACTTTTCAGCATGGCAGTGCAGGCGTGGAGGAATGCCTTATGCCACAGTGAAGGGAAGACCCACAATGAGAGTACAGGAAGGGGCCAGAGAGGCCCCACCTTCTACCTTTCCAAATCTCTCAGTGGTGCTGTCATATGAATTCATCCAAGGATTAATCCATTCATTAGGTCAGAGCCCTCACGGTCCAACAGCCTCTGCAACTATACTGCTGTCACAGGCACAGACAAAGATCTGCTTTATTGATCGTCTAGCCATTTATTAATCCATTCCAGTTGGCAATAATGATTAACCACCACATGTGTATTATAGATGCTCAGGGGAGAGGAACTGTGCCCTGCAGTGAGGACTTTGTTTGGCAGAGGCTCCCTAGGGAAGGCTTGGTTGTTGTGATAGTGTACTTTATCAGAGCAATGATCTTAAAAATGTCAACTGTAACAGAAGTCATTTGGTGCTAAAGTGGTCGAGGGAGTCCTAGCGTAAACTGCCATGGCCTCAGAAAACAGGGGCCAATTCCTGTGTTCTCTCCAGTTCAGGGTCCTGGGATGAAGCAATGGAGATTTTTGGTTTGGTTAGTTTGAGGAGTGGTGGTACACAAAACAAAAAGTTGGTGGAACCATATAATACTCCCCAAACTTTCTCCTAAAGAAAGTAGCATGCAAAGCTGGAGATGTGGTCCATTGGTTAAGAATACTGACTGCCCTTTCAGAGAACCCAGGCTCTGTTCTCAGCTTTCACATAACTATATAACTCCAGTTTCAGGCGAAATGGCACTCTCTTCTGTCCTATGCAGATACTAGGCAGAACCACACAGGCAAAATGCCCATACACAAAAAAATAAAATAATTAAAAAAATAAACTAGGTAGCACATGCCCCTTTTAGCCATATTAATTTGATATTGGCTGATTATCCCCACATAGAAGAATAAAACTAGACTCTCATCTACCCCCAGGCACAAAATTCAGTTCCAGATGTGTCAACAACATTGTCTTAGTCAGGGTTTCTATTCCTGCACAAACATCATGACCAAGAAGCAAGTTGGGGAGGAAAGAGTTTATTGAGCTTACACTTCCACATTGCAGTTCATCACTAAAGGAAGTCAGGACTGGAACTCAAGCAGGTCAGGAAGCAGGAGCTGATGCAGAGGCCATGGAAGGATGTTTCTTACTGGCTTGCTTTCCCTGGCTTGCTCAGCCTGCTCTCTTATAGAACCCAAGAGCACCAGCCCAAAGGTGGTACCACCCACAAGGGGCCCTCCCCACTTGATCACTAATTGAGAAAATGCCCCACAGCTGGATCTCATGGAGGCACTTCCCCAACTGAAGCTCCTTTATTTGTGATAACTCCAGCCTGTGTCAAGTTGACACACAAAACTAGCCAGTACAAACCTTAATGCAAAACTCAGAAGCTCTAAAATTGCTAGAGGAAAATACAGGAAAAACATTTCAAAAGACAGGAATGGACAAAACCTTTCTGAAAAAGATTCAAATAGTTCAGGAAATTATCCCAAGAATTAACAAACAGGAGTACAGGAGTGAATGTGAGGAAGAATCCCCTGAACAGCAATGGGAGTGAGCTCTGGTCCCCAGAGAGAAGAGACTCCCAGCAGAGCGGAGAAACCCACCATTTAACAGAGGATTGATACCTGGATAACTGACTAAATAAAGAACTCTGAGAGTTAAAGATTGCAATAAAGGGACTCACGAAGTGTCTGAAAAACTCTTAAAGGAAGAAAAATGAATAGCCAAATACAATTTAAGAAAGCGGTCATCCTCCTTGACTACCAGGGAAATGCAAACTAAACTTTTTGGAAATTCTATCTTGTTATCAGAAGGACTGTCCTCCTCAAGAAAACAAGTAGCAAATATCATCTCCAGCATGTGTGCATGTGTGTGTGTGTGTGTGTGTGTGTGTGTGTGTATGTGTGTGTGTGTCATGGTATATGTGAGTGTATGTGTTATGTGTGTCGTGGTATGTGTTGTGTGTGTGTGTGTGTACATGGTAGACATGGAAGGCAGAGTTAACCCAGGGTGTCATTCCTCTGGTGTCATCTATGTTGTATTTGGCCTAGAGGTTGTCAAGGAGGCTAGGCTGCCTGGCCAGCAAGCCCTGCTAATTTGCTTGTCTTTGCTTCCCCAGCGCTGTGATACAGTTGTACATCATCGTGTCTGTGCTGATCTTGGAGAAGAACACACACATCCACTATGAAAGTCAGTGTGGACACTCCCTGAAAAAAGTCTAAAAATAGAACTATCATTTGATCCAGCTATACAAGTTCTGGGTACACAGCGGAAGGAATCAGAGCCAGAACATCACAGACTGCTCTATTCACAACACCTAGGAGATGGACCAGACTTAATGTCTACCAACAAATAAATGAGTAGGGAAAACGCACATCTACACACATCTACACATGAAGTTTTTAATGGAATTTTAGTCAGGCATAAGGAAGAATAAAATTATGACAACTATAGGAAAATGGACAGAATTAGAACATATGCTATATAAACCAGGCTCAGAAAGATAAACATTTTCTCTTATATGAGAAATATATATATGTATATATGTATATATATATATAAAACATACACACACACACACACACACACACACACACGTATGTGTGTGCATACACATATGGGACATGAGAGCAGAATATTAGAGAGAGGAAGCAGCTTGAGGGTGAGGAGCAGGAGGTGACAAGAGGGCATATGGGAAGATATGTGGGAAGATATGTGGCATGAATGCAGAAGGGGAGACAATTTGTGAGGTGAAAGAGGACCACCAAGGGGAGGAGGAGGGAGGGGAGAGCAGTGGAGGCGGTTGGGTAAGATAGCATGGGATGCACTCATGGTATTGTAAGAGGGAACTGTAACTTCCTTGAGGGCAGAAGTAGGTTTTTATTCTTTTTGGGTCTTCCCCTGACACTGCTGCTGAAGATCCAGAATGAAAATCTGCCTAGAGATCATTTGTCATGGACAAGCCAGCTCCACTGCCAAAGTACTCTGAGAGGATGAGGCGCATGCAAAGTGAGAGGGTGACAGTTAGACATGATGACTCCAGGACCCAACCTCAGCAGTGCACATAAGCAAGTCTTGTGCTTGGGCAGACAAAGGACAAGGAAGACTGACTGGGAGGACAGGGGTATTCACAAGCTCTGAGACAAGACCCTACTTTCCCTGCTCCTCTGACATCTAGAGGAGCTTGTCCCTTTCAGGGGTCGCTGCTTATATCAAATGACTTAGTGATTCAGATGCTACTGTCAAGAGATTATTCTGCTGCTGTGGTTTGACCTCAGATATGCAAACACTAAGTGCGAGCAAATGAAGACAATTCAAAGACAATATTAGCTTAAGAGAGACCCAAAGTCAGTAGATACTTCTGTTCCTAATATGAAGCATGGGTATTTTTAGATTCAGAGATTGGGTTTGGATGTGCTTGTTCTATTTTGTCATTTAAAGAATTGGCCTATATCTTTGATCTGTGTTTAGTTTTGCTGATAGACAGGCTTTATAATAACTAGACCTAAAAATGCCATCTTTGGTAGCAATATAGCAGGGGACATGTGGAGAGGTCTTAAGGTGTTAATAATTAGCAGCATGTGAAGCAGTCTCAAAGCAATTAAAGATGGTAATTGAATATTTGGTTGCAGAGCAAAAGGGCTCATGTGTAGCTGGAGTTACTGGTTGCTTGCTTATAGGAGTTACATTATATAAATAAGGCTGGAAGTCCAGAAAGAAAAAAATATGAGCCAAACACATGCTTGTTTTACAGGCAGTCACAGTGTTGAATAGCAATGCCTAGTTGCTATATGCGACACTATTGGCTGCAAACCTCAGTTTTGTAACGATTCCATCTTTCAGCCTAGCATAGTAAATATGGCACACCATTTACTCATGGACAGCTTAATTGTCAGGGACAGTCTGATGCCACTTGATTAGGTAAACACTTCCATGTTCATGTACTTTAAGTACAATCAATCAGTGGTCACACAATGGCCACAACATCACATTTACGCTCATTTGAGGGCATAGGGGAATATTAATGTGGAATTCAGAATGGCCCAGGGATTTTATCGTAGAGGACCTCTACAGTTTTTGCTTGGACTTCATCAGCTATGACATTTGATTAATGTGAAACATACATGCACACATTCATACACGCACACATACCCTTGAAATCCACAGGCTGTGTGGGTGCTGCAGCTGGTCAGGGGTTTTCTCTCCAGACAGTGGTGGAATAGGTCAACAGATGTTTTTCTCCTTAGCCTCCATCCACTTCCTGAAGACATGTAACTTATTGATGTGATATTTATTTTTTTGTGATGTGATGTGATATTTATTTTTTTAAGTTAAGGCCCCAGCAGGCAGTAAAGGATAGCAACCCAGCACCTTAAAGTTTCCTAATTAATCACCTCTGTCCTATTTGAGGAACTCACATGCATCCATTAATCTCACAGACATTTTGGAGTGTGCACAGGCTATGCAAAAGGCAAATCATACTGCAGGCCCGAGTCCTAGCTTACTATGCAAATATATCTCCTATCGACGTGGCGTCAAGGAGTTTAGGGGTTACTGAGCAGGGCTGGAACACGGGATGAAGCATTAGCCTGAGGTTGGGAAACATGCTTCAGGGGTAACGACTTGACCTCTTTGGATCGGGGAAAGTTCCTGTTTGTTTCGCAATGTGTGTACATTTCATTATTTGCGCGATTTCACGAGGCGCTTGGGAGCTGTGTACACAGCAAGGTGAGCCTGCAGCAGCACCCCAGACTTAGAAAGTGGAACCAAACACCCTATTTCATTGTTTTTGAAATGCATTTAGTAAAATTTTCTCAAACTATACCTACTTCTCGATGCCAAATTATTCTTTTGTGAAATGTTTCTTGGACTTATTTTGGGGGAAAAATAAAATCTATATCCATTTTCACTGTGCTCTAAGGACGAATTAAAAGTAAAACTAGCTCAGAGCAGCTGCCACCACCGCTCTTGGCCCCGTGGTGGTGCATTCTTGCAATCCCAGTGTTTGCGAAGTGGGGCCCTGTGCAGTTGAAGGTCATCCGTTTCTCCACTGGGAGGAGTTTGAAGCCAGCCTGGTCTCTTTGAGACCCAGTCTCACAAAACCAAACCCCAACAAAACTGACCGGTAAATGATGGCCAATAAATCGTTCGACCAGGGAGTCTTACTGGGTTCACGGTCTTCAGTCCTGTTGTCAAAGCAAGGCTTTAGGAAAATTGTTTGGAGCAAGGGGAGCACTACAGACAGGCTGGTCTTTGGGGCTTCTATTAGGGCTTGGGTGCAGCAGCCTTCCCGGGTCGCCACAGCCCCAGCCTGGCTTTAGCAGGCTTGCCTGTCCCAGTTGTCGGGGTGGGAGGGGTGGAAGTGGGGTGCGGGGGCGTGTCTTCGGGCCAGACACGCCCCCACCAACCTTAAAACGCGCAAGCCTGCTCCGGACCGCTGCCGCTCGCCCTCGCGGGGACTGCCACGCTCTGCGCGGTCCCCAGCCCCGCGCCTGCTGCTCTCGCACCCGCGCCGCAAAGCTGCCCATGGCTGACTTGAGCTTCATTGAAGATGCAGTCGCCTTCCCCGAGAAGGAGGAAGACGAGGAAGAGGAGGAGGAGGGCGTGGAGTGGGGTTACGAGGAAGGTAGGCTCGTGGGGCTGCCGTCGCGGCTGCTCTGCCCCACGGTCCCCCGCCTGACCCTCTGTGGCTGACGAGGGCGGTTCGCACCTGCTGCTCCCGGGCTGTGGCATCTTTCAGCCTGGAGCAGACATGCAAACGAGTTGCTTTCTAGTCTTAGGAAGTATTGCGTCCTGAATAGCAGGCTGGCTCATTGCTTTTGGGGACTTTAAAAAGTCTCTGCAGATCCAGGGTTCCGAAGAGCCATTAGTGCCCATGTTTACTGTATACACGGAGAAAAGCCCAAAAGACCCCATAGATAATATGTATGGGACATGTATATTTGCATTTTAAACAAGTGGCACTAATTAGCGTTACAGGTTTTCTGTTGTCGCTGAGCATGTTGGGCTTTGGGGAATTTCTTAGTACTGCACATAATTGAACTGATGAGCAGAAGAAATTTCTGTGGTGTCTTTTCCTAGTCACTTAAAGATGGCATAAGTTCCCTACACCAGGGCGTCCGTATGCACAGACAGTAAAGGATTTTGTGTGTGATATTTAACAGACCACTCACGTCCCGAATGTAAAAACCCACACACATTTCTCATATTTCAGCTACATACAGATGATAGTCACGGCTATAATTTTAAGGATTGTGATATTTTCGTGTTATCGTTTGCTGTCATTAACCTTAAAAAAAACCCCAACCTAGTCTCATTTTGTCTTCAGGTGTTGAGTGGGGCTTAGTGTTTCCTGACGCTAATGGGGAGTATCAGTCACCTATCAACCTAAACTCCAGAGAAGCCAGGTATGACCCCTCGCTGCTGGATGTCCGCCTGTCTCCAAACTACGTGGTGTGCCGGGACTGTGAAGTGACCAACGACGGACACACCATTCAAGTCATCCTGAAGTCAAAGTCAGGTGATTTGGAGACCATGTCTCCTCACTTTTATAAGAAAGCTCTGATTTAATGTGTATGCTTTTAAAGGTGATACCAACACAGTTTCTATTTTCCATAGTTCTTTATAAGTTGCATTTTCTGGAAATTACTTTCTAATACAGTTCTGAAGGGCCAAGAGGGTGAAGTGATAGATATTTCAGCTGGCTGTTCTTCCAAAACTGTGCCTGGAGATGCCAACTGCTCAAACAAACATTTACTGGACTATGAAGAAAAGGTTACATGCACAGGCATTCTGATTTGAGTTTTCCTGGTGTGCATTTTGTTCTAAATTATTGATTAGCTGAAATCATTTAACTATAATGACTTTTTTTTAGATTTTTTTATTCGATATATTTTTATTTACATTTCAAGTGATTTCCCCTTTCCTAGCCCCCCCCCCACTCCCAGAAAGTCCCGTAAGCCCCCTTCTCTCCCCCTGTCCTCCCACCCACTCACTTAGTATGATAGAACATCATACTAAGTGAGGTAACCCAGACTCAAAAGGTGAATCATGGTATACACTCACTAATAAGTGGATATTAACCTAGAAATTATAATGACTTTTGAAAATAGTTTGTGAGACCAAAGACTAGAATTTATTGATATCACCTGTCTTTGAGATAAACTTTTCAAATTAAAGTTCCCTTCTCGATTAATGACAAGAATGACATTAGCGTTGGACGCAGCCTGATAGTTAAGTGGCAACTCAGTGCTTGTACTTGTTCATTGTTAACTCCTCACTCTGCTTAAACCTCGTTGAAATGAATCTGAAATGTTTTACGGAAAATGCGATTTCCAGGAAAATTGCTTTTCAGCTTAAATGTAGGAGAGGAGAAAGCAGATTTAAAAAACATTAGCATTAAGATTGTGTTTTTTCATGGGGAATAATGACTGTTTTTCCTCCTGGAGAGAATGTAACATTAATGTGTTGAATGTTGATGTGTTTTTACAAACTGACTGTGCTTGCATTAATTCCAAATTGATAAGCTAGGTATTTCAAACCATGAAACCATTAGGTCTGTCAATAGGCAGGGAAGGTATTTATTTCTTCCTTTAACTCATCATGTTTCACAGTTTGGATTTGAAGTCCATGAGGCAGAGCATGTATTCTTTGCAGTTATTGGTAGTTTAATCGAGGTAGGAACAGCTCCTGAAGTGTATATTTTATATGGAGCTAGTAAACACACACACACACACACACACATGTACACACACAGTGAGCTTAGATTTGAGCTTAAATCAGAATGTTTTGGAGATGTTTATCTCTGGTCATTATATATTTTATTCTTTTATATACTTTATATGTTGCTCCACCCTTTCCCTCTGACCTCCACTCGTGAGCAGGAGGAACGGCTGCCCATAGTTCTGTCTTGACTTGCAATGCCTAATCTAGACTTCATTCTCCACTTCTTTGGGTCCTTCCTCTTTCAGTTGCCCAGTTCTCTTTTATCACTACAGTAATTTCTCCCTTTTAATATTTCAACACACTTAAAAGTCAATCACTACCTTTAACCCAGCACTGCAGAGACAGAGGAAGGTGGGGATCTCTGTGTTCCAGGTTAGCCTGATCTACAGAGTGAGTTCCAACCTTGACTACACAGTGATAGCTTGCCTTAAGAAAAAGAAAGAAAGAAAGAAAAGAAAACAAGTGACTGAAAAACCCAATTCTTAATTAGTTTCTTAGGCTACTTCAGCCTCTCTGAGGAATTGTCTTTAATCTCTGAACACCATCATTTATTGTTTATTTAATGAAGCTTTTTTTAAATCAAAGTGGACTACAGATATAATTTGAATAATTGGCTATGTCTACATTTTCTCTACATTTAGCTACATCCAGTCATGCCCTACCTACAACTTCTGTTTTTCTCCAGTAACAACTACTTTGAACCTTTAAAAATGTATTTTTTCTGGTTTTTTTTTTGGAGATTATAATATAATTCCATTATTGCCCTGTCCCTTTCCTTTCTAACTCTTTCGTATTACCCCTTCTTGCTATCTTTCAAAGTCATGGCCATTTTTCATTAATTATCTCTATCTATCTATCTATCTATCTATCTATCTATCTATCTATCTATCTATCTATTATCTGTCTATCTATCTATCTATCTATCTATCTATCATCTATCTTTCTATCTATCTATCTATCATCTATCTATCTATCATCTGTCTATCTATCTATCATCTGTCTATCTATCTATCATCTGTCTATCTATCTATCATCTGTCTATCTATCCATCTATCTATCTATCTATCTTTCTATCTATCTATCATCTATCTATCTATCTATCATCTGTCTATTTATCTATCTATCTACCTATCTATCTATCTATCTATCATCTATCTATCTATCTATCTATCTATCCATCTATCTATCTATCTATCTATCTATCTATCTATCTATCTAATCACCTGCTCAGTCTGTGCAATGTTACCTACATGTTTGTTTTCAGGGCTGAACCTTTTAAAGGTGTTTCCTTTGTCATTACCTCTGTGTTTCTTAATAGCATGTTTATGCCATTTGCTCTAATACTTAAGAGTTCTTCAGCCTCTCTGCTATGGAACGGGAGGTGGGCCTTAATATTCTTTCCTGTCCTGGTTTCTCCCCACATAATTAAATTATATTGTTATTAAAAGCAATACTCAAAGCATAATTGCCATGACCTTGCACCTGCCATTTCTGCCCGAGGCCCTGTTGGGTTTTCTTTATGGAACAATGTTTTCCTTTGGAGTTACTGTATTCTTATTTATTTATTTTTAATGTTGCCTAACAGAAACTCACTTCCAACTCTGACAGATGATAGATTCCGTCTCAGGACATTCAATGGCATCAGCTCCTCCTTTCTTCCCTCGTGTCCTTTCTCTGGTCCCTTGGAGCTGCCCCTTCCTCTCTGGACTGCCACTGAAACACTGAACTTCATATACTTTTCAAGTTAGCTCCACACTTTCAGCTTCTAAAAACTGGTGCTGATTGCGTTGATTTTCTTTTGAATTTCACCGTTCAGTGTTTTATGAAAGTGGGGCCCTTCTTCATCGTTTTCTGTTGCCTTCTTCCTGTTGTTTGTTGGTTTTGGGTTCCTTCTCTCTCAGCTCCGTTCTGTCCTTTCCACTTAGAGGTTCTCCTAAAACACCCAGTGACCCAGCCCCTTGTTGCTACGTAAGATGAATCTAGATGAGTCTCAAATGCTCAGGCCAGAAAGGCAGAGGCTGAGGTCTGGTCACATGGTCAGTAATGGAGTCAGGAGGTGACATGGGTGTGCTAGAGATAGCTTTGAAGGAGGCCTCAGTGTCCTCAGAACTTACCTGCTTGTGTCTCTGCTTTTTCAGGGACACTGGGTAGGTAGCAAGGCAGGGCTGGCCCACATGTGCATTCTGGTTGTTGTCAGCAGCCGAGAGAATTCCACCATATGTTAGGTTCCAACCCTCTGTTTATCTGTTAGGCACGGCAAAGGCAGCTGTTTGGCTATGGAGAATGGGGTTCAGAGAGAACCGCTCTTTTTAGGGACTTTCATTTCTTGTTTGAAGTTTCTATTTTATGTTTCCACCCTCATCCAGGCATACCCAATGGCCTGAGTCTGTCCTTGTGTCTCTTTCCTTTTGGCTGTTATGACAAAATGCCTTAGACAATGTAACTCATAAATATCAGTTTCTGTCTTCTAGTTCTGGAGTCTGGGAAGTGTGAGCTCGGGGTGTGTGCAGACGTGGCATCTGATGGCAATATGATCTGCTGCATCGATGGCACCTTCTAGCTGTTGCCTTCAAGTTGCAGAAGTGGCGCACTCTGCCAATTCTCCAGGACAGACCCCTCCTCGCCTAGGCATCTCTGGCAGGGCTGCACTCGGGGCCTGGCTTTACAATCAGCTGTACCCAGTGGGCGGTGTACTCCCGGCTCACCTCTGCCTTAGTACTTTATGCTTTACTAAATGAGACTTTGAGGCCACTAGCGAGTCCTTTGGTTCCTTTGACACTTTCTGCTGGTTTAAGCTTTCACCCTTGTCCATTCTGAGCTTGCACATTCCCCTCGCGTGTAGTGAGGCCTGAGTGGGCAGGGAAGCACCTCGTGTCTAACTGGACGAGATTCCTGATGACAGTGTGACGTCTTTAAATTTCATTTATTCCTCATTTATCTTATTTAGTTATTTAGTTAGTTCCGTTTTTGAGATAGGAGCCGTGTAAGTGATCCAGGCGGGTGTAAAAACCACTGTGTAGCTGGAGATGGTTTTGAGTTTCAGTGACCTCCTGCCTCTATTCCAAACTTCTGGGATTGTAAACAGGACATACAGTGTCCTACTCACATGCTTCTTAATGTATTATTTAAACGATTATTTTGCTATTAATATGTACATATGGTGTGTGTGTGTGTGTGTGTGTGTGTGTGTGTTGAAGGTTAGTGTAGGGGGCAGGGGTTTAGATGGCAATTTTATGATTCTATGCACCTTTATTCCTTTACATGGAGGGTTTGGGGTCAAATTCAGGTTGTCCGGCTTCAAAGAAAGTGCTTTTACATCCCGAGCCATTTTGCTGGCCCACAGCTTACCTTTTTAAAGTAAAAAACGGTATTCATAGTGTAAGGATGGTATTCTTTTTTAGGAATTAAAGCTTACATTCTATCACCTGCCATGCTGAGGTCTTAGTTTCCGTGGGGATGCCGGTGACTGTGGACATAGTCATTCTTACCTTCCTTTTAAGTTTTTTTTCTTTTTTTATTGTTAAAAATAAAACCTCCACAAAGAATTACCCCAAATGACCACGCCATTTTTTTGTAGTATACCAGTGTCTATGCTTCACAAACCAACAATCTTCGTGACATCTTGGTGATGCAGTTCCTGTGTGTGGTCCCTCTGGACACCCTGCCTTCGGGTGTTTCTTGGACCCGCCGCCGTCTAGTCTCTACACTACGCAGCTCTGTTGAGACTTCCTTGGGCTGGGGTCACCCACAGGTGATCTTACCACACCTCTCCCCAGGGGAAACTGTAAAAACCTTATCATACTCTAACTGCCTGGTTGGAAAGGAGATGTGTGGAAACTGGTCTGAGACGCAGTTTCCTGCGGGTTGTTTTAGTTTTGACTGCTTCTCCCTGTCAGTTCTTCAGACCCAAGCATCCTGAGTGCACAGAGTTCTTGGTCCTGCTCACTCAGGCAGTGCAACGTGGAGACCGTGGGCTGCTTTGTTTCTCGTGATGTTTCTGCCATCAGACTGGCCCTACGCTGATACCCCTTGGCAGGTCGGGACACCCTAGGGAAGGAAAGTCAGTTTTCACTGAGGTGCACAGTTTGCACTTGAGCAGTTCCCCAAGTCAGACTGTTCTGTGTCTGTTTTGGAGTTCTGGACCCACACAGAGCACACATATCCGACTTTCCCAGGCATCCTTTGGAACACTGCTGACATCCCATGAGGAAGGTGGCATTTTTCCTTTCTGACATGTCTTCCTCCAGCTCCTGATAGTCCCTCATCTCTTGACACTTATTGATTTTTTTCTTTTGAATTTTAAAAGAGATTGGGTATTTTAAAGGGATTGAACTTTTATTTTATTTTATTTTATTTTATTTTTAGATAGATTTTTTATTTACATTTCAAATGTTGTCCCCTTTCTTGGTCCCATCCCCAATGAAAATCCCCTAATCCATCCTCCCTCCCCCTGCTCACCAGTCCACCCACTTCTGCTTCCTTGTCCTGGCATTCCCCTATACTGCGTCATCGAGCCTTCACAGGACCAAGGGCCTCTCCTCCCTTTGATGTCCCACAAGGCCACCCTCTGCTGCATATGCATCTGGAGCCATGGGTCCCTCCATGTGTACTCTTTGATTGATGGTTTTGTCCCTGGGAGCTCTGGGAGTACTTGGTAACTCATAAGGTTGTTCCTCCTATGGGGCTGCAAACCCCTTCAGCTCCTTGGGTCCTTTCTCTAGCTCCTCCTCTGGTGACCCTGTGCTCAGTTCAGTGGTTGGCTGAGAGTGTCCGCCTCTGTATTTGTCATGCACTGACAGAGCCTCCCAGGTAACAGCTATATCAGGCTCCTGTCAGCAAGCACTTGTTGGCATCCATAATCGTGTCTGGTTTTGTAACTGTATATGGGATGGATCCCTAGAAGGGGCAGTCTCTGAATGGTCTTTCCCTCAGTCTCTGCTCCACATTTTGTCTTTGTATCTCCTCCTGTGGGTATTTTGTTCCCCCTTCTAAGAAGGACCAGAGTATCCATACTTTGTTCTTCCTTCTTCTTGAGCTTCATTTGATCTGTGAATTGTGTCTTGGGCATTCCAAGATTCTGGGCTAATATCCACTTAAAAGTGAGTGCATACCATGTGTGTTCTTTTGTGATGGGTTACTTCACTCAGGATGATATTTTCTAGTTCCATCCATTTGCTTAAGAATTTCATGAATTCATTATTTTTAATAGCTGAGTAGTATTCCACTGTGTAAATGTATCAAATTTTCTGTATCCATTTCTCTGTTGAGAGACATCTGAGTTCTTTCCAGCTTCTGGTTATTATAAATAGGGTTGCTATGAACATAGTAGAGCATGTGTCCTTATTAATGCTGGAGAATCCTCTGGGAATATGCCCAGAGATGGTATAGCAGAGTCCAATTTTCTGAGGCACTGTCAAACTGATTTCCAGAGTGGTTGTATCAGCTTGCAACCCCACCAACAGTGGAGGAGTGCTCCTCTTTCTCTACATCCTAGCCAGCATCTGCTGTCTCCTGAGTTTTTGATATTAGCCATTCTGACTGCTGTGAGGTAAAATCTCATGGTTGTTTTGATTTGCGTTTCTCTGATGACTAAGGATGTAGAACATTTCTTTAGGTGCTTCTCAGCCCTTCCATAGTCCTCAGTTGAAAATTCTTTGTTTAGCTCTGTACCCCATTTTTTTCTGTTTATTATCTCAGCAGTATAAACTCACCTGTCTACAAGAGGTAAGCAGATAGCTAGGAGAACAAAAGAGTGTAAATAGTTACCTGGGCATCACGTTTACCACTGGTGTTAGGAGGATAGGGCCCAGATAGAGTCTACCAGGTTTTCCAGGTGTGTGTGATATGTCAGGGGAAGCAGGAGGTGTGCTCCTGTACAACAGTAGATTGGTTTCCTCTGCTTGGTTGAACCCATTTGGCAATGTTATAGTTTTACCTTATACAAAGGGTAAATACACGTCAGCCACCAGTTATTGAAGGGCAATTGTTTTGTGCAAATTATTAGAGATGAGTTTGGGAAAGAAGAAAGATTTGAAGTGGTCTGGAAGGGTAAATATGCTTGCAGGTCAGTGAGATATGGAGCAGAGGACTGCAAAAACCACAAGGGGATGGGAGAAATGTCGAGATGAGAGTGGAAGAAACATTTTATAGCACCTCTGGAAGAAGATAACTGTGGAAAAGGGAAAAGCGAGGAGGGTGCATTAGAGAACAGTCTTGAGGGACCATGAACAGAGTCTAAAGAACAAGACTCCCCCTCCCCCTAAGACAGGAGTCGTAAGTAGCATGCTGATCTAGGAAAATTAACATGGCAGTATAGAATGAGTTGGGACCCATGAGAGATTGGGTGCTGGTTGGAAATTCAGAGCAAGGAACTAAGACTGAGGCTTTCCACCTACCAGTGGAAAAGTAGGGCTGACAGAGGCTATACTGAGGTGTCATCTGCAGTGCTCTATTGGGTAGTGTGTGAAGTAGGGAGGAGATGGACAGAGATAGGTGGCAGTGGAGTCCCTAAGCCTGGGCCAGGGCTCGGATCCTGTCAACATCCTCTCTGTCCTGGATCTGCTTGAAAGGGGCAGAGTTACACTTGGCCCAGAGTTTGGCCCATTTTCACATCCTGTCAGTGATGACTTGAGCAGGCCATGTGCCTCCATTGTCTTCTGGAGCTGGGGAAGTGATTTAAAGCTGTCACATACACTGTTTGATTTCTCATCAGGACTGATGAATGGCAGGAATCTTCACACTTGAGGTATGCAGACTAAAAAAAAATTGAACATCTTTATGATGATAAGAAAAATAGTATACATGTAATATGACAAAAGTTTTCATTTATTGACAGTGGTTATTTCTCAGCTCTCATGGACTGTGCTGAACTCTTTCTATACCAATTTTCTTGTTATATATACTTATGATAAAGTTTACCTTATAAATTAGTCACAGATTGAAATTACCAACAATATGTAATAATCATATAAAAGTTATAAACACATACTGGAATACAAATTGTGTGGATGAAGTCTCTACATGTTTGAAATTGATTGAGTACTTTTACATTGAATTGAATGCAGGTAACAGAAACCATAGGTTGTAACTAAAGATACGGACAGATTTCTTTTTTTTTAAATTTTTTAAATTTTTTTAATTTTTATTTTCTATATTCTTTGTTTACATTCCAAAAGCTTTCCCCTTTCCCAGTCCCTCCCCCCCCATATGTCCCATAAGTCCTCTTCTCTCCATCCATTCTCCTATCATTCCCCTTCCCTTTTCTCTGTCCTGGTACTCCCCTACAATACTGGATCAAGCCTTTCCAGGATTAGGGCCCTCTCCTTCCTTCTTCATGGGAATCATTTGATATGCTAATTGTATCTTCAGATTTCTATTGGAACAGTGTGATACTCAGTCTGTGATATTGCAAAAGCCTGATAAGATAGCACATCACTCCATCTATCTTCAAAGGGTAAATACTTGGTTTTTATGACACATGGTCTTGCTGTTTGCCCAGGCTAGCCTCCAGTTCTTTCTTGTCTTCCTTCAGCTTCTGAGTGCTGGGATTACAAGTGCATGTCCCCTGTGCCTAGCATAGATAATGACATTTTTAATTGGCCATCAGCCTAAGAGAAATTGCTACCAACTCTGTATCATTTGTGCTATCCTCTGACACTTATTATAGCAAGTTTAATTAGAGAAGTTTACTTCTGGGTCTTTTGTAATTCTCAGTCTATTTTTAGGCTGGATGATTATTCCTAACCTAAATTCCTCTGTATAGAGCCTCTGCCTACCTTATCACTTCTTTTTTCAGAACACATGTGAACTGCTTGGAATCCCTGAGCCTTTCCAAGTCTCTTCTCCCTGCCTTGGCTACACTTTTCCATACTCTTAGTATATTACTCAAGGCTGTCATTCCAGAAAGTCTTCAGTGACTCTGTGTATACGATCTGGTTTTGGCTGACTCTAGCTGGATATCCTCCTAGTGTCCAAACATTCTCTTCGCTGTCTCTGATACCTCCTATAGGGAACATTCTTTAGGTAGTGGGGATGTCTGGCTGTTCTGGGTATAATTGTCTGCATTAAGGGTGCCTAGCTGTACCGTGCATGTGTGGCTGCATTGGGAATGCCTGACTGCACTGGGGATATCCAGCTGCATTGAGGATGTCTAGCCGCCCTGGGCATGCTTGACTGAACTGTGGATGCCTGGCTGCACTGGGGGTGCCTGGCTGCTGCTGAGGTCAGATCCTCTGGCTTTGCCTCCTCTGTGTCCAACCCACTAAAAAATGAGTGTTCAGTTCAAATGAACTGTGAAGGAATTCTCCTCCAGTCACAGCTTTTGAATTTCACAGTAAATCTGTTTTCAGCAAAGGACTATGAGGCTTAGACAGGTTTACGTACATGTTGGCCCATCAAGTTGTCACATGATCCTCACATTTTATAGAGCATTCCTTTAGGGGCTCTGTCTGTGTCTCTTAAGCATCATGACAAGGCCCATTAAAGAGCAGCTAAGAAATGGGGACAGTAGCAGTGACATCAACTCTTTGCAGATTCTCCTCCCAGCTTTGTCACTCTAAGGAAATGAAGCATTCCAGAAGAGTCCTCCCTAGGCTGTTTCACCGTGATTTCATTGGAGTTGATGTCATCCCCCCAAGGAATCTTCCAAGCACTAGCCAAACATCACTCTCCAGAACTTAGTGTGTGGTTATGTAGGAAAGGCCCTTCCTGGGTTGATTGCCTTCCTAACAAACAACATTTTGTTGTAGAAAATGGGTGTAGTATCTTTAGATGGGGTCCAGCAATGACAATTTATTTTGGTGTATGAACGGTCTATCTCGAGGGATGGATAAGGAGTTCATTTACTTGGCATCTCAAACTAAATTCAGCATTTTGCCCTTTTAATGGATTTGTGTGGCCACCTGGCGACAGTGCGGTTTACTTTTGAGTTGTTAGCCAGCAGCAAAAGTGAGACGTACACAGACCTGACACCTGGACAAAGCCACTTCTCTGCTTCCTCTCCCTGAGGAGGATCAATCGGGGAAATAGTGCCTTCCTCCCATGGGCTCACATACTCGCTCCCAGCATGTGCGGTGCATGATGATCCTGCTGCTTCATTATAATTTAATGGAATATGATTAACTGCAGCTAATCACACTGCCACAGAGGCCAAGAACGACTTGGCTGTGTTTGATCCCTGTGGTCAAGATGAATTCAATTTTAACTGAACCGGATGTGAGAACCACGAAGCCAGGACTTCTGTCTGTTTTGTTAAGTTCATCGTATCCTATGTATTTTATACACACTGCCTGGTGTCATGTAATAGATTATAATGAGTATTTGTGAACGGTTCCCTTGGGTTTTGAGTATCTTCCTGTTGAAACACAGGCCTGTACAGCTTGAGTTTCTAGCATGTTTAAAAACAGACACTCTGGGGCTGGAGAGATTGGTCCATGGATAAGAGCACTTACTGTGTAAGCCTGAAGACCTGAGGTCATTTGCAGTTTGCAGCACCCATGGTAGAATGATTGTCTTTCTTTTTAAACTTATTACACATGCATGAGCATGTGTGTGTACGTGCACGTGTGTACACACACACATGTGCACACATTTTTTAAAACTTAAATACTTTATTTTTTAATTTTTTACTAGATATTTGCTTTATTTATATTTAGGATGTTATCTCCTTTCTTATTATCCCTCCAAAATTCCATATCCCATCCCCCCTCCCCATGCTTACCAACCTCCTGTCCTACTTTCCAGACCTGGCATTCCCCTACACTGGGGCATTGAGCCTTCATAGAACAAACGGCCTCTCCTCCCTTTGATGCCAGACAAGGCCATCCTCTGCTACATATGTATCTGGAGCCATGGGTCCCTCCATGTGTACGCTTTGGTTGGTGGTTTAGTCCAAGATCTAGGGGTACTGGTTGGTGCATATTAATGTTCCTTCTATGGGGCTACAACATCTTCAGCTCTTTGGGTCCTTTCTCTAGCTCCTCCCCTGGGGGGCTCTGTGCTCAGTCCATTGGTTGGCTGTGAGCCATGGGTATTTTGATTCCCCCCCTTTTTTTCATTTTTGAATGTTTTATTTTTTACAAAACAATATATATTCATCTAATGACATAATAAAATAGAGATCTTAAAAAGAAAAAAAAAATGATGCCAGCCTGGCTTACAGAGCTAGTTCCAGGACAGGATAAAGAAATCCTGTCTCAAGAAACAACAACAACAACAACAACAACAACAACACTAAAATAAAAAATAAACCAACTGTAATTCTATAAGCTAGAAGTGTATAATTGATGGGATATTCTTACATACTCAGTTAAAAGAAGTTACTTTGTGATTTTTTCCCCTACAGTGTATACTGGGCCTGTTATTCTTTTTTTTTTAATTTCTTCTCTGGCATTTATTTTTCATTTTGGAATTATTTAAGGATATAAAACTTGCAAACACAGCTAAGCCCTCTACCCATCCTCAGGGGGAATGGCTTATTTAAAGTTCTCCTTATCTTTTCTATTTGTGGTCTTTATTTTGTTATAGACTTATCTTTTCTTTTTTTATTTGATATATTTTTTATTTACATTTCAAATGATTTCCCCTTTTCTGGACCCCCACTCCCTGAAAGTCACATAAGCCCCCTTCCATTCCCCTGTTCTCCCACCTACTCCTTCCCACTTCCCTGTTCTGGTTTTGCGGAATACTGTTTCACTGAGTCTTTCCAGAACAAGGGGCCACTCCTCCATTCTTCTTGTACCTCATTTGATGTGTGGATTAAGTTTTGGGTATTCCAGTTTTCCAGGCTAATATCCACTTATTAGTGAGTGCATACCATGATTGATCTTTTGAGACTGGGTTACCTCACTTAGTATGATGTTCTCCAGCTCCATCCATTTGCCTAAGAATTTCATGTTTTCATTGTTTCTAATGGCTGAATAGTACTCCATTGTGTATATATATCACATTTTTTGCATCCATTCTTCTGTTGAGGGATACCTGGGTTCTTTCCAGCTTCTGGCTATTATAAATAGGGCTGCTATGAACATAGTGGAGCATATACCCTTATTACATGCTGGGGAATCCTCTGAGTATAGGCCCAGGAGTGGTATAGCAGGATCTTTCGGAATTGACATGCCCAGTTTTCTGAGGAACCACCAGATTGATGTCCAGAGTGGTTGTACCAATTTGCAACCCCACCAGCAGTGGAGGAGTGTTCCTCTTTCTCCACATCCTCGCCAACACCTACCTGCTGTCTCCTGAGTTTTTTAAGCTTAGCCATTCTGACTGGTGTAAGGTGAAATCTCAGGGTTGTTTTGATTTGCATTTCCCTGATGACTAATGAAGTTGAGCATTTTTAAAGATGTTTCTCCGCCATCCGAAGTTCTTCAGGTGAGAATTCTTTGTTTAACTCTGTACCCCATTTTTTAATATGATCCCCCTTCTAAGAAGGATCAACGTATCCACACTTTGGTCTTCCTTGTTCTTGAGCTTCATGTGATCTGTGAATTATATCTTGGGTATTCCGAGCCTTTGGGCTCAGCAAGTGCATACTGTGTGTGTGCTTTTGTGATTGGGTTACCTCACTCAGGATGATGTTTTCTAACTCCATCCATTTGCCTAAGAATTTCATGAATTCATTGTTTTTAATAGCTTAGTGGTAATCCATTGCATATACACTTTCTTAAATACATAAATACAACCTTCTCGTTCCATATAATGTGCATGAGTATCTGATGCATATGATCTTAGGGTAGAAAAACAGGAGGGCTCCTCCCTGGAGAAGACCATTTTCCCTTCTCTGCATTCCTCAATTCTTTGTCTAGGCCTGAGGCCTCACCAGCTTTCTCCCTTCCATGTTAGCCTGTCCACTGTTGTCATCCTTATTCAGGTCTTGTTTAGGTATCCCTGTTGATGAAGCTTCATGGGTATAGCCTCTGACAGTTTTGGGAGACAAGATCTCAGAGAAAACATCCTCTGGTTCTTAGAATCATTCTGTCCCCTTTTCTACAACAATCCTTGAGGTGAGGGCCATTTGTATTGTAGATATATCCATTGGGTACTATACCATTTTTTGTTCTCTGCAATGATTGTGATTTTTAATTAATCATCTCTGTCTGTTGTAAAGAACAGTTACTTTAGTGAGGGCTGAGAACTATGTGTATCTGTACTATAAGAATAAACAAAAACATAGTTAGAATGTATTCTGGTTCAGTAAAGTGGCAGTTGTAGGTTCTCCTTCAAGATCCATGACCACCCTTGGCATTGGTAGTTGATTAGATTTCCAATTCCAAGCATGATTTTTCTCTTGTTGGGTAGCTCTTAAGACTCGGTAGAGGGCTATTGGCTACTGCTAAGGTGTGTATGCAACTATTGCACCCCTAAGGTTAGTTTGCCATGTTGGTCATTGTTGGGCTTTATAATTGTTGCAGTTGGGTAGGCCTATTGGTTGATTCTCTCCCTTGGAAGCTTGCATTGTGTCTTTTCGTACCATGAAGACCAGTTCTCAGGAAGGGGGCCTTCAGGTTAAAGGCATCTCAGGTGCTATGGATCCTGTGTCCAGAGTATTTGCCATTTTCAGCAACTTATCTTCCACCTCTGGGAACCAACCAAGGGCAGCAATACTACTCTATGTTTTGGGAGTCTCTTGGAAAACCCTGACTCACAGTGTGGTTCTGATGCTTGGTGTTGAGGCTTTTATTAGTCTGTGGCTCTTGGGGGATCATCGTTAGTTCAGACAGGAAGATTTTATTTATCCTGTATGTGTATATGTATACCCAAGTTTATGTTTATTACATGTAATTTTAGGTAAAATGTCAACAGCGTGATTTCTTATGATTCTTACTGTTATTTTACCTTCCTGTCCCCTTCTTTATTCATTTCCATTCTTTTCCCTAGTTAACACCTCCCTCTCCCTGCCTCTTTCAAATGTTTTATACCTTCCTTTTCTCCTACCTCTACAATGATCCCCTTTACTTTCCTGGTTTCTGCAGTTACTCCTAGTTACATATTCTCATTGGAAGGTTTGGAGCAGATGGCTGTAGAGCCAATGGCTGTAGTTATATGCATCATGTTTGTGTCCTTGACTTTGTCCTGTTGGTCGGCATATCTGTCTCTGTGCCAGCACCATATTGTTTTTCTTACAATGGTGCTGTAATGTGTCTTGAGATTTGGAATGGTAATCCCTCTAGTACTGTTCATTTAGCTCAGGATTACTTAAAATATCTGAGGGTCTCTTGGGATTCCTTAATAATTTTAGGATAGTTTCTTATATTTCTGTGAAAAGTGAAGCAGGGATTTTTGATTAAGATTGCATTGAATATGTAGTTGGCTTTTGATAGAATAGTCATTTTTACAGTATTACTTCTGCCAATCTATGAGTGTAGGTATTTTTCCATTTTCTGGTGTTTTTATCTCTTTCTTCTGAGATTTAAAGTTTTCATTGTAGAGGCATTTGACTTCCTTATTTAAGTTTATTCTTAGATATGTTCTTTTCTTTAAGGCTGATGTGCCTACACAGCAGTGTGTTCACGACTTTTTCCCTTGTATATCTATTATTTATGCAAAGAAAAGCTATTCATTTTTATAAGTTGATTCTCTCTCCTGCCACACAACATAATAATAATTTGTAAGACTGTCAGTACTAGTCATTTTTGTCTTATAGTTTTGAGAGGTGGCTTTCTTTTTGTTTCATTGAGATCCATGTCAAAACCAGTTGTATCATCCTTTCCCATATGAAACTGCACATTGCTTTATAGTAGCTCTTATAAGTATGTGTTCATATGTATTCTATAATGGGTTTTAGGCAAATAGTTTAACTCCTTTTATTCTTTTAATTAAATATAATTGGATATTTTATTTGTTTACATTTCAAATGTTATCATGCCCTTTCCTGGTTTCCCCTCTGCAAACCTTCTATCCCCTCCCTCCCTTACCCTGCTTCTATGAGGGTGTTCCCATACCCACTACTTCCCTAGCAGTCTTCTACTCTGGGGCATCCTTCACAGAATCAAGGGCTTCCCCTCCCATTGATGCCAGATTAAGGTCCCTTCGGCTCCTTCATTCCTTCCCCTAACTCCTCCATTGGGGTAACTGTGTTCAGTCCAATGGTTGGCTGTGAGCATCTGCATCTGTATTGGTCAGGATCTGGAAAAGCCTATCAGGAGACAGCTGTTTCAGGATCCTGTCAGCAAGCACTTCTTAGCATCAGCAATAGTGCCGTGGTTTGGTGTTTGCATGTGGGATGGATCTCTAGGTGGGGGAGTCTCTGGATGACCTTTCCTTCATTCTGTGTTCCACTCTTTGTTCCTGTATTCTGAGTTAAAATTTTGGAGATGGGTAGGTAGCCCCATCCCTCAACTGGGGGGGTCATACCTAACCTCTGGATATGGTCTCTTTAGGTTCTCCCTCCCCTTTGTGGGTTATTTCAGCTAATGTCATGTCCGTGGGTGTCCTGGGAACCTCTAGCTTTCCTGGCATCTGGGAACTTTCTGGTTTCTAGCCCAGTTTTCTTTCTCCCATTGCTAAACATCTCTGTTCAATTTCCTGGCCCTCAGTACATCTCCCCCATCTCCTCCCATATGTTGGAGCATCTTCTGAGTATATTCTCAGGAGTGAAGAGCTGGATCCTCATGTTATACTATGTCCAATTTCCTGAGGAAATGCCAAACTGATTTCCAGAGTGGTTGTACTAGTTTGTAATCCCACCAGCAATGGAGGAGTTTTCCTCTTTCTCCATATCCTTGCCAGCATCTGCTGTTACCTGAGTTTTTGATCTTAGCCATTCTGACTGGTGTGAGGTGGAATCTCAGGGTTGTTTTGATTTGCATTTCCCTGATGACTAAGGATGTTGAACATTTCTTTAGGTGCTCCTCAGTCATTCGTGTTTCCTCAGTTGAAATTTCTCTGTTTAGCTCTGTTCCCCATTTTTTTAATAGGGTTACTTGGTTCTCTGGGGTCTAACTTCTCGAGTTCTTGGTTTCTCCATTTATGTTAATTGAGAGTTTTTCTGCATATAGTAGCCTGGACTGGCATTTGCATTCTCTTAAGGTCTATATGAGATCCGCCCAGGATCTTCTGGCTTTCATAGTCTCTTGTGAGAAATCTGGTGTAATTCTGATAGGTCTGCCTTTATATGTTCCTTGGCCTTTTCCCCTTACTGCTTTTAAGATTCTTTCTTTGTTTTGTGCAATTGGTGTTTTGACTATTATGTGACAGGAGGAATTTCTTTTCTGGCCCAATCTATTTGGAGTCCTTAGGGTTCTTGTATGTTTATGTGCACCTCTTTCTTTAGGTTAGGGAGGTTTTCTTCTATAATTTTGTTGAAGATATTTACTGGCTCTTTAATTTGTAAACCTTCACCTTTTTCTATACCTATCACATTTTGTTTTGATTATCTTCTCATTGTGTCCTAGATTTCCTGGATGTTTTGGGTTAGGAGCTTTTTGCATTTTGCATTTTCTTTGACTGTTCTTTCAATGTTTTCCATGGTATTTTCTGCCCCTGAAATTCTCTCTTCTATCTCTTGTATTCTGTTGGTGATGCTTGCATCTATGACTCCTGATCTCTTTCCTAGGTTTTCTATCTCCAAAGCTGTTTCCCTTTGTGATTTCTTTGTCATTTCTATTTCCATATTTAGATCCTGGATGGTTTTTTCAATTCCTTCACCCGTTTGGTTGTGTTATCCTGTAATTCTTTAAGGGATGTTTGTGTTTCCTTTTTAGGTGCTTCTACCTATTTACCTGTGTTCTCCTGTATTTCTTTAATTTCTTTATGTTCTTCTTAAAGTTCTCTATTATTGCCATGAGATGCAATTTTAAGTCAGTCTTGCTTTTTCAGTATGTTGGCATATCCAGGGCTTGTTGTGGTGGGAGAACTGGGTTTTGATGATGCCAAGTAGCATTGGTTTCTGTTACTTTTGTCCTTGTGTTTGCCTCTTGCCTTCTGGTTATCTCTGGTGTTAGCTGGTCTTGCTGTCTCTTACTGTGGCTTGTCCCTCTTGTAAACCTTTGTGTCAGTACTCCCAGGAGATCAGTTCTCCCAGGCAATTTGGGTATGGAGAGCTGTGGCATAGGATCATCTCTGGGGTGCAGATGGAAAAGGGAAGGATCCTGCTCCCTGCTGTTCCTTGATTCCCATGACCTGATGGCTCTGGGAGGGTCCCTCTTGGACCAGGAATTTGAGCAAAAGTGGTGGTCTCACCTGTGCTCTCAGTGTCAGTACTCCTGGGAGCTCTCTCCTGGCGGGGGATTTGGATACAGAGAGCCATGGCACAGGGTCAGTTCCAGGCGCAGATGAAAACCAGAAGAATCTTATCTTAACTCCTTTTTTAAATTTATGTATGCCTAATTTTATGATATACTTCTTTCTTTTCTGTTGCAACACGGAGCTCAGCTTCTCCCAAGATAATCAATTTTATTGCCTCCATTTAAAAATGGTGAGTTCTAGAATTTGCCTTTAAGGCTGAAGTCAGGTCCATGCTGTGCATGGTAGTGGTGGGGATGCAGTGTGATCTTCAGAGGATGCTGGTTGAGGTGCTGTGTGAGACTCTCTTTTTCCTTTTCTTGTTTGGGTGACAGGGTACACAGAGAGTAGAAATCTGACTTCCTTCCTTGCTTTTCTCAAGGTGGAGTTTGGAAAATCAGTGGAAAGGACCATGTTGTAGTGAACTATTCAGAATCTAGGGTACTGTTTTGAAATAAAAACCTTGCATACAATCACAAACCTCTATCATGGATGTATACAGAATAGAAAATCAGAGCATGTCTTCACAGAATTCTGAGAATCTGTAAACCTTTTTGAGTCATGCATTTAGATTGGTTTTGATTGCAGTTGATAGAATTTAGTTCTCTACGAAGAACTTAGAGTTTAGAAATCTAGGCTGAGAATCTATATTATTTTTTCATTTCACTCTCATAGACAGTATAGTTTAAGTCTCTGTCCCTAACTAATCCTCACGATGGTTAGGCTCTCCCTCCAGGCTCTGTCCTGGGCTTGCTAGATGGGTGACTGTGGCTGACTACGCCTAATCCTTGAAACCCAGCTTTCCCTCTGTCCATAAAGAGGAGAACACTAACCCTGGGAATTTGCTGTGATGGAAGGTGGAGAGTGCTGGATTCCTGTGCCATAGTCTTAATCAGATGGCCACCCATTCTGTGTACACACACACACACACACACACACACACACACGCTTCATGGGGCTTATTCACTTCTACTTGCAGAACTATTAACATTTCCCCTGGTCACTCTTTTTCCTCCCAAGTTAGAAAGATGACCTTGTAAGATACTTTCAAGGGCATCTCAGCATGTGAAATGCCTTTATCTTGCCTCTATTTTCTGTTATGTTCTTTCCTCTTGTTCTCTTTCTAATTGACATTTTCTGGCTGCAGTGCACACAGGTTGACATAAAACCAGTTAGAACTGGTTATTAACTAAGATCAACCAAACAGCAGACAGTGCTGCACGAGTTCACTTTCTTATAACTTGGCTTTGAGGGTGGCGATGAAGCTGATCCCAGAAAGAAGATTGTCAGGCTCCCATGTGGACAGTGGTGTGTTCACTGACCCTCCTTCTAGGGTATCGGGGAGGAAGTTCGTCAGTTATTTGTGTAAAAGTCCCTAAACTTCTTAACTGTTATAGCTGATACTATTTTTGATTTAGAAGTGGCTAGGAGGGAAACAAAAGTCTGGAATCAATCTTTGTTTCTATTGAAATTGGTTATTGCTCTATATAATACACTTTATTTCAAATTGCAAATACTCTTTCTAGGGGCTGTATAAGAAAATACATACAAAATTGCTTAAGTGCAAGTTATCATGAAGATTCATTTTCCACAAAACTTTAATGCGTTGTTCTTTGGGACAGAGTTCTAAATCACAGTTCAGAAATGAGTACTAGATGTGGCTCACTTGGACAGATATACTAATATTTTGAATATCACTACTATTTGATTACAATTTCAGCCTAAGGGTAGACAGGGCAGTATATGTGATATGCTGAATGGTCATTGATTTTTAAAACTATGATTTAATAATAGACTATATTTGTTTTTTTTTAATTCTTTTTGTTTTTCAAGACAGGATTTCTTGAGGACAGAGTTTTTCTGTTGTAGTCTTGGCCATCCTAGAACTCACTCTGTTAACCGGGCTGGCCTCAAACTCACAGAGATCTGCCTACCTCTACCTTCTGAGTGTTAAGATTAAAGGCTTTTGCCATTGCTAGATTGTATTTATTTTTACTTTGTGTGTGTGTGTGTGTGTGTGTGTGTGTGTGTGTTCCACATGTGTATGGGTATTGAGGAGGCCAGACAAGGGTATTGGATACCTGGAGCTGAGTTACAGAAGGTTGTGAGCTGCCTCGTGAGAGTGCTTGAAACCCGAGATCCTTTACAAGGGCAATGAGTACTCTTAAGCACTGGGCCACCTCTCCAGTCCCCACTGGTTGTATTAATATTTATTCTCCTTGAATATTTTATCAGCTTATACCTATTCTTGAATTGAAATTATACTAATGTCAGTGGATGGCCCAAAGATGTAGCTTAGTTGATTGATAGAGTTACAGCAAGTGACTGGCTTGTATGGGGGCTCTGACCATATTTGTGAGTCTTGATCGGTGATCAGCCTAAAAGTCACAGTAGTGTGTGTGTGTGGGAACTGGACAGATGGCTCATTGGTTTAGAGGCAGTATTATTCTTGCAGAAGACTCAAATTTGTTTCCCAGCACACACATTAGCTAGTTAGTAACTGTTTATAACTCTAGCTCTAGGGGATATGACATCCCTTTCTTGCCCCACGAGCACCTGCACATAATTTAAAAATAAATGTTTTAAAAAAGTCTCAGGAGGGATTTATTACTTTGACTATTTCTGGAGTATAAAACAAGAAAACTTAAAATGTAGATATTATTACAATGACCCTATCTGAATAACAATCATAAGAATCTTAGTGAAATCTGGATAGTTTAAATTTGCCTCAGTTGCAATAAGTTTCTCATTTTGACTTTTCAGATATAGTCTTTAGAGTCCAGGAGAACTTTTTGGTTCAACAATAGCAGCACAATCACAATCACAACGCTTCTTGTGTGTCCAGCTTGGGATAGCATTCAGCAGCATCATTCTCTCTTTCAGTTTTGTCAGGAGGACCGCTGCCTCAGGGACAGGAGTTTGAACTGTATGAAGTTAGATTTCACTGGGGACGAGAAAACCAGCGTGGTTCCGAGCACACGGTCAATTTCAAAGCCTTTCCCATGGAGGTAAGAATAAGACTCTTGTAAAAATCTCAATAACTTAGTAAAGAACTCAGCAATTTACAACAGATGTTTGGTTTGAAAGAAGATGTGTAACCCTTGCATTTTATGTGTGTGCTAAGACAAAAGACTACTTAGTAGATTTAGTAGGTTGGGGTGGCTAATGGGCCATTACCTGCCTACTTCCTGGGCTCAGAGTGCACAGGTGGAAGAGGCCACAGCACTTATGCTGTTTCATGTCATAGAGAACATATGTACGTGTGTGTGTGTGTGTGTGTGTGTGTCTGTGTCTCAGCCCTAAAGTAATCCCTACAACACTTCTTTCATGAATTCATATACATTCTTTAATACACAAATTAAAGTGTCATATCTCCTATGGTTTTTTCCCTGGGATCCTTGCCTAGGTGGAATTCTTCATCCCCTTTCTAATCTCCCATTGGACTTGATAGTTTCCTGTTCCATGTTCATCCCATGGATTGGCACTTGTTGAGTCCACTGATTTCTTTGGCTCCTATAGTTTGAGGACAAGGTCTCCTCTTCATTCCTCTGATGACTCTTATCTTTACAAAATGCCAGGTTCATCACAAAGGTCACAAAGTTGATGAGATGCTCCTATTGGTATAGCACTTGTATTTAATTGCATAGGAATTCCAAGTTCTTCCCAATAAGCAGATGTTCACTAGTATATAGGAGCCTCCCTTTTTTCCTCTCTTCTGCCCTTACTCCCAGTCCTGTGTTTTAATTTCTAGGCCTTACACCTTAACTATATTAGACTTTGACTTCACCTCAATGTAGAATCAAGTAATAGTCAATCACCTAATGGATTTTCTGTTTTGGATATCTGGTACCAGGCTTCTTGCTCTGTCCTCCATACTTTGGATGTACAGCATATTAAATATGAACTTATTCCAAGACTGCAGCCATATGTAGATCTGCCTCCACCATCAGACATCACTCATGTGTCATCTACATCTTATGTGGACTGGACAGGATTACACTGGGATATTTTTCTGCATTATCTTAATCATTATTTTAATCAAAATCTTCTCAGATCCTCTAGCTATTCATTTCATTCAAAAGAAACCCAAGCTTTAAAAGGGAAATGTGAAATGCTTGAAAGATGGAAGAAAAACCCAAATGGCAGTGTATTGAAGAGTGTCTGAGGTGTGCCTCAGGAATTCAGGCAAAGAAGGTGGCATCAAGTTCCTGTTGAGGAAGGTTCCCTGTATCTCTTTGCTCTTTTGTTTTTGTTTGTTTGTTTGTTTGTTTTGTTTTTTGCTTTGCCCTCCCCCCATCCCTTGGGCGCAGAGATACCCTCTCATTTCTACCTCTGGCTCCTGTCCCGAGTGTACCTGAGAAAGAAGAGTGTATCTCACACAACATCGAAGAAGAAGAAAGACACCACATGCAGCTGTGGAGGACAGGGGTGGGGGTGGGGTTCGGTGGGGGCTGGACAGAGGGGAGGGCAGAGCCAGCCCTGCCTCCTATTGGGGTTGGAAGGTCTGTGTTACCATTTCATTCTAGTCATTCTCAAAGGCAGGGGTCCTGGTGGAGATTGGCATACTGGGGCAGTGAGAACCACAGATGCAATCTGAGATTCTGCTTCTCAAACAGTCCATGGCTGTGCAGAAGTTTTGCTATTTTGGAGTCAGCTGTCATCTGGGCAGTCAGATGAGATTTCTGACCTAACGTTCAGGCAGGATTATCCACTTGGTGTTTTAACTGATTCATTCCTTTAAGTGCAGGCAATGGTTTATTTTGAGTAAAGATTAAATACTGGCAGTGAGGCTTTGCTTCTGTAGAGATATTTATATTGGGGATAATGGAATTACTAGCTTCATTCTTTCCAACGTTGTTAAGGGGTGGTATTTGTCTTCTTTGTTATCCCAGATTATCCTTGGTGCAGTCCCAGGGAAAATACTGACATTAGTCATCTGTTGCTTGCTTGGACTGATTCTATTGGTCTGTAAGTGCTGCGGCTTCACAGAGCTTAGAAGGAGGATCTCTGCACTGCAGTTCTTAAAACTGAAGGATACGGGGCTGGGGTGATAGCTCCGTGCTTCAAAGCATCTCCTGATCTCCCAGAGGACCCATGTTCTGTTCCCAAGCATCCATGTCAGGTGGCTTTCAACTACTTATAACTCCAGTGCCCCTTTCTTTACATTTTCATGGGCATTGCCTTCAACTGTAGTAGGTAGGTTATTATAAGGCTGGGTGGAGCAGTACTCTACTTTAGACTTTAGATGCCAAAATTTGAGCCTTTTGACTGGTGAAAATTTTGTTAAGTTGACTTATTCCAAAAGGATTTTATCTGTTTGTCAGGATGTTGGGTTTGGCGATTCTTGGTAAATCACTACCAGTGTTTGTACTGGAAAAGCTACTGTCACAACCCTAGGGGACATTGCTTTGATTTTTATACTGGGCCAATTAAAAATAAAATCAATCAGGAATCCAGCATGTGGCCAAGGTTTCTCAATAAGAATATCATTCACCTTCTGCCCACCATTTGAGAGAGGAACTTTGTTGAATTTAGGAAATATATGGTCTCAGAATAACTCATGGACCTGAATAAATTCAGCAAGTTAAATGTTTCTTTCTCTGAATCCCTCTAGGTTTATTGCTACTGGTCCATATCCTCCTCTCCTGCAAGCTTACCCTATAGAATGTCCAAAAATGTCCTGTGTGGTTCTTACATCTTGATTTCCAAAGCTGTCATGTTACATAATGCTGAAAAATTAAAAAAATTCCTCTCTCCTGTTAAATCTGTGGAGCTAGTTTTGCTTCTACTATGTTTTGATTAAAAATATTTATTTTTAATGACTTTCTGGTCTGAGATAGAACATGCTTAATGGTGTTCATAATGTCACTATTAAAAATTAACTAATGTCAGCATTAAAGTTAGTATTAGTGGTATAAATATGTAAATAAAAACATAAAAACTTTAGTGGAAACTGGGAATGTACAGTGTTATAACCGTGAACCCAGAAGACTCTGCTAGGTATAAGTCAGATACAGTAAGCATTAAAGATTTAACCATGTGAGAGTCAAGAAACATCATCGAGGGATTTTAAGCAGAAGGCAAAGCCAGCCTAAAGGAAAACGAGATAGTGCATAGCATGTGATGCACTGTGTTTCCTTATGATACATGTGAGGCCCTCTTAATCCGTAGTAGGAGGCAGATGAATGTGTCATTCAGTTAACCACTGCTCTCAGAAGGATTCTCACTTTAGAGATGGGGGAAGAGTGAAACATTAATGTTGAGGAATTCTTAGGCATTATTGCCAGAAGGTATAAGCTGGTAGACTTTTTGGAAGATAGCTGTGGCAATGATCATAAAAATTTTTGTAATATTCTTTACAAATTTTAGATAGTATATTTTGACCATATGCATCCCTCCCCTATCTCCTTCCAGATCCTCTGTGTTTTTATAATTTCTAGAACATCTGTTATTAGATCAGTTTGACTGAGCCTTAGAATTTTCTGAATGTGTCATTTCTTTTTTATCGCTAGTTAATTCTGCGTTGATTGTTTCATACACGTATATACTGCATCCTTGTAGTCTCCCCTCTCCCCTCCTGCCCCTCTCACCCCCTCTTTCCTATAGATATCTTTACCATACTTAATGACTATCCATCTGTGTGACTCTGGGTTTAGAACTATCCATCGGCCAGTGGGCTCACTAGGGGATATGCAACTGAAGACAACGACCACCTCTTTCCACAATGTCAGTAGTCAGTACTTCTGCAGTAATGGGTACAGTCCCACAAGGGCTTCCCTCATCTATGACTGACTGTTAGCAGGACTTGTCTTGGGTGGAACCTGTGTGGATAACCTGTGATGATGTGGTGAGTTCCTAGTACATCAGCTGTGCTATGTATGCCTAGAAGGTGGCGTTTCATAGCCCTTATCCCTATCATTACGTTCCTTTAGCATTTTCTTTGATGTTCCTAGAGCATGAAATGGGGTTCTTTAAATGCTGTATTGAGGGCCAAACCCCAAGATGTTCTCTTCAACATCTAGAGCTGCGATGAGTCTCTGCTCTCACTAGTTCTCCTTGAAGAGAGGCTTCTCTGACTAGGGTGGTTTTAAACAGAAATTTAGCAGATAGTGTATCTACCTCCTTAGGCATGGAGTTTTGAGCAGGTCTGTAGAACTAGGCATGGATTCCTTCCTGTGGGGCAAGCCTCTAATCCAGGTAGCTTGGTTACCTCCGTAACAGTTATACCTCTGTCACACTAGCTGATGAGTCCTGTCTGACAGGCTAGCATTATGACTCGAAGGGTTCCCAGTTGCAGGGTTCACTGGTGCCCTTTTCATCCCCCAGTTGCCCGTGTAGCAACTTCTAGAACTCTGAAAGTTAAGTAGCCCAGTTCCAACCTGATTTCTCTGCATCCAGCACCAACTTTTTTCTTTCTCCATTTATTTATTTTTTTCTTTTGAGGCAAGTATGTAGCCCAATCTGCCTTGAACTCAAAATCCTCCTGCCTCAGCTGCCTGAGCTCTGAGATTACAGGTGTGCACTACCCTGGAAGGTTTAGGGCAAACATTTAAAAAACTTTCTGTTTTTCTCATTATACTCCAGATGCAGGAGTATTGTTGGGGGAGGGGACACTGATTCTGCACACACTAGCACTCTGAGCAGGGAGGCTCTGGTTTAAGAATGCTTTTCCTGGCAGGCTGGTGGCCGTGTAGTACAGGCCCTTGTCTTTATTTAAGTTATATTTAAGAAGCTGCTCTTGCTTTGTGTAGTCTGAGTGGGCTAAGTGACGAATGAGCTAAGAACCAGCTGTTTATGGGATGCTGAATTCAGTGGGAAAGAAGATTGTCTTGCAGAGCAGAGGCCCCTGCTTCTCTACCATCCTGGCTCTCCCTCCCCTGCCACTGTGACACATGCCAGCTCTGCTCCTGTCTTGCATTCCCTCTTTCTCCTCACAGGTGTGGGGTGTCTACCATTAATTGTCACCTTGGTACAAATGACCTGGTCAACAAATTTGGGATTTTCTTTGCACATGCAGTTAATACTTTGGACTACGATGTTTTGGGGGCAAACAGTTGTCATCCAGAGGAATTAGGACAACTGCTAAGAGAAACTCTGCAATCTGAATACTCAGCTTCACTGGTTGGTTTCATTATTTCCAACAAAGTTTTACTAGTCTTCAATAAGGAAGAATTTCTCATCTCTGGCTATACTTATTATTTAGTACTCTGGTATCCCGCATGGGGCTCGCACGTTGAACCTCCTTGCTAAACGGACCACTGGCTGCTCCAGTGGTCACAGTTGTAGAAACTCTATTTCAGCAACAACAACAACAACAACAAAAACAAAAAAACTTATGTTTCTTGAATTCTACCAAGCACTTTCGTTTTTACTCCAGGAAAATAATGGTCTCTGCTTTGATCCAGCATGTTTATCTTTTCATTTATTATATTTTTGTGTGTGCAGAAACCTACCAGATTACTGGCTAGAAGATAAAGTTGTGATGTTGAGCAAACAGAAATGTCCTTGCAGCTGCACCACACTGTGGGGCGGGCACATGGTGAGGGAGGGGTGCCCAGGGGCCCACCCTTCCTCCCCATCTGACCTTTTCTTGGCAGTTACCTCTGATTTTTCATCTGTAAGCAGTTCCTTCTTTATTGCTGTTTGAAGATACACAGAAGGTTGTTTTGTCAAGCTAAATTTGGAAGAGGCATTCATATTCTGGCTGATTTCATGATACAAAGCAAATCAGTGTAGACCCATAATATTCATGGATATGTAATTAATGCACAGGTAGTTATAGAGCCGAGTTTACTATAGACTCGTGGTCTGAAGTGAATCATTTCTTATCTTAATATGATTTCAGACAATAAACATTGATTTTGACATTTAGTCTATAACTGAGCAGCTGTCTCTAAGTTTACATCGCTTTGGGCATACGATGTAATTTATCCATCAATCCCCCATCTGTCCAAACATCCATCCATCCATCTGCAAATACATTATTAAAACCTACTACTATTAAGGCTTTGGCTCAATACTGGTGATGAACGCAACCTGGAGCTTGGAAGCTTTCACTTATCAGGGGAACTCAAATGTATGTGACTCGTTTCCTCCCGTGTTTTGTCCTAAAAAAAAAAAAAAAGAGTATTTACAAACGATAAATGTTTCTATGATATAGAAAGGACCTCAGCCCTTTAATCCGCCCATGCAATATGTGAATTCTGATCATTAGAAGCTAATGAGAATACTCTTTAAAAGACATATGGGATATAAACATCCTTTGAGGTGCAGATGCTTGCCAACCCTACAGAGCATCAGCTGGTGTATGAAAGGTATTGTGCCTGGCATAACCCAGGCACAGGCTGCAGTGGGATAAATTAGTTACAGTAACCTAACAAAGTTAGAAGCAGTCAGATTTAGGACAGAAAGTATTAACAGGGATGAGTTAAGAAAGGAGGCCCATTTGGGAACCTTGGCCAATTTGGAAGGAATGAGAGAATCTTGATTTCATGTCAGCTCTTTTGTCTTGGATAAGCTGGTAAACTGACTGTTTCCAAGTTCCACATTCCCATGTAATGGGCAAGAATCTAGCTCAGGCATTGGTAGGGCTGACCCTTCTGTAGCTCCTATGACTAGGAAGACATGGGAGAGACGTAGGGCTGATGGACCTCAGTGGTTGTGGTAAAACTTTTTAAGTTTTTGCAAATAAGACACAGGGAGAGTTAACATAGGGGAAAAATGTAGAAAGCCTTTATTTGATGCCTGTAACTTCTCTTTCCTCTTCAGCTGAATGTATTAGCATTATAATCTAAAGACTAGGCAGTACTCTGTATCCATTTCTAAAGCCCTCTTTCCTGATGTCTTTTTTATTATGATTAGTATACATACACATGGAATAGAATTTCCATCCTTAGCTGTCACTGATCTAGAGGCAGTGGGACCGGGAGGATGGAGCTGATAAATAAGGCAGACTAAAGTCTCCTGCAGTAGCTAACTTTATTCATAGCCTCAGACAATTTATACTCTTAGGATTAAGAAAGGTCACGTGAGTACTGCTCATGAGAGAAGCTGTATGTAATCGCGGTGACAAGCCTCATTGGCACAAAATTGTTTTTGCATAGAGGCACATAAAGCTAGTTTAAATATTTAATTGAATAACAAGAGCAAGCAATAATGACTAATCTGAAGTAAACCCGCTCCTGTCTGCCATGCCTCGGAGGAGAATGAAGACACCTTCCAAGAACAATTCTGTGTTTTGAAGAAACTGAGGTCACGAGACTCTTGTTTCATTTCCTTGAAGCTCTCTCACAAGCCCTCTAAATTCTCTTTGCATGACTCCATTCCTGGACCCTGTTCCTACCATCAGCTACTTTGTGGTGAAACTAAGCACCACTCTGGGGAGCAAGATGGTCTCTGACCATGGTTTAATGAGAGGATGTTAGAAGATGTTTTAGCTTTGTAACATCTTAGTCTGACAAACATGCAAGTTCTTCTGCTTCAAGAATTGCAGTTTAGGTCTTGGGTGTGTGACAAGGAGGGAGAAAGCCTGCCTGGTGTAACCTAGACTCCATTCTCAGGACTGTGAAAAAGGAAAACAAGAGAAAGATTTTCTAGGATAATTGCATTTTTTGCCAATTCTTGGGTGTGCTTAAATATTTTTTCTTTTAGTTTCATAGGGCTCTACACAACAAAAGTTCACTACAGAACCTTACAACAACATATACAATATTCTCAGACTGAAAGCCTTTTGGGGGAGGGGTATGATTTCCCAGGATGCAGTTGGCCCTGGTGTCATAAGAGAGAAAGCGCTATTCTGATTCTAGTTCACTGTATTTGCTGTTTGGTTCCCACATAGTTGTTTAACTTATATTTTTTCATTGATACATATAAAAATAGTTTTACCACTCATAATGTGAAACAGTGTGAAGCTGTAGAAGCTAATAATGCAGTGTCCATAGTGATGGCTCAGTGGGCAAATGCTTGTCATGAAACAAGAGAATCTGGTATTGTATTTATTCTCAACACCTCAGTCCAGGGTACAGAGATAAGTGGATTCCTGGATTTCACCAATTCAGTGAAAAGACTTGTCTATTATAAAACAAAAGGTGGCCAGTGATTGAAGAAGCCACCCATAAGGCACATGCATCCCCCCCCCCCACACACACACAGGAACATGTATTACCCTCCCAAGACTAAAAAGAAAATAATAGTGTAAGAGTCAGGTGTTTATTTGATGGTTTCTAAAAGCATTCCACTAACATAGTTAGATGTATTCAATGAAAATGCAGGAACTTAGGGCTGTGGGTTACTCTTATTTAGAAGCTCAAAAGAACTAAAGAACTAGAGAAAGCCAAGTTTCAAGTTAAATATAAACATTAACTATAACTGGAAGATACGTATGACCTGACATATATCAGGAGACCTTTTCCCATTCACTATTGTCTGTATTTGGAGACCCCACAGCAAGTAAGTTCTCTGAACCCAGGCTAATAAGTCAAAGACCTCTACATGAAATGAGTTATTTAGTGGAACTGCTTGGTGGGCGCTGGAATTTCCCAGGAATACTCCTTGAGAACTCTACATTGGTGAATTAAGTAGAAGGATTGAGTATTGTCCCTCTGCCCCATCCCCACCCCCACCCCTGTTATCTGCACTGTAAAGAAGTAAGACCTTATGAGAGTCTCTGGATGGGCTGTAAAAAACATAACCTTTGTGATGAGAGGAAATATGCTGGAGACAGCGTAGTGTGAGACAGGAAAGGGACTGGAGGTGATTCAACAGTGTGCCTGGACAGTTAGTTTATGTGCAGGAGGGAGGGTAGGGCTAATTAGTTAATTTCCTAGGAGTAGCTCAAATTTCACACAAGCTTAAAAGAGACAAAACGGAGGAGGAAGGAACTATTTGGGGTGGAGAAGTGGAGAAGAAGGCCGGCTTTGTTTAAGGGGAAAAATATCTCTCTCTGTAGAAGCCAAGAACAGGGAAGATGTGTTTCCTGTTAATGATGCTAATTCTTCAGATTTTTCCACTCAGCCTCTCGTGCTTAGGCTCTTCCCTGACTCTGGAAGGCTCCACAGCTCAAGATACTGGAGAGAAGACCACTGCGTTGTCAGGGAGGCAGCAAAGGCTGCCAATTCCTTACTGCAGTCTGTCTCGTCTTAGCCATCTGTGAGCCCTCACATCCCTTTAAAAAGATTTGGGGCCGGAGTGGGCAGAGACTGGCTGGGATTTAGCTTTTCTGTTTCTTCTTTCCACTCTACTAGAAATAGATTAGAAATAGGTTTTACCCAGTCCACTGTCTGAGCCTGGGCCAATCACTGAACTGTGGGTACTAACAATGGGTACTTCATGGTTGTCCTATTTTACAGCAACTGTAGCCTTGGTCCAGGACTTAAGTCACCGATCCTCCTCTTACTTTGGGTTATATAGCAGTGGAAATATTTTGTAGTGATTTTAAAAATGAATACCACGTATCTACCTTGTTCAGATTTTTATCAGCGGGCTTTGTTCACAATGGACTCACCAGCCCTGATGTACTGTTGAGCTGCTTGCTTTACTGAATTAAAGTCTCCTGTATATGGCTTCAGGGTGAGTCACAATGGAAGGAGGATCATGATGCTCTTAGCTATTTGTCACCTTTCACAGCCCAACACTGTCAGGCTCTTTCCTGAGGCGTGTTTGTGGTTTGGAATCATCTTCCATGCAGACAACTCACACGTTAGTTACATTTGCATCACTGTGACCACAGCTCCCGACAGAAGTCAGCTGAAGGAGGACAGATTTATTCTGGATTGGGGTTTCAGAGGGTCCCAATCCATCCTGGTGGGGAGAGTGTGGAAACAGGAGGGCTTGACAGAGGCTGTTCACACCCTGGGGGGCCAAGAAGCAGGAATTAAAATAAAGGCCAGGTCTATCCTTTATTTATTTATTTATTTATTTATTTTTACAAGTGTGGAAAGAACTCATTCATTCTGGATGAAAAATGAGCTCCAATCTTTATTGCATAGAGAAAGAAAAAGCTTCTACCCTTTTAACGTTAACTGAGTTAAACCCAAGTTTGTAAGAAGAAAGCTTGGTTCCTTTTAATAAGACTAAGCCTGCCTTTTTAATTTTTCTTTTTTTTTCTCTTTTTTTATTCGATATATTTTTTATTTACATTTCAAATGATTTCCCCTTTTCAGGCCCCCCCCCACTCCCCAAAAGTCACATAACCCCCCTTCCCTCCCCCTGTTCTCCTATCCACCCCTTCCCACTTCCCTGTTCTGGTTTTGCCCTATACTACTACATTGAGTCTTTCCAGAACCAGGGGCCACTCCTCCATTCTTCTTGTACATCATTTGATGTGTGGATTATGTTTTGGGTATTCCAATTTTCTAGGCTAATATCCACTTATTAGTGAGTGCATACCATGATTGCTCTTTTGAGACTGGGTTACCTCACTTAGTATGATGTTCTCCAGCTCCACCCATTTGTCTAAGAATTTCATGAATTCATTGTTTCTAATGGCTGAATAGTACTCCATTGTGTATATATACCACATTATTTGCATCCATTCTTCTGTTGAGGGATACCTGGGTTCTTTCCAGCTTCTGGCAATTATAAATAGGGCTGCTATGAACATAGTGGAGCATATATCTTTATTACATGGTGGGGAATCCTCTGGGTATATGCCCAGGAGTGGTATAGCAGGATCCTCTGGAAGTGATGTGCCCAGTTTTTTGAGGAACTGCCAGACTGATTTCCAGAGTGGTTGTACCAGTTTGCAACCCCACCAGCAGTGGAGGAGTGTTCCTCTTTCTCCACATCCTCGCCAACACCTGCTGTCTCCTGAATTTTTAATCTTAGCCATTCTGACTGGTGTAAAGTGAAATCTCAGGGTTGTTTTGATTTGCATTTCCATAATGACTAATGAAGTTGAGCATTTTTTAAGATGCTTCTCAGCCTTTAAAGATCCACTCCAGTTCTCCACTTCTGTCAACCAGCCTTTATCTCCTGAAGATTCTGAGCCTCCCCAGACAGACTTGGCTGGGAATAAGCACTGAGACCATGAGCCTGTGGAGAATGTTCCAGATTCAAACTGTAGTGGTAAGAGAGGAAGCATTTCTGATGCTTGCATCTATTGGGAAGGAAGACACTGGAGTAGCTGATGCATTGGGTGAACACATGTTAGTATGTGTTTTCAGTGCATCATTCATGAGAATGAAGAAACACAAGAAGACAATACTTGCTTCCAGTGGTTCTTGAGTATCAAGAAAGAAACATAGCTGGCACCTGGACTGTTGTTAAATGACATTGTAGAGAAATAGGACAAGCTTAGAAAGTAATGAGTGTGTGTTCACTTCTGTGCTTGGAGTTGACAAGGATAACAAAGAAGTGCCCATTATCCACAGGGTGGCAGACATACTCAAAATGGCTGCTTGTATGAAAAAGGCTTTTAGGATGTGAGTGCAACAGATTATGGAATGATGGAATTCTGCTAGGCTCAGAGAAAAGAAGAAAAGAATGGTGTCTTAGTTGGGGTTTCTTTCATTGCTGTGAAGAGACACTATAAGCAACACAACTCTTATAAAAGCAAACATTTCATTGGGACTGGCTTGCAGTTTTAAAGGTTCAGTCTATTATTGTCATGGTGGGAAGCATGGCAGTGTCCAGGCAGATTTGGTGTTGGAGGAGCCAAGAGTTCCACATCTTGATTTGGAGGCAGCCAGGAGGAGGGGGGTCTCTTCTTCCCTTGGTGGAGCTTAACTGTTAGAACCTCAGAGCTCATCTGCACAGTGACATACTTCTTCTAACAAGGTCACACATCCTCCAATAATGCCATACCTTCTAATAGGGCCAATTCCCATGGGACAAGTGTATTCAAGCCACCACAAATGGATTTTAGAACTAGATCTTGAGAATGGAGTAGGAACTTGCTCAATAAACAAGGTTGGAAAGGCTGTTTCTGGGCTAAGGAGTAGCATTATTTAAGGTAGACATTTTAAACTCTATTCAGGATGAGAAGGATATTCTTGAGTTGCTGAGAATTAAACTCTATTTTCTGGACGGTACTTGGACATATAGGTACTTTTAAGCAGGTAGATTGTCAGGGTGAGATTAGGGTGGTGGAGAGGGAAAGGGCAAAGTTCAGGGAAGATGTGGGGTATGTGTGATGTGGTAGAAGATATATAAGTTAGAGAGATTAGAACAAGTCACGGGGATGCTAAGAGATGGAACATAAACAATGCAACATTCCTGAAATGAGTAGTGGAACCCTTACAGACGGAACATCCCCAATCCAAAATAGTGTCCACCAGAAGTGATTCTGATGTGAGCTTTCTGAACATATGCATCCAACAGTGAGATATGATGGGTCTGGACTCAAGTCTAAACAGGATATTCATATACATTCCACACACACTTTACACACATAGCTTAAAGATGCACTTTTACTGTATTTATAATATACACGAAACAAAGGTTGGTGGTATGGCATCTTCTACTGGCAATGTCCTATTAGTTTGAAAAGGTTTTGGACTTTGGAGTTCAGATTTTGGGATGAGGGATGATAGTTGTGTAATAGGGAAAAAATGAGTAGGGAGACAGTGGGTAGAGCTACTGAATGAATGAATGAGTCAGCAGGTTTTAATAATAGAGCCACTGTTATCAGTAACTGTCTGCCATGCTTTTAGATCTCCCAACTTTCAAATTGCACAGAGAATCATAGTATGAGTTCCTAGCCCTTTGGGTATTGATAAGATGTCCTTGGCCTCTTATATGGTAAAGACAAACATGTGGGAAGTCGTAAGTAATTTGCGTCTTAAGTAGGATAGTAATGACTTTCTGTGTAACAGTGTGGATTAATTCAGCAAAATCATTAACTCTAGTCCTTATTTATTGTTGATTGCATTTGATTTGTATTGTCAAGGGGGGGATTCACCTTTAGAATGTTCCCTCTTTTTTTTTCAAGTCTAAGCATCTTAATTTATTAATCTCCACAGGAAAATGTGTATTTCTCCTTTGGTGATGCTTTTTGAAGGGCTTTATCTTGATACCTTTGTTCTGTAAAATTACTACCACTTGCTACTGTTGACAGCTGCTTCCAGAGTCTCTGTTTGTCTACTTCCATTACCTATGGTACTTTCCTACACAGTATCTATATTTTGTCATGTGCCCAGTAAAGGGAAGTCTAGTAACTTTCATGTTTTCACATATTTTTTAAAAAGGGAAGAAAAGAAACAGCAATCAAGGAAGCGACTGGGTTTCCTACATTGGCCTAGATCAACATTTTAAGAGAGACCTAATTTTGACTTAGAAGTGAAAACCAGTTTTGTGTCAAGCAATACAGAATTTTATTTAAAATGATTAGAAACTTGTCTTGCTGGTGGTCCTGGCCCAGGGATAAAAATATTCTGGCAATTAGAGTATTGCTTTTTGATTCCAGATGGAGGACTCCTTAAAGGGCGGGAGCTTGACTTCGGAAGGTTGTAGGTTTTCTGAGTAGGTAAGTATTGTGTCCCGTGGGATGCAGAGATTTGAGAATATGGCAAGTGATGTCACTGTTCTCTTCAAACCTTTGTTATGGAGAAGCTAGGAAAAAGATAGGATAAAGGCTGATTAAATATTAGAAGTCACTTTTGGCATGATGCCCAGTAAGCATGTATATGATATTTTTATGAGTTGGGTTTTGGGTGTGAGGCTCTCGGGGGAACAATGTTATTAATGATGCAGCTACATGGAGACCAAGAGAAATCAGAAGAAAGTTTTGAAGGTCAAATAGTCATGCTGGTGTTGTGATTGTCGTCAAATTGAAAATAAACTCTGTTAGATCCTAAGAATTTTTCATATGTAGTGGTTTGTCTTGCCATCTAACAGAGCAGCAATTCTTGGCAGATAGTGAATTTTAAGTAAATAAAACAAGCAGGTAAAAGAGTGAAGAATAGATGAGCGAGTTCTGGGCATGGTGCCAGGTTCTGAGGCCATGAAGGTGACAGGGAGGTCATTTTCCCACTTTGGAGTCTTCCTGTTTGCTATATAGAATGCTTTCCAATCAGAGAGCTACATGGTTTGCTACTTGAGTGACTTGGGGCCTCTATTCACATGCTGCATAAACAAGGAGGTAAACCCCAGCTTTCCCCCTTGTTTAGCTGGTTTTTCACTATATCCTTCTGTAGAAATTTATTGATATAAACATAACTATATATGAAATATGTGCAGCTATCTAGCTACAAATTGCTGCAAATGTATAAATGCAGGAATACAGCTATTTCATTATAGTCTACTCTAGTTGGGTTTTAGCATATATGGAATTTAGGTTATCTGGAAATGAACTTCAAATGTCTGGTTAGGGACAGAGAATGGAAGCGTGACTGTCAGGGTTTCACTGAAAAACATCCGTGGTCAGATGTTTGGTTTGTAAGTGGAGTCTACCTAAGAGCTGTTGGGGCATTGCTGTGCACCTTTTCAGCTATGAGTTCTTTATTCACCAACTAAACATTTATTGGGAAACTATTATCATTGTTCCAGATAAGTTTTCAGTAGTGGTAAATTTCATAGGCAAATCTATAGAATCACTGCACCCAGAAGACTTTGCCTCTAGTCCAATGATTTCCTTGGTTACTGGATGTGACATACTTTAAAGGATCATTGTTAAAATCTAGGTGTGACTGTTTACATGACCTCCGATGGGATGGTGGTCTTGGCAAAGAGGAAAGGGGGAGCAAATTATAAAGGTGGGGAGAGAGGGACCTTCAGAGTCCGTTACAGCTTTAGACTATTTGGAGGTCAGAGGGAAGTGGAGCATGTGACTTGGGAACAGGAAGAATGGTGGAAGTTTTGGACATGGCCTCCATGTAAAATCAGGATGTAGATTTTGATATGCTTTGAATTTGAGAGTTGCCATTCATTTCGTAAAATGCCCAGAAGGGGCTGGGATTATAGATCTTTACCTCAGAATAGAACAGACTAGATTTATGCCAGTGGCTAATAGTCACTCATTTACCTCTTTCAATCAGGCTCTATGGAAGCGATAACTCCAGGAACACAGTGTCCTTTCTTTACCCAATGTCATTGGTAACAGTTACAGTATTAAGTGGTGTCCTGTTACCATTGCTGATTGGTACCACAGGCATATGGAATGTTGCTTAGCAAGCTTAACCATGTAAGACTTTGCCAAAAGGAGTCTTGATCCTAAGGTAAAGGCTGTCTCACATGCCTAGCTGCCACAGTATGAACGATGCTACCATAGTAGCATATTATTCTTAGTCATACCCACTGTCAGTTCATTTTTTGATGTTTATTAAGCACCTTTGAATAACAAATTACTGCTAATATAATCCATAGATAAGTATTTAGGAAACATGCAAGTATAAAAGATTGGATATTTTAATATTTAGGCATATGACCTTAAGATGGTATTGGTGATAGGGTTTTTCTTTCTTTTCTTCTGCCCTCTCTTGGTTGTATTTGTATGCATGTGTAATAGATGCACATATGTGTGCATCCATGTATATGTATGGAGGCCAGAAAAGGATATCTAATACCCATCCTACTCTGCCACAGCATATACAAGAACTTATCAAGGACAGGTCCAGTGCAGCTGGGAGATGCAGCTGCTCGGCTGTGATCCCCACCAGCTGTACCTCCTCTTTCACCATCTGTTTCTTTCCATTTGGTTTAGGAAATGCTGATATCTGCAAGCACCAGTCCTGATGATTAGTTCTTAGAAGTGAGAGAAGGGCTTGTATTCTCTTGAAGTTCATACAAATGGCTAGTCAGTGACTTAGTATACACATAGCCTGTGCTAAAATTTCACAATTTTAGAAAACATTTTTTGCCTCCAGCCCCGAAGCAGTCGTTTTCGATCCCTTCTTCCTGGAGTCTAAGGTTGAGTTTCTTTCTCCTAAAGTTGCTGGCTTAGAAAGTTCACATCATACTAAGTGAGGTAACCCAGACTCAAAAGATGAATCATGGTATGCACTCACTAATAAGTGGATATTAACCTAGAAAACTGGAATACCCAAAACATAATCCACACATCAAATGAGGTACAAGAAGGACGGAGGAGTGGCCCCTTGTTCTGGAAAGACTCAGTGACGCAGTATAGAGCAAAATCAGAACAGGGAAGTGGGAAGGGTTGGGTGGGAAAACAGGGGGAGGGAAGGGGACTGATGGGACTTTCTCGGGGAGTGGGGGTTCAGAAAAGGGGAAATCATTTGAAATGTAAATAAATATATCAATAAATTAAAAAAAAAGAGAGTTCACAGGAGAGGGATTGTGCCTCTGAGGAGTTTTCTGAATTTTGTCACTTTGCCTAAGAAAGGGGGAGTTCCCAACACAATTGTCCCTTGGGTTTTGTTGGGTAGACATGCTTTGATGATCTCCTTAGCAGCTGTTGGATATTTGAGTTTCTATTTTGTGGCTCTTGTGAGTAAACGGGCTTATTTCTCTGTGTATATATTTCTATTTCTCTTGGGTTTATATACTTGGGATAGGAGTTGCTGGGTCATATGCTGTCTTAGTTAGGGTTTCTATCCCTGCAATGAAACACTGTGACCAAAAAGCATTTTGGGGGAGGAAAGGGTTTCTTCACCTTATAATTTCAGATTGTTCTTCATCACCGAAGGAAGTCAGGACAGGAATCCAGGCAGGGCAGGAATCTGGAGCAGGAGCTGATGGAGAGGCCATGGAAGGGTGTGACTGGCTCGCTTCCCCTGGCTTACTCAGCCTCCTTTCTTATAGAACACAGGACCACCAGCCCAGGGATGGCATCGCCCATAATGAGCTAGGCCCTTCCCCACTGATCACTAAGGAAAAACCTTACAGTTGGATTTTTTGGAGGGATCTTCTCAGTTGAGGCTCCTTCCTCACTGATGACTCTAGCTTGTATTGAGTTGACACAGAATCAGTCAGTACATATGCCAATTCCCTGTTTCCATTTTAGAAACTTCTTCTCTCCTTCCCAAGGTCACCAGTGGCTGTTCCATTGACAGTCCCTTGAGTGGAGTAGTGTGTGTAGGTTCTGGTTTCTCTGCATCCTGACTAACGTGCCATTAGATTGTTGACTATAGGCATTGTACAATGTGTGAAGTAATGCAGGATGATGACTTTGAGCAACGTTTTCCTGGTGGTTACATTATATTGAACACCTTTTTATGTGTTCACTGACTAATTATATACCTTTCAATACAAAGACTCTTCATACTTTAGAACATTGAACTGGGCTGGGATAAATCTCGTTGTGAAACTTTTGCAGAATGTGCGAGGCCCTGAGTTTAACTCCAATACTACTATGAGAGAGAAAACAAGGGAAGAGGAGAGAGAGAGAGAGAGAGAGAGAGAGAGAGAGAGAGAGAGAGAGAGAGAGAGAGAGAGAGGAAAGAAAAGAAGAAAAGAGAAAACAGGTTATTTGTCTCATTGATTGTAAAACTTTATCAGACAAAAGATTTTACAAATGTTTTCTCTCATTTCTTAGCTTAAATTTTTTACTTTCTTGGTGGTATTATTTGCAGTGCTTCACACAGGCCAAATTACCTAATTTTTTTTGGTACAGTTTTTCATTCTTGCTTTCTGAGAATGGGTGTTGCCTGTGTAGTCCCAGGCTGGTTTTAAGCTTCTAACCCTCCCACTGCCTGACTTTCCTGAATGTAACAGGTGTGCACACCTGTGTTCAATTTGTTTTACTTTTGGGGTAAGTTTACTGGATGACAGAAACAGAAGGTCTCCAGCAATGAGTATGGAACTCATTCCAGTCTCACAGATGTGACTTCTTGCTTTCGGGACCACTGTCTAGTTATACACTTGATGGACAGTTTTTCTAGTAGACATTTGCATCTTTTAATTTTATTTTTCTAATGGCATTTCCCTTTAGTGTGTTGTGTTTTGTGAAGCACTGTATCTGGACAGTTAAGCCATGTGACAGAACTAGTTAGTGTAAAGAAAATTTATTGGTTGGGGAAGGGAAGGGGTAGAGACAGGGAGATGGCAGAGAAGGACAGAAAGAGAAGAGACAGAGGAAGAGAGGAAGTGGCTGCCCAGAAACATGCAGGAACACACACACACACACACACATACACGCGCACACACGCACACACACGCGCGCACGCGCATGCACACGCACACACACACAGAGAGAGAGAGAGAGAGAGAGAGAAGTTAAGAGAATAAGAGAGGTTAACCGAGAGAGGTTAAGAGAAAGAGGTTAAGAGAGCGACCAGGAGATGGATAGAGAGAGGGGAAGCTGAGAGAGCAATCCCTCTTATATACTTGGTTCACACCTTGCAGGCTACACAAGCTGTTGCTAGGTAGCTGTTGGGTGAATTATAGCAGAATTGTCTGTAAGTCAAAAAAAAAAAAAGTCCCCCTGCTATAAACTAAATGTTTGCTTCGCCATATCTTGAAGTGGTACCTGTACAATGGTTACCATTTATCTAGGCAAATAATGTTTTAATTAAGCTTTCATTACTGCTGAAGCTTAAAAGGCCTATTGATTTAAAAATATCTTGTTTTTTTACAAAAGTGAAGAAAAGATAAAACATCTGTGTACCTTACCTGGTTTTTTTTAATTATTATTATTATTTTTTGAGACAGTTCTCATTATGCGGCCCAGGCTTACCTTAAATCTGCTTCCTCCTGCTCCGACCTCCCAAGTACTGTGGTTACACGCAGCTTTCTGTTAGAATTGTAGGAAGCAGAATTCATTGTTGTGTTTCATTACTGTGGCGTAAGGAAGGTCCTTTGTAACCTTGTGGGCTTTTTATGTCCACCACAGTTCCTGAAAAATGACACAGAGGTTTAAATTTATTTACAATGCTATGTCCTTAAGCTGGGCTTGCTTCCCAATTATCTCATAACTCAATTATCTTGTTTATGCTCTTGTGTGCTTGCCACTTGGCTGGTTAGTTACCTCTCCTGATTTCATATGTCCACGTCCTGAGTCAACATGGCAAATCTTCCCTGCGCCTGACTCTTTCCCAGAGTTCCTCTCTCTCTCTGCCAGCTGTCCTGCCTGTTCTTCTGCTTTGCTATTGGCCATTCAGCTCTTTATTGACAGGTAATGCCTTTACACAGTGCACTAGAGATTTTCTCTATGCTCTTTTCTTTCCTAAAGGCTCCATCTCAATGTATAGTTATACACATCAAATACAAATTCAGGCTTCGTACTGATTTCATTTGTCTACAACAAAAGGGAAGTCTTCAATGAAAGAGTAGCAGCATGCATGGCCTAACACCAGGGATTCAAAAGAAGCATGCACGTTATGGTGGGAGCACTGGAATGTAGTCACACCAACCCTGATGGTCTATGTCAGTCATAGACACATAGTCAGGAGACACATAGTCAGTCCCTGGTGAAGACCAGGGAACTTTAGCTGGCCTCACAGAGCACAATGCTTCATGGTAAGCTTAGAAAAATGTGGAAGGGCTGTTGTTTGCCATAACAATGGGGGACTGCAGATCAGGCTCAGCAGAAGAACAGTTTTTTACCTGCATTGTACAAGGCCCTGAGTTCAAACCTTAGCATCATACAGACCAATCAACAAACCAGCTAAGCAAACAAACAAAAAACCCCCAAAAACCCAACAACAAGAACAAAAAAAAAAACTCAAATTGACCAGAAAGTTTTAGTATAGTGCAATTTAGGAATAGCTTATTATCCTAATCAGGTATCGCATATTGCATAACTGCATATACTTTTATATGATTCACATTGCAGTTTATTTTTTTAATGCTAGCATCACTATAAATACAGTAGTGATGAGTTTTTCTGTGACAACTATGGAGTCACCAGAAGGTAGGGCATTTCCAACTTCTTTGTCATTTTATAAACACAGTCACACATTCTCTCCATTTCATTTGTTATTAAAGTTAATGTAGACTTTAAGAGGATGGTTGCATAGCTCAGATGATTAAAGCACAATTTATGTATCACACAACCAATGGTATGACACAGAGACCCCACCTTGACCTGTGCAAGCCCTAGGACACTTTAAGCGCTTTTGTCATTGATGCTAATCATCATCAGCTCTTTGTTTTTGTTGAGATTGGGTCTGGATATGTAGCCCAGGCTGGCCTCCCTCGAGTGCTGCAACTCCAGGATTGCTGGCATACAGGCTTGTATTACCACACCCAGCAAATTAATCACTTAGTTTCTAGTCTTGTTTTCTGGGGAAGGGATTGTTCCAGGGCCCTTTATATGCCAGCTAGGCACATTGTGGCTAAGCTACATCTCCACCCTCATGATGAATCTTGGATTGTGTCTAAGGTATGGCATCTAGAAATGTTTCCTCATTTCATCATAATCTGCACAGAATTGAAGTTTAGTGCTAGAAAATGTAGGTAAAACTTCTTTTTCTTTTCTTTTTACTGTTTTGAAATTTCCTCAATTTTATACTAATTCATATATAATGATGAAACTCATAATATTTGGGCACATTTTCCCTGACTAATCCTTCGATCTTGTCTCTGTCATATGCCAAAATTAGTTTTCTGAAATTTACTTTTTTAATGACTCCAAACTAATTCATTAACAGTCACTATGCTTAGGTGATAGAAATATTTTTATTAGATATATTCTTTATTTACATTTCAAATGTTGTCTCCTTTCCTGATTCCTTCCCCTGAAAAATCCCCTAACCATCTCCCCTCCCCCCTGTTCTCCAATCCACCCATTCCTGCTTTCCTGTCCTGGTATTCCCCTATACTGCAGCATCTCGCCTTCTCTGGACCAAGGGCCTCTCCTCCCTTTGATGTCCAAGGAGGCCATCCTCTGTTTGAGCCATGGTTCCCTCCATGTGTACTCTTTGGTTAATGGTTTAGTCCCTGGGAGCTCAGGGGGGGATACTGGGTGGTTCATATTTTTGTTCCTCCTTGGATCCTTTCTCTGACTCCTTCATTGGGGACCCCATACTCAGTTCAATGGCTGGCTGAGAGTGTCCCCCTCTGTATTTGTCATACACTAGCAGAGCATCCCAGGTAGCAGCTATATCAGGCTCTGGTCGGCAAGCACCTGTTAGCATCCAGAATAGTGTCTGGGTTTTGTAACTGTATATGGGATTGATACCTAAGTGGGGCAGTCTCTGGATGGTCTTTCCCTCCATCTCTCCTCCACACTTTGTCTCTGTATCTCCTCCTGTGGGTGTTTTGTTCCCCCTTCTAAGAAGGACCAGAGTATTCATACTTTGTTCTTCTTTCTTCTTAAGCTTCATTTGATCTGTGAATTGTGTCTTGGGTATTCTAGGTAAAAACTTCTTATCTGATTTCTGGTTCATACCCATTGATCTCTTTCTTGTATCCAGTTGTCCACCCTATTTTTTTTAAAACCCTAATTGTTTCTGTTCAGATTCCACCTGATACTGTAGCTTCTCATAACAGTGAAAAAAAGCTGGACTCTGTGTTTAGGATCAGTAATTTCTTAAGCTCCATTTTCATGGAATATCCATTACAGTTATTTTATAGCATTGCATAGTCTTCAGAATCATGGGAGCAGCAGAGTTTTAGATGTGAGAGGAGTCCAGTCACCTTTACTTCATAGAAGAAGCACCTATAATTGTTTCACCATGTGTTTGCTGAAGAATAGTTCTTTGTGCTACTCTCTTGAGCAATGAGTGAGTTGGATTAGCATGTTTTGATTTTAAAGTGAGTTACAAAACTTATATAAATAAGGAAGTACTTTGCTAGAAAAGCAAATGTGTGCTTACACAGAGCTTTTTGTCTTCCGACAAGGGCCTCCCTCTTCATTTTCATGTGGCCATAGAGAAGGAGAGCAAACTCAGAGAATGATTTTGGTAAAATTCTATTACACATGCTGCAGTGTGTACTCATGTCTGTTTAACCTGACAAAGTTCACCCTTCTTACAGTATTCTGAAGACAGGGTTTATATAGTTGAGCATTTTTATGTCCACATATTGTCTTGTGAGCATGAGGTTAATGCAAAATGCATTCCACTATGATTCCCAGAGGGTGGTGAGAGTCATGTTAATGCTTCAGAAGACTGTGTATAAGCCAGACACATGACATATCTTATTTGGCCCGTTATATATATATATCCTTCTTATGTCTATTTTCAACTGAATAATCAGGTCAAGAAGCATTAAATAAGTTGCCTAACCTACTAAGGTAATGGCTCAGATGAGGACTGTGTGTCATTCTCTCTTCCCTACAGGGTATGGCTTTCCCATTTCTTTTTTTTTTCTTTTTTTTTTATTCGATATATTTTTTATTTACATTTCAAATGATTTCCCCTTTTTTAGCCCCCCCCCACTCCCCGAAAGTCCCATAAGCCCCCTTCTCTCCCCCTGTCCTCCCACCCACCCCTTCCCACTTCCCCGTTCTGGTTTTGCCCTATACTTCTTCACTGAGTCTTTCCAGAACAAGGGGCCACTCCTCCTTTCTTCTTGTATCTCATTTGATGTATAGATTATGTTTGGGGTATTCCAGTTTTCTAGGTTAATATCCACTTATTAGTGAGTGCATACCATGAGTCACCTTTTGAGTCTGGGTTACCTCACTTAGTATGATGTTTTCTAGCTCCATCCATTTGCCTAAGAATTTCATGAATTCATTGTTTCTAATGGCTGAATAGTACTCCATTGTGTAGATATACCACATTTTTTGCATCCACTCTTCTGTTGAGGGATATCTGTGTTCTTTCCAGCATCTGGCAATTATAAATAGGGCTGCTATGAACATAGTAGAGCATGTATCCTTATTACATGGTGGGGAATCCTCTGGGTATATGCCCAGGAGTGGTATAGCAGGATCTTCTGGAAGTGAGGTGCCCAGTTTTCGGAGGAACCGCCAGACTGATTTCCAGAGTGGTTGTACCAATTTGCAACTCCACCAGCAGTGGAGGAGTGTTCCTCTTTCTCCACATCCTCTCCAACACCTGCTGTCTCCTGAATTTTTTATCTTAGCCATTCTGACTGGTGTAAGGTAAAATTTCAGGGTTGTTTTGATTTGCATTTCCCTAATGACTAATGAAGTTGAGCATTTTTTAAGATGCTTCTCCACCATCCGAAGTTCTTCAGGTGAGAATTCCCTGTTTAACTCTGTACCCCATTTTTTAATAGGGTTGTTTGGTTTTCTGGAGTCTAACTTCTTGAGTTCTTTATATATATTGGATATTAGCCTTCTATCTGATGTAGGATTGGTGACGATCTTTTCCCAATTTGTTGGTTGCCGATTTGTCCTTTTGATGGTGTCCTTTGCCGTACAGAAACTTTGTAATTTTATGAGGTCCCATTTGTCAATTCTTGATCAGGCAGGCAGATCAATGGAACAGGATTGAAGATCCAGAAATGAACCCACACACCTATGGCCACTTGATCCTCGACAAAGGGGCTGAAAACATCCAATGGAAAAAAGATAGCCTTTTCAACAAATGGTGCTGGTTCAACTGGAGGTCAGCATGCAGAAGAATGCGAATTGATCCATCTTTGTCTCCTTGTACTAAGCTCAAATCCAAATGGATCAAGGACCTCCACATAAAGCCAGACACTCTGAAGCTAATAGAAAAGAAACTGGGGAAGACCCTTGAGGACATTGGTACAGGGAGAAAATTTCTGAACAGAACACCAATAGCGTATGCTCTAAGATCAAGAATTGACAAATGGGCTTTCCCATTTCTAATAAAATCATTCTGACTTTTGTTTTGACTAATCCTAATTGAAAAAGCCCCAGGAATACTATGTTGACTGATGAGACTCTTGTAGATAAAGTGAAAATTAAGGTGAAGTATTGTCCATTTTCAGAATTACCAGGAAAATGCATTTCAGTGTAATTGGTATAATTGGGTCTAAAATATTGTTCTAAATAATGAAATTATTAGGTAAAGTATGAAGCTTATAAACTTGGAGTTGGGTCAGAAACTGAGAGTGGCATTTCACAGAAATGAAATCATGTTAGGTTTCAAAATCCAGTTAAAGTTGCTTTATATGCATTCCTGGTACTAAAAAGAGCTCACATCAGTAACTATCAGCATACTTGACATAGTTAATATAAATCTAGTCACATTTGTCACACTTGATGACTATGAAAAGATGTTCTTTGGACACTCTAGGCTGCAGATTCCATCCAACTGCTCTGTGGGCAGTGATGGCTTCTGAGGAAACAGTGGAAGAGAAAGGGCATGGGTGGGAGATGCTAGCTTTAGAGGCATAGACTCCACTTTGATTTGGATAGTAAGTATGACTTAGATACCTCAAATAAGGAATGGATGATTCTTGGCTAAGAGGGTAAATTTGGGAGATTTGTGGAGATAGAAGGTGAGATGTAACTCTTGGCCGTGTGTAAAAAGGACATGTCGAAGCAGATGTCTAGTTTGGTTTCTGCTGTTAGAGTTAAGAAACATCCAAGACAGCAGTGTGGAACAGTAAGCACTGAGATACATCAGAGTTAAAACACCCTGCAGGAGGGCTTTTACTAGGCAGCTTAACACCTAGGCTTAAGAGTCTGTTTGGGTTGAAGCTGTTGATTTTGGAATCCTAGACATCTAGGTGATAGTTTAAGTGATGAGAGTAGATAAGGTCACCCGCCAACAATGCGTGAAGGGAAGGAAAGTAAAGAGGCTGAAGGATGGACCCTGGACAGAACCAGGGAGCCAAGTCAGAAGAAAGGAATTATGGGAGCTGGAGGCAGAGGGACCATTTGTGGTCCTCACAGTGTATTACAAAATGGAGATGATCCATTTTGGTCTCTATTTGTGGTGAAGACTCAGCTCATATAGTATGCAGCTGGCAGTAGCTGGCTTACACAGCCAGATGTCCTGTTGTTTCTGACATAGTCTCCCTGAACCACACTGGTCCGCCTTGAGTTGCACACTCCATTTCTCCTGGAGTTGTCTTATCTCTACAGAAAACCACTGTTGTCTGTTTAGTCTTTGCATGGACATTCCTTCATTGAATTCTGCCCTGTTCAGACTTCTTCAACCACACTTCTTTGGAAAGACTCAAATGAAAGCTTCGAGACAGTTTTGTTAGAGTAAAAGCCCAGGGCAGGTGAGCTGCACACCTTGACAGCTGCCTAAAGGACAATGGACAAGAGAAAGCAAAACAAGCCATGCCATCGTCGGAGTTAGCCAGCATGGAGGTTAGCCACGCGGTAGACAGGCAGCCACATGATGGGGAGGGGAACTTCAGAGAAAGAATAAGAAATCCCACATGCTAGAGAAAACATACTCATGCTCTGGATAGCCCCTGAAAGAAAAAGGAGGAAATAAAAGTTTTGCCAGAATTGATTCAAACAAGGATTCGACTGAATCTTATGTTAGCTCATAGGGACTACAGTCAGGGATGAGGATTGTAGCAAGAAAAATCACATTATCCCATTAAAGGAATAGTTAGTTCTTTTAGCCCTTTTACCCCTACATACCTGAGAGGTAGTCCTTTTGGCAGGTGAGTGACTTATAGGTATTAACTTTTATTTTATATTTTAATTAAAAAGTAACATATGGTTACATCATTTTTCCTGTCTCTTTCCACCTTCCTCTCCTCTCACATTCCCTCTTACTCCCTCAGATTCATGGCCTTGTTCTCTTTGTTACTGCCGCATATGTATCTATAAATGCAACCACAGACTCCTCCCTCTGCTCCGTGCTACTTGTGTGTATGTGATCATGGTTACAGGGGGGCCACATGGCATCGGCTAACAATTCGGGGATTGTTCCTAAGGAAAACAATGTAGCCTGCTCGCCTGTGGTTCCTTAGCTGCCTGTGGTTCTCTTTCTAGGGTTGAGGCCTTGTGAGCTTTCTCCCTTCCCCACTGGTATGTCAGTTGGGTTGTCCTTGTTCTGATCCTATTTAGACAGCCAATGTGGTGAGACTTCACAGATGTAGCTTTTCTAATATAATGGAGAGATACAACCTCACAGCAGATTTCCTGGTCTTCTGGCTCTTACATTCTTTCTGTATAGTCTCCCAAGATGTTTCCTGAGCTTTGGGTATAGGAGTTGTATTGTTGGTGTATCCGTTAGGGCTCTGCAACCCACAATTACTTGTTTTTGTAAAAGTCCTACCTAGATGTGACATTTACAGATGATGACAACAACCAGTGTAACACTGTAACCCTAAGGGCACAATAGAGGCATTCATATCTTGGTGGTAATTGGACTTAAGGCCTGCTCAACAGGCAGGAAATCATGCCCAATACTGAAGCCTAGATAATTACTGGGGGCTGGCGACTTCATGGCTCTTAGGAGAACTTACTCCTGCCACTTTACTAAATCACCACAATCCTTAACTACATTCTAAATACTTATTTTTATTCTTACAAATAAGTGAGAATCACTAACCTGTCATTGAAGAAAACCTTTCTTTGCACCATTCAGAGACTATTACAGAAAACCAACTGTATTGACTCTCAGGAGTGGAGACAACAGCATGAGTCTATCTGTGGTTTGCAACTTTCCTAATGCTGCGATCCTTTAATATAGTTCCTTATGTTGTGGTGACCCACAACCATAAAGTTATTTTGTTGCTACTTCATAACTACAATTTTGCTAGTGTTATGCATCATAATGTAGCTATTTGATATGTAGGATGACACACGATGTAGAGGTAGATTGTCCTAACAGGTTCATCCTTGCACTGGACCTGGGATGTCCCAAGAGCACAGCATTGGATGTGCACAGCATTGGATGTGTTGATGTTCATCGGAGCAGAAGTCAGGAGGGCAAGTAGACACCAGTCAAAAGTGCATGGCGGCCTAAGTGGTCATTCTTGTGGAAACCGAGACACCTTAAGAAAACAAGAACACATAGCAGCAGGAGTTAGCTCAGTCCGCAAGAAAAACAGGCAGGCCTCTCAAAGACCCAGTTCTCTTTCAGAGGACTCACCATCCCACTGCTGCAGCAGTGAGGTTTAAACTGCGACATGAAACTTTAAACTGCTCAAAGGAGACAAAATACAGCAATGGTCATGATAGAATCTACCATTATAAAGATGTAAATAAGGAATGAACGATGTAATACAGAAAGCAGAGACAGTAACATTCCAGTCTTTCCTTCTAAACTCACCCTTTCAGTCTTCTTGCATAGTGCTATAAATGATCATATTTTTATTTTGTCCACATTGAGACATTTTTATAAAGAGACTTGAGGCCTTTACGTCTCTGAAAGGTGTGAACACTCAAATGCCCGATAACACGGCACTCAGCAACTGCTTGAAGGAACGCAGCCATTGAGCCATCAGAGCTTCTTGGTAAAGTGTGGCTTATGCCGCCCATGAGAAAGTGTTCCCTGTAACAAATGAACAGACCTAACCTATGTGACATTCAACACCACCCAGATGCTTTGATGGTCTCTTTACTTTGCCTTTTTTACTATGCTATACAAAATGATAAGTACAGCATAGTTTAAGTTACAGCAGATTGTGTCCATAACCCACAGATCAGGTCTTTGTGAACTAACAGGCTATTTCCTGGGAAATAGAGGGCACCACACAATCAAGCTTCCCTGCATACTTATGTACATTTTTCTTCCTGTGGAGACAGGGTCTTACTATGTAACGCTGGCTGTTCTGGAACTTGCTATGTTGTCCAGACTAGCTTTGAACTCATGGAGATCTGCCTGCCTCTGTTGCCTGCGTGCAGGGATTAAAGGTGTTGTGCCACCACACGTGGCTTATGCATCAATTTAATTACCAGTACTCTCCATCTTTTTTTAATAAATTTTATGTTTTTTTAATTTTATGGGGAATATGAAATATTTTTAAATGTCATAGTTTTCCATTGTTTTGACTCATGGGATGGTGAACCTTTCCTGGCGAATTTCCTACAGGAACTTTTACTTTGAGAGAGAGCCTACTGGTTTTACAATGTCCTGCTCCTAATGAGCAGTAATATGAAAGGAGATAAAAGGCAGTCAGTGCCAGAAAGGAAAGTCTTTTTATGAATGATATAGACAGTTGAGTGCCTTTGACCTGCTAGATTCTTAGCCCAAAGAGTACTACAGATTCCGTTTTGTTGTTCTCCAGCATTGCCTCCCGTTTCTCCATTACCTGTATACATGGTTCCTCGTTACATTTAGGCAACCTTGACAAGTAGGTGTCATGTTGAGAGAGAATTTCCAATAACTCATTCTCTGTTCCAGGCATCACAGTGACATCTGTCTACACCCCGAGATGTCTTCTTGGATAAAGGTCACATCATATATTGACATTGAGTTTCAAAGTGCAAAATTAAATCCAGAGAGAAACACCACTTGACTCTTTCCTGTTACACAGTACTCCGATCTGTTACCCATCACTGATTTCAATCAATCTCTGATTTCCAAAGGACATTTTTTTCCTTCTTAAATATTATAACTCTGCATGCCTCACACATACAAGGCCTTAGGTTTGGTCCCTAGCACCATGGAAAATGAAATCTGTGGCTCCACCAGATGTTTTGCAAAGAAATGTTTGGGGGCTTAGTAAAGAACAGGTTAAGTGAGATACTCAGCTACTGAGACTGACAGGCTGCTGGCCTGAGACTCCCTCACTCTCCATTGCTGGCTTCTTTTGGCATCGAGGAAGGCAGCTGAGCAAACCCAGGGCTCACAGCAGGACCTGATGTTGGAGTCCTCTGGACGTCTGCTGTGGTAGACTAGCTCAGGGAAAGTACTTCATGGCCTGCGAGATAGGGAGGACGATCTTTTCCAGATTCAGTTGTGTCTGAGTTCAGAGGTCACTGTGAATGCTTATGATTATCAGAATTTACAGTAGCTTATATGATGCTCTTAGGCTCTGCTCTGGACTGCTGTAAGAGGAGATGAGAAGAAGATTGAAAGCCCAAGGAGAATTCTGCTTAACTTCAGAAGTGCCAGTTTTCCTTATTATTGTTATAGTCAATCAGCACCTACATCAGCTGCCTTTTAGCTCCTGCCTTCTGACAGACCTGCCCACTTCCTAGGATGGGTGGCCTTGCCCCATGTTGGTGGATGCCTTCACATTCTGCCTTTGTCTCTGAACAGCTTCTCCATAACTTAAAAAAGAAGAGCATGCATAGGCCACGCCTCACATTCCTTGCAGCTCTTGAAGCCTGTTTTCTAGCATGGCCTTGATATGGTGATGGCCATGTTCTTCTGGAAAACTCTTCTCATTTGTGCTAACTGAAGCCTGGCGTCTTGAGCTCCTTCAGAAACTTATTTGTAGGCCTGTGTTCTCATGGCATGTCCCGGTAACCTGCTTCCATTGGCTAGGTTCTGCCTCCTAAAGTTTCTAACCACCTCCCAAAGTAGCACGGCCCACTGGGGACCAGGTTCTCAGCATGCAAGCTTTTGAGGACATCTCTGGACCATGATAGTACCTCCGTATCTGTAGTCTGTACTTGTTTTGGTTTTTTATTAGATATATTCCTTATTTACATTTCAAATGATTTCCCCTTTCCTGGTTCCCACCCCCCCAGAAAGTCCCATAAACGATCTCCCCTCCCCTGTCCCCCAATCAGCTCCCTCCCGCTTCCCTGTCCTGGTATTTCCCTACACTGTTGCATCGAGCCTTTCCAGGACCAGGGGCCTCTCTTCCCTTTGATATCCAACAAGGCCATCCTCTGCTGCCTATGTGCCTGGAGCCATGGGTAACACCATGTGTACTATTTGGTTGGTGTTTTTGTCCCTGGGAGCTCTGGGAGTACTGGGTGGCTCATATTGTTGTTCCTCCTATGGTACTGCAAACCCTTTCAGCTCCTTGGGTCCTTTCTCTAGCTCCCCCATTGGGGACCCTGTGCTCTCAGTTCAATGGCTGCCTGAGAGTGTCCCCCTCTGTATCTGTCATGCACTAGCAGAGCCTCCCAGGTGACAGCTATATCCGACTCCAGTCAGCAAGCACTTGCAGTTACAAAACCCAGACACTATTATCGATGCCCATAAGTACTTGCTGACTGTAGTCTGTACGCTTAAGGTGGCTCTAATTCTGACTCTGTCTTGAATAAAGCAACAAGTTCACATCATAAAACAGTCTAAAAGTGAATTCATTTTACCTTTGATAGTGTATTGGTGGGAATCCTAGCTATCAGTTTAGGTTCTCACCCGAATCTCCATCTCCCTGCCCTCCTGTCTCATAGCTCACCTCCTGCTCCAGTCGGTTTTTCTATCCAATGTAGAGTAAGGCCAGAGGGTAGAGAGGATTTGCATGAATGAATGGCCTGGGGCAGTTCTGAGGAGTCTGGGTCACCCTTGCCTTGAGCACTGGATGCTTAAATGGGGGAAGGAAGGGATTAGGGATATTTAAGTCTGTTTGGAGTAGGAAATCAAGGTAATTAGAGATTCTGAACAGAGGAAATGTGAAACCCAGGCTCTAGAGAGATTAGTGAGACTCTCTAACACAAATGGGTAGAGGCAGGAAAGGCGTTGGTGAGCGGAGATAAGGGCTGGTGTGCTGCTCCGTGTCAGCCAGAGTGCGCCTGGGACAGGAATCGGTGTCACTTCTAAAACTCTTTTGTTTGTGGTAACAAGAAGACATCTGAAAGGAAATGCCCTTAAACTTCTGCAGACAGGGGACTCCAGAAGACTCACAGGAGTGCAGGGGTTGGGAGCCTGCTGAGTCACAGTGGCCTTCTCAGATTTTACAACTTTTTCCAGTCTCGTGATTCATTCTTTTGTCCTTTAATACTGTCGTGTTATTTGTGTTAATAATAGACCTCATTTATCTTGAAGATAGCTTCCTGTTGAGCTGCCATGGAATCTTCTTTGGACTTACTTTTCCCAGTGACAAGCAAATGGCTATAAGACTATGGCGGGTCAGAGTTTCACAACTGTGGACAAGTTTATCTGCTACTGTGAGTTAAGTAAAGATTAATGTATTCCAGGGACTAACTCAGTCCCATACTCAGTTACAGGAAATCAACACCGTCAAGGGTTTTCTCTGAAACTAGAAAAGGGTGTGCTACAATGGCTGTTTGTAACAGCCTGTGGTCCGATGTGTTGGTAGGCTTGCAACCTGGCCACCAGCACCCCCTCTAGGCTGGAGTATGGTCGCCTTATGTCTCTCACTGAGGCCTGAGTGGGTGGGAAATAACTGTAACAAGTGAGGAGGGCTGGCTTTGATTGTTAGAGAAGAGCTTTTCTCATCTACTGAGGCTAGGAGAAAGCCAAACCTTTGACTCACTGAAGGTGTTTGGTGGCCATAGTAAGAGTTCGTGTTCAGTCTGTATGAAGTCACCCTGGACTACCCACTGTCGTATGTATTTTCAAAGCAAACACTGTCCGTGTCCCTCACAGACTTGAGGCAGCTTCGTCCTGGCCTAGAGGGTCATCGTTATCCCTCTGTCCTTTGAGTTAGGTAGCTCTGCATAGAGGGCCATCTAAAGACTCTCAGTGACATAGAAACAAGCCACCTAGTACTTAGCAGTGGCCAGCAGGGTTGCTACAGTTAGCCTGCACTGTAAACTGGGAAAATTGCCCTCCATCCTCAGACTTCATCTTTCTCCTTCTTGGGGAGGCCTTGTCGCCTCCATTTAACCAAGGCTGATGACAGCAAAAATGAGAAGGGCATATGGGAGGAGAGGGTACACGGGGAGACCCAGAGGTGTGAATAAACTGAGCTTTTGAAGTGCAGTGCTCCTTAGGTAACAGAGAGCTTGATGCCTATGACTCCCAGCCAAGGTCTGCAAGGGAGAGCACCTGTTGCCTCTGAGAGTCCAGGGATGCAGGAGCTCAGGTAGCTGCTCTGCCCCTGTAGGAGCCGGACACACCCTCAGCAAGTCTGCACTGTTCGTCCTGCCTGCCTTTGAAGTCCATCTGCTGAGGCCCTTCCCTCTCAATAGCTATCTTCTTGGGCCTCTCAGAAGCTGGCTCTTAAGACCATAGGGAAAATCTGCATCACCTCCCTTTCCTGGCACTTCATCCCTTAGTGTATGGACTTCAGTCCAAACCCTTCTATCTCCATATGCCTTTGTTGAAATACTTCCCTCAGAATGAGGCATAATACACATGCATTTTACAAAACATCGGATTTATGCGTTCTTATATTAAGAGTCTCTTTATCTGGGGAGGGTATTTGTTCTGACACCCCAGGCAGATGGCTGAAATGGGCACAGTACAGAATAACAATAACTAATGCGTAAAGAGGTAAATTATAGCAATGACTGTGGTAAAACCTCTAGTGTTTCCCTGTTAGAGCTATGACAAAGTCTGAAGCAGCCTGCAGTCTGACTCCTTTGACTTGTATCTTTGCCGGGCTTTGGTCCCCACAAAGGCATTCTAGCCTTCATGTACCTTGATGATCTTCCTACTTCTGTGACTTTGGTTCAGGGAACTGGGCTGACCTTACTCTAAAGAGGAGCGGCTAAAGTTATAGGAGTGAAGGAGGGCCCGGGAGGACAGTGATAATCTGAATAAATCAAGAGGTTGAGATGCAAACAAATCATGCTATGGTTGCAAGACAGGAAGGGCCCAAGTTCTGGGAAAATCCCATGAGACAACCTGGCTGCCAGTGGGGGAAGGTGCTGGAGACTGAAGTGTCGGACAGATGGAGTTTTATAAAGGACCATGGAGGACTGACAGACAGAGGTGTGGCCAGAAGTGGGCAGGCAAACTGGTGGATCTCCATGACTTGGGTGAGAGGGAGGGGCCTTAGGGAGTGAGGATCGGCTTTACATGTGTTGTAGTTACTAGGTTAATCTCAAGTGGCAATAAAGCTTTCCGGCACTTTCCCTGCCGGTGTGTGACAGTGTCAAGGTCTGGTCATTGAGCTCCTTATGTCGGTCAAGGATATAGTCCGTAAGCTGGGAATCGTGCTGTGGGAGAACACATGAGGGCTGCTCGGGGCAGCATGGTGCTTGCCACTGGAATTGGTTGGAGCTACACTGAGCTTGCTTACCTCAGGTGAGATAGATAGATGGATGAGGTTATGAACCCAATTGTGTCCTTCCAAAGTCAAGTATTCATGCCAAGCATGCGATTATGACTGTATTTGGAACTCAAATCTCTATAGAGTTACCTCTAAGAGGAAAGGCCTCTTATGCACAGAGCCTCATCCAGTATAACTGTGTTCTTGTAGGAAGTGATGATTAGGACATAGACCATGTGATGTCAGGGAGAAGGTCATTTGCAAGCCAGGGACAGAAAGGTCACGCACATGGAGACAACTCTGCCAGCACCTCATCCTCACACTTCCAGCCTCTGGAACTTTGAGAACGTGAGTTCCTGTTGCTACAGCCTTCCTGGCTGGCATGCTGTGACAGTACCTCACAGGAGGAATATGGATGGAACAGGGAAGCCCTCGAGGACCAGAACAAGGCTAGATTTGAGAAGCAGCAAGTGTGCAGTGTGCTGTGCCTGCAGATCATGCATCTGGTTACATCCGTGGGGACAGCCCAGGCTGGCCAGCTTCCAAGGTGTGTCAGAAACTGGCCTGGAACTTGAGTTAGCCACCTAATCTCTTTTCGTGAGGAAATGGACTCTCCCTCCCATTGTTTCCTTCCTGTAAGAGGAAATACATCTTCAGGAGAAGATAAAGTCTCAGGACCAGGATGGTCCTTTAGTCCAGAGTGTGGGGTGCTTGTAGGCTTTGAGGTGACAATCTTCTTTGCCCCGAGTGACCAGGTTTCTATGTGCCACATAGCAATCTCCTCCTATTCACATACATCGGTTAGAATTAGTGGGCTAACATGGATACATTATTAAGTCTATATCTCATTCCTATTTCCTTAATTTCTATGGAATGTCCTTCTGTCTCTAAATTTCATTTACGAAATCTTATTACTGTCAGTGCCCTTTTGTTCTTCAGTTTCTCTTGTCTGGGACATTTTCTCATTTTCTACTCAATGGTCTTGACACTTGTGAGATGTCCTGGCTAGGTGTTCTGTCTGACGTTCTAATCACGATTGCATTGTCATTAAGGGTTGTGCGGGGGAGGAACATGAAGCACAGTGCCATCGTCATTACATATCAAGACACCCACTGTCAGTGTGAGGAGCTGTAAGCTGGCCTTGATCCTGTGGTTTTGTTGGGCTCCTTTATTAGAAAGTCCCCCTTTATCTGATCTGTGTGCTGTACTTCTTGAAACAGTCACCGTGCGCTATGCACACATAGCAGAAAGCCCTGAGGTTGTGAAAATGCTTAAAGGAATTTGCAGGATTCTGAGGGGCAGGTGTGAGTGAAGACTCGACTGAGCAGAGAAGAAAACCAAACCAGACTCCACATGTCAAAGAAACAGAAAACAAAATGTCATGCTTTAAAAACATTTATCAATATTTCATTTCTGGAAAAAAGTGTCCCATAATATTTTTTGGAGGGGGGGAAGAAAATGGCCTTTAAAGTCTGTGATGTGATGGATAGAATCCCTTCCGATGGCGGGCTCGGAGATTTGTTTGATGAAGCGGAGCCCCTAGCCCTTATCTCTACCACGGGGTTTTGGAAAGCCATTGCTGCCTCCACAGAAGAAAGATCAAAATTATTCGGCATTTTATTATTGATTGTGAGGATTATTAATTGCGAGGTGATACGAGGCTGCACTCAGAAAGGCCGTGCCTCGAGGGTTAATACTGGACGCTACAGTCCCTGTGAGGCTGCGCAGCCTGGCCTGGTTCTTCAGTACTGACTTTCTTACCTCCCTCTAGCGGTCACTTGGCTCTTTAATTTTTCACAAACAGACTCTTTTCTCATATCCTGATTATAGGTTCCCCTTCCTCTACTCTTCCCTGTCCTTCTCGCCTGATTCTACTCCCCATTTTTCTCTCATTACAAAAGAACAGGCATCTAAGAGACAACGGCAACCTAACAGGACGAAATAAAATACAGTAAAGTGAAGCAAAAGCATCATAGTGAAATTGGACAAGGCCACCCAACAGGAGGAGGAGTCCCAAGGGCAGGCGCAGGAGTCAGAGACACACTCCTTCTCACAGTCAGGGGTCCCATGAAATGCTAAGCCAAAAGCTTGTAGACAAATTCAGCAGCTGGAAATCAGTTTTAGGCAATCCTTACAGCCGTCTCTCTTGGAAATTTCAAGATGTAAAATGTACAATGATCCAACTTTAAGTGTGCTTTTGTTTTTTTGTCAAGAATTGCTTTTTAAATGAGGAAGTGTTTCAATTTCCATTTATTTATTTGGTGTGGGTGGTATGGAAGGTGTGAGGGATAGGGGGTGGGGGGGGCTTGTGGAGGTCACGTGGGGGACCTGATTTGGCTGCTTGCAGTATGTGTGTGCGTGTGCGTGTGTGTGTGTGTGTGTGTGTGTGTGTGTGCTGAAAGAACAAGTGCATGTTCTAGAGAGCATGTCGGAAAGCGGCAGAACTTTCCGAGGTGAGCAGTGCAGGCTCAGCATTGTCTGCCATTACCTCACAGATGAAGGTTCATCGGTAGTCAAGGAATTGGTCTTTTTCTAGAAATGTGCATCTGCATTCATTACTTTACCATAGCTTCAAAAAAAGCTCCCCTCCCCCATCCAATAATAATAATGTCAGCCTGTTGAGATCATCTGCCAGTCTAAAAATAGACTGTTGAGAACGGCTTTTTAAGATTGGTTCCTGGAAATGCTGGACGGTGGTGCAGGTCCTAATCCAAATCCCCCCCAACCCCGTTCTGTTGGTGCAAGGGTTGAAGGATACTACCACTCCACCCCTGAGTCACACACACCCTTGCCTCCATCCTCCCAGTGAGGAATAGTGTTTGGCTCCCGGGATGTAGAGAAAGATGCTCAACCAGTGTGAAATCATCCTTGAGTCACATTGAGCGGAACAGAGACAGGAAGGGCTCTCACAGACAGCCTCTCGTGGGGCGGTCGTCTGCTTCTGACTGGCCGTGATCCCCTTCTACGCTTGATACCCCGAGGGTTCTGCGAGGAGGATAGACACTGCTGCTTTTCTGAGTCGTGTGTTAAGTGATGCGGTCGGCCTCTCTTGTGTCTTCAGCTCCACCTGATCCACTGGAATTCCACACTGTTCGGCAGCATTGACGAGGCGGTTGGGAAGCCCCACGGCATCGCCATCATCGCTCTCTTTGTCCAGGTAAATTCTCTGCTGTAAGGTGGCAGTGCTGAGAGACGCGTTCCCTTAGTCCTTGTGTGGAATATATTTTTAAACTCTCAATTTTATTACTTAGAGGTCAAATTAAACACATGTGAATGCTGATAATTTGACCGTTTCCAAGAGTTGAGCTGTATTTCTTGTATAAAATAGGTCACTTATATATTAGATGTTTTCTTCAGAGTGGTACCTGGGGCCTTTGGAGAAACAATTTGGAAAATGTCTCCTGAAGTCAAACTTCATTTTATTTAGGAAAAAGAATTTCACAAAAAAATTTTTAGACCCAAGTTTACTATGAAATCTAAGAAAAGCCAACACTATAATCATGTAGTGACTCGCCCTGTCTTTTTGTTATTAATAATTTTTACTCAAAGATGATTTAAAATGCTTTATAGAAAACAATGCTAAAATAAAGACGGGTGGAGACCATGGCAGTTTAGGCAGTCTAAGTGGGCATTCATTGGTCTCTGTCACAACAGAGACTATAACACAGTTTAGCAAACGCATAAAATGGAACCATGTGCTGTGAAGTAGAAATTTGAAAGATATCCTAAGGTGAGTTTTGAACCTCATCCTCAGCTTCATGGTTTGCTAAAAGACTTAGCAGAGGTGAAAGGGTCCTTGGGAATCTTAGCAGCCTTCTGGTCTCAGCCGAAGAGCATCCGAGCGAGGCCCATGGGGTCAGAATTAAAACACAGCCTTGCATTTTAAATGGAATTCTCTCCCCATCTCTACTTCATGTTTACATAGGCACATCTAAGTATTCCTTTAGTTTTACAACTATTATATAGGTAGAAAGAAATGTCAAACTATTGACAGCAAATGTTTTTAATTTTCAGTATTTTGAAGAATTAACTTAGAAAGACCTTTTTTTCTGTAACCTGGGAAAGGGAGTGGAGTATCAGGTTGGCAGAGTTGAGGCAGTGGAAGACATTATATCATCTGTAGGAATAAAAACAAGGATAATAAACTTAGGAACACAAATGAACAAGACGTCGCCATCTGGGGAGATGGCAGCAGCTTCATGTTCAGACGTCGTACTTGGTGGATTTGGAGTTTTGTTATGGTTGTTTGCTGTTACAATTGTCTGATACTGCATATGTATAGTGGTCTGGGGACTGAGGAGGCCCTGGATTGAAAACTTAGCTTCCTGGGACCAGCCTCATGTTTCCAGGAGCAAGTTCGTGGCCGCAGAAAGGCCCAGAACATATGCAGACGTTCTCACCTCCGTGCATTTGCTGTGAGGAAAGACTCAGGAGTTGCTGATGAGTGTCAGAGGAAGCAGAGGAGAAGGGGCCAAAGTTCCCACACCCCAGGCTGGTGCCCTGGCTGCAGCAATGGAGTCCCGGAGTAGGAAGTGGGGGCAGTGTCGGCTGATGTGATTTGTAAAGGCTTGGCTCAAACAAGAAAAGGCCAAAGGAGTAGAGTTCGTGGTGGGTTTGAAGCCTGCAAGCTAACACAGACATAGTTTAAAAAACACAGAGGAAAGAAGAGGGGATGGTGCATGCAGAGGCGTCTTAAAGGAGAAGGGAAGGTGTAGAGTGGAGGATGTCTGCCCAGGCTGCTTGGATTAAGGCCTCCCACACAGCACCTGCTTCCTCAGGTGAAGAGAGCGCAGGGAGTGAGTGAGGGACACTCATGTCTGGGGTCCTTCCTTATTCTGCGACACACAAAGTAGTGTTTCAGAGTAAGAGGGATCTGAGTGTAGGGTTTGGCTTTGAACCAGCCGGCAGTGAGAGAGATAAAAAGGAGTCTGGGCCAACCCACTTAAGGCTGGATGTCATGGATTGGGTGGGACAGCGCGTGAGGTGTTATTCTCCATCCACACAGGAGGAAGGACATTTCCGGCAGATTGGTGTGATGATCAATTGGAGAGCAGGCAATAGGGGGATAAAGGGCCTGGAGACTTGAGAGGCAGAGAAGATGTCATTCTGTTTAATGAGAAGGGATGAATCAAGGGGCTGAGTATGTCCGGCTGCTAACACAGACCTGAAAACTTCAAAAACCGACAGCAAGGAGGATAGCAAGGCTAAAGTAACCAGTCTGAGATCATGGGGCTAAAATGTGCCAGTCAGACACAGAAGCCGGCTGGTCAGTGCAGTGTGGGCGAGCTCACCACTGGGCCACTGTATTGTGTGACTTTACAGTGTTCTGATGGGGACTCTTCTCAAAGTTTGTGATCTGACAGGAGATTCCTAAAGGAAAAAGTGATCCCAATCAGACGTTCATGCCTCTAAGAGCTACCTCCTCCTCCTCCTCCTCCTGAAATCATGAAAATAAGAAAACACCATTTCTTCTGATGATTGGGGAGGGCTCCTGGTTGAGATGCTGGCTTTTGCACTCATGCATATATTTGCAAGTTTATTTTAAGTGTTGCATTTTTTTTCTAGAAAATCTAGTAACGTGCATCATCTATCATATTGTCTTAGTTGTTGTTTTGTTGCTGTAAAGAGATACCATAACCAGGGGCAACTTATAAAAGAAAGCACTTAGTTGGGGGCTTTTGGGGGGCTTGCGTACTTAAGCTCTAGAAATTTTGCTTTCTGTTTTTAGAGCCCATCTCAGGAAAGTTTTTGATCACCTTGAGCTGACTGACCATTCTCCTATTCATTGTTTCTTTCTCTTGCACGTTTCACAGTTAATGTTAGCAGAAAGAAAGGTGTGCCCGTCGGCAGCTACTGTAGCTTCTTGCAGGCCAGCCTGCAGACATGTTTGTAGAGAAAAAGCCTAGCACAGCAGCGCCTGCCTGTCTGAGGAGATGCCCGAGCCATGCTCTTCCTCCCTGTTGTCAGGGCCACAGGAGGGAGGCTCAAAGTGGCAGTCAGATGCCACTAGACATTTACAAAGACAAGGACATAAGTGACAGAAACTTACTTAGAGTATCAGTTTTTTGGAACATCACTTTAAATACACACACATATATATTAGAAATGTCTGTTTTATAAACAATATGTAAATACGTATCATAAAACATATAAATAAAGAAATATATGTTATATATATGAATGCTTTAAAGTCATGAAGAAGAGGCTATTGAATAGTGATCAGTGATAATCCAGAGATGTTTTAATTTTGATATTGACATATGAAACAGTATATCCACTTCTGAGTTAATGAAAAATTTCAATTTTGATGAAATTTTTATGGCAATGCTGCTCTAAAGGTCAAAGGCAAGAATACAGGGCAAAATAGATAAATAAATAACAGTGAAAAATCTGGGCATGGTGATACATGCCTCTAATTCCAGAACCTAGGAGGCAGAGATAGAGACAGGTGGGTGTCTGAGGCCAGTCTGGTCTACAGACCACATTTCAAGGCTAGTTAGTTAGTTGTCTTTTAAAGAAGGCAAGACTTTAGATACATGTTGCATAATTTTAACTCACAGCTACTTATGCTATTTTTCTATAGAAGCTTTCATGGTTTTGCATATTGCCTATGAAATAATAAATGATAAATATCTATAGTAACATGAATTTGGATAGAGTCTCGGGTATTAATTGTTCAAGCCTTTGAAACATGTCACCTTTAGTTATTGGTCTTGAGCATAAATAGAAAAGTAATTTAGTTCCTGAGAAGGCCATTCAGGTGGCCTGGAGCCTTGCATTTGGTAGTTATTCTGGGTAAAAGCCAAACATGAAAAATGTATTTGTGGTTTGTGCTTTATGTATTTCAGATAGGGAAGGAACATGTTGGCTTGAAGGCTGTGACTGAGATACTCCAGGATATTCAATATAAGGTAAATCATTATTTTGTGGTTTTATATGAATTCCCAGGGGGCCACCTCTAGGCTTAATATCTCTCTAGAAGGACATATGGAACTCTGAATAGCTGCTGAAGTCAACAGTTATGGTTTATTACAGGGGGACACCGGGAAGGAGACATGTGTTGAAGCCTGGAACCAAGCTTTCTAGTGTTCCTTCTGGGTTCCTAGTAGTCCCAGCCTGACGTGTCACCAGTGTGAACTGGGAACGCGCATGTCCTTGATGTCTAGGGATATTTTCAGGGACTGATCATTTATCATGAATTGCCTAGTCAATTTTCCCTGGATTCTTCAGTCCTATTGTTAGTTCTCTAACACTGAGTTAAGGCCGGTGACCATATATTTTCAGTATAAACACATTGGCTCAATGTGACTGGTGAAACAGGTCCCAAGGAAAGGGTTGAAAATCACCAGGGGTCCACCTTAAATGTGACACAATCCAAGCCTTCAGGTATAGGAAAACATCTTAGCAGAGCTGGGGGTGGGGTACTTCAAGGGCTCTGAGGCCATCTTCTGGAAGGCTCATTCTCACTTCCCTGATAACTTTTCCTATGGCATCTGTTTTAGTAAAAAAATTTCTGAGGGGCAACAGGCACCAGTTGCATATTCTACACCAGGCATTATAAATGAAATTTAAATTAAAAAACAAACAGCCGTAGACCCAGAGGAGGTGTATTTTACTGGATCCAGTCCATTTCACTCCAGTGAGAAGTGTGGTCAGCTCAGTAACATTGGGAGTTGGTAAAATCATCAGAAGAGATTTAAGTGTAGAGACCTTTAGTTCTAATAATTTTTATTTGAAATTTTATAAATTTTATATTAACATGCAGTGAATTGTCTTTCTTTTTTCAGGGAAAATCCAAAACAATACCATGCTTTAATCCTAACACTTTATTACCAGGTAAGCATTTATCTGATGACCTTGAATGAACTCTGTGTGTGTAACCTCCCCGTTCTCCTTGGGTGTTCATAAGCATCTATTATTAGCTGACAGAATTTCTTTGGAATTTCTGTTCTCTGTACCAGGTGCACTTTCAGATCACTGTTGATTAGGCAGGAAAGCTTTTGAATGTTAGGAAACCCTTGCCTCCACTTCCTTATTCCAGAAGAACTTTCTCAGTGACATCATTTGTAAAATGTAAAGTGGCCACCTCAGGGTAAAGAACCCACAAACCTCAAATAACTGATACACTTTCAAGACAATCAGGTTATTGCTAAAATGAAATAAACCTTGTATCTACTTTTATAAGGTTACTTCCTTACAGCATCACTATTTAATTATTCTAATTGTATTTATACACAAGTAATAATTATATATAAAACACCCTGAATATCTATAAAACATAATTTGGAGTTCTGTTTTGGTCTCCACTTTTCTCTGCTTAAATTATGTGCTATTCCATAGTGCTCCAAACTAAACCATGTTGATACATTGTATCTTCTCTTTACACTTAGCAGCTCTATCACAAACTATTTTCCCTCATATATTGAAGACTTCCCTTGGTGTATGTTTAATCACCAGTTCTCTTAGGCAGTGCTAAGGAGTTCAAACAAGTGTCTCATTTTCTTGTGTCACAGTAGGATTTTAGTAACGTACTGTTGAAAAAGCAATGAAAAGATTGCTAGAAGGGAATGTTTAAAAACATTGCCTTTGCGTAAGTTCAAATCCTCCACCAGTTAGTAGCTGTGTGATCCTGGATAAATGCCTAACATTCTGTGACTTAGTTTTCCCATATAAAATGGAGCTAATATGTCTCATTTGATTGAGGGGAAGACCCAATGAATTGATATATAACATTCCAAAGAACACTGGACAACACATAGTTCAGTAGAAATCAGCCAGGATTCAGTTATTATAAAAATAGAGAATAGTTTCTGAACTATATTAGGGCATATGGTAGATATATGTAATGGGCCATTGGTAGAAGTCTTTGTAAATATAAAGGGAATTAATCGGGGTTTTCATTGATTATTGTCTTCACAAGTGGTACAGTAAGCATTTGTAGATGAGGCTCTGACTTAAAATTGGTATCCATCTGAGAAGTGTTATGTGAACTGACTCCTGTTTTGAAAATTGCTGCTGGAATCTTAAGCCCATCAGCTTGCCCTTCTGTAACATGCCCATGTGTTTGCACAGACCCTCTTCTGCGGGACTACTGGGTCTATGAAGGATCTCTTACTATCCCACCGTGCAGCGAAGGAGTTACCTGGATATTATTCCGATACCCTTTAACTATATCCCAAATGCAGGTGAGTATGCACCTTTAGATCTTTCAGAGCCAAGTTCTGAGGCTAAACATCCTTTCTATAAAGGGAAAATGTCTGCTTTATGCTTTAGTTCCTGTTATTAGGCCACCATAGCTTTCAGATGAAAGTTAAATGCTGTGAGCCAGGGAAAGCGATAGAAAGGTCAAAGATGAATGCAACCCAATGCTCATTTATGATGTGTAGTCTAAAAGTTAGTTTTTGTAGAGTAAACGGAAGTCACCATGAAACAGCAAAACTTTTGGTTAGTCTAGCCATTGCTTTATGTGCGCTTTTTCAGGTATAGGAAAGAGAAAATCTGGAAATAGATTGAGACTGCTGACTGTTGACAGGCATGTAATCATTCTTTCTTGATATGCATATTACTGTCATGTATGTGGGTATGTAAAGGAGCCAGAAAGAAAGCCCTGGAAAGTTCTGGATTGTTCCCTGGGTTTATTTACTCTTGCTGCCCTTGGGTTCCCCACATAGATTCTCTAAAGGCCAATGAAAGCTGTCTGTGCTAAGCCATGCTAAGGTGATAAAATCATTTGAGACCAGGACTTAAGAGTTTGGTAGGTATTGTAGCAAGATGTACCTGGAAGAAAAAGAAGGAGGAGGAGGAGGAGGAGGAGGAGGAGGAGGAGGAGGAGGAGGAGGAGAAAACGAAGAATGAATGAATGAATGAATTCTAACATTGCGAGGAGAGACAGCCTATTTTGGCTGGATGTTAGCTGGGAAAGCATGAGCCAGCACCTCTATTATGTGCCGATGGTTTTGAAACAGCAGGGGATAGAGCTCTTGCTGAGTGTGTGTGGTTCTGGCTGTGACTGACAGCACCACTCATATAGAAAAAAATGGCATGATTGCAGTGTAGTACAGAGATGTTTGCAAGGTTTCTGTCTTTCCAGATCTATGGGTCATATTCTCTAAAGCTGTATTTTTCCTTCACGACCAACCCCCAGATGCTTAAAAAATAGTGAGAACCAAGTTTTCTTCAGGAAAGTTTTATGATTTTTAAAAGTATCTTATCATTTCTTGAAGTTAAGAAGCTCAAGTTAACTAAATTATAGATTGATTCCTTTGCTAGTATTATTTTTACTTGTTATAATTTTAAATATTATTTTTATTTGTTGAGATTATATTACATAATTTCCTTCCTTCAAAACCTCCTATATATCCCTACTCCCCCACTGTTTCAAGGGTATGGCTTCTTTTTCATAAATTGTTGCAGACGTATATGTAAATACATAGGTATTCATCAATACATAGATAGAACCTGCTTATTCTGCATAACGTTATTTGTATGTAAATTTCCAGGGTTGACCATTTAATATTGCATAATCAGTTGGTGTGTTCTTTACTGGGGAAGACTATTTCTTGCACTCTCAGCACTCTTTAAAATCCCATGCTTAGCATTTTCAATCATTATTCAGATAGTCTAGGGAGCAGTGTAAAGTCCCCGCTCACCCTCTCCCGGATACCTCTCATGGGCTTTGAACTTTTACCACATCCCCTTCAGCTCTTGTTTTCCATAGGAAAAATTGCAACTCCGTTCTTCTTCCTCATCTATTAGTTCTTAAAAGAAACTATGTCAAAGTGTGAACTGGGCATAGGGGACAAAGGATTAAAATATAACCTTCACTTTCAAAAGTGCTGCTCTCATTTCAGAAGGAAAATTGACTGTACAGAGCTATAGTTGTGGTAATGTGCTCCAGAGAGTCCAGACTGGGTGGACTGAGGTCTGACTTCGGAAAAGTAGAGGTTTGTCTGGAGGGAGTGAGGAAATTAGAAAATAAATACTGAAAATAGAGCCCTGAGATAATGGTGTCTTATTTTGAGTTTTAATAGTAATAATACCTTCAGTAATATATAAACCTCCAACTTTGTTGGCCTAGAGTAAATGTTTTATATGAGTTTGTTTAACCTCAATGTGTCAGAGATTTATGGTCTATCTGAAATTACACGGAGGAGGATCGCTTGCCAACACTGCTCTGGGCTTGTGACAGGCGAGCACCATTGTGAACATTCTCAGGTGTGGGGTAGACTCACAGTGTTTCACTGTCAAGTTCAACAGTATATGCTAAGATGGAGGCAAATCCATTGTTTGTGGTTCTCTCTGGGGTCAAAGGGGACCTCGGTTTGAGTAAGGCCAGACGTCAAGTCTAACAGTCATTCACCAAATCACACCTGGAGATAAACACCATGAGTGTTTGGAGGAAATGTCTCCTCTTCCTTTGAGAATGGCTGATTTCCCAGTCACATTAATCTGTCAGGAAATGGGCTTATTTTTAGCACAGAGAACTGTGGCATCTCTTGAGAGAGAAGCAGTATAGTGCAAACACACATGTAGAAAACATGTGTTTATGCCTATGAAAATTCACTGTAAAGTGGTTTTCTGTCTTTGACTTGAAGATTTCCCTCGATGCTTCTCATAGAAGTCCATAGAAAATAAAGTTAAAAAATTTGAAGAAGTCCAGAGAGGACAGTAAAAATTAGAAGTCCAAGGAAAGAGGGTATGACCAAGAAAAATCCAGAAGGTGTGCATCATTAAAGGAGAGGGGAGGAGGGGAGACATGGACAAAGACAGAGGAAAAAGAGAAAAAGACATGGGTCTATATTCAAGACTGGAAGCAGCATCCAGCCTCCCGTGATCTGTCCAGCCTCACAGAAGCAGTTGGCGCCTCGGAATGCCTCATCTTTACTAGAAACTCTGAAAAAAATGCACTAAATCATGCTTCTCTCCTGCTAAGTCTACAGCAGCTTACAGTGAAAGAGGGTGGGCTTCTCCTGCAGTGCAGTTGTCCCTGCAGTGTGGTTGTCCCTGTCCTCGGTGCTGAGGACTCCAGGATTCATGACCTCTGTGTAGGTGACTTTTTCATATGATTCCTGGCTAGTGCACTGTATGTGGGAGAGGAAAAAGAAGCTTGGGTGGATCAGAATGAAAGAAATTTTCTTTTTATGATCTCACAACCACTTAATCACTTTAAGATAAGAGGGCTCTAATTATTAGAAATCAAGGAAGAACAGCAAAAACCATTTTTATCTAAATGGTTGCTTAGAATGAGCTTTCCAAAACAGAAGAGAAATACCAAACATCATCAAATATGACAGAAATTTTATTATGCTTTTTGTTTTGGTCATCATTGAATGGAGACAGAACTGCCCAGCATTGTTAGAATGTGCTGGTGGAACAGTGGTCATATAACGAGAGATGCGAACACATATCAAGAGAAGTGATTGGTTGGTACTATCCTTCTTTTCTTACCCTCACCACTCTTTTCTGCCACATATCTATTTCAACTTTTTAGCTTATCTCTATTCTCTTATTACCTGTCTTGTGCTTTTCCATAAAACAGTACCACTAAACAAAGGGAGATGATGGTACACTTTCTTCTTGGTCTTACCTAGTCTCTGGCCCTTCCTTATCTTATATAAATGGGTAGAAAGTTTAGAGTGCTCCTGTACCTGACGGCCTGAGTTAGAGAATGATGTATATGTGGGATATATATGGAGGATCTAGGTCATGTATGTTTTGGGTGCCGGGTATGAAGCCACAACATTGTGGGTGTTCAGCACATGCTCTTCCCCAGGCGTTACCTCCTGTTATGGATACATGCGGAATTCTAATAAGCTTGGAACTCAGATGTCTGTCTGGAGGATTTTACGGGTCCACATGGGGCTGAGACTGTCCATGGTGAGATGTCCATACCATGGACATGCATGGAAAGAATTCAGCTGATCTGGAATGTCAGAAGTACTTTCAATCTATGTCCATGGCTCTGGTGGTTTGAATGAGAGCGGCCCCCACAGGTTGGTGTGTTTAAAAACTTCGGCCTTGTTGGAGGAGGTGTATCACTGGGGACAAGCTTTGAAGTGTCAAAATCAACACCATTCCCAGTTAGCTCTATTTGTCCCCTACTTTATAGATCATAATATAAGAGGTCAGCTGCTGCTCCAGTGCCAGCTCATGCTTCCCACCATCACCATGGTGATCAAGGACTCCAACCCTCTGGAACTGTGAGCCCCAAACTAGAAGCTTTCTAATTCATGGTGCTCTGTTAGCAATAGAAAAGTAGCTAAGGCAGAGCTTGGTACCGGAGTGTGGGCTATTGCTGTGACAGACCTGACTATGTTATTTTTTGAAGACATTGGGACCTTGGACTAGGAAAGGGGTTAAACTCTGTAAATGGGGCTTAATGGGCCATGATAGCAGGAGTTTAGAAGACAATAGTGCTGAGAGTGATGTGGTTGCCCTTTGCCTATGACCTAAGAATCTAGAGGCTAGATTGAAGGGAAAAGGAAACCCCATGTCTATGGGTCCCTTTCAAGACTTGGGTGTTGGCAATGTGATTGTACTAAAAGCTGGGGTTTGTCACAAAGTCCCCTTCTTAGTTTATAGGATCAAGATGTAAGAAGAGTGTTGGACTGAGTTTTTTGGCAGAGAAAATTTTAAGACAGGCTAATATTTGCCCTCAAAATATTGACTCAGTTGTGTAGTTACTACTAATAACTCTTATGGAGACCAATGAAAAGGGGTAAACAGGGTAAAAAGAAATATAAAACATACAGTTTGTTGAGAAAAAGAATACCAGGAAATTTTATGTTGGAGTCAAGGCTTATGCTGAAGGAGATGAGGGTCCAGATGCAGAAGGGAATAGAGTAATATCTTCAGGGCAAAACTTCACACAGCCAGTTCTGCAACTTGTGGGAACAAAGCCCAAAGAATATTCTCCACCTAAAAAGCAAATACATAATTAACAGAGGGAGCCAGGCTTCATCCCAAGCAAGCAGTCCAATTCGGTACCCTCAGTCATGTGGTCCGGGTTTTGGATCATGAAGGAAAGGGAAGCACAATGGTTGTGGAATCTTCCTCGTCAGGTAAGGAAAGCTGCTAAGTCCTGCTTTGTTAGCAGAGGTGCCCTTCCCTAAAGTCCATTGTGTGAAGCTGTGAGAGTGAAGCCAGGTTTGAATTGCAGACCCAAGGATGTTGATGGTGTCAGAGCCGTGGGATGTCCACCTGGGAGAGCATTCAGCAAAGTTGGAAAGATGGAACCATCTCTGATATCAGAGATGGAGTTACAGAATTTAGCGTTCGCCCTATTGGGTTTCAGTGCAGTAATTCCTCACTCTGCCCTCATTCCTTCCGTTTGGAATGGCAATGTATATTTTGTGCCATTGTACTTTAGTAGTATTTTATTTGCTTTTTGCTTTAATTTTATAGAGGCTTATAATTAAGATTGTCTTGAGGCTCAGATGAGACTTTGGGATTTTAAAGTATGTTATGACTGTAAAAGATGATAGGGACGTCTGAAGTTGGACTAAATGTACTTTGCATTATGATATTTCTAGGGACCTGCAGAGTAGAATGTGATTTATATGAGAGCATCACCCACCCCCTGCTCATATGTTTAAATATTTGGTGGCTAATTGGTAAAATTTTTTGGAGATGGATCAAGATGTGGGACCTTGTTGGCAACTGTGTGTCACTGGGGTTTGAGGTTCCATGAACCAACCCCATTTCCATTTAGCTCTCCGCGCTTGATGGTGGTGTCTCAGGATGCAAGCTTTCGGCCCCTGCCCTAGCACTACCCCTGCTTGCCTTCAGTCATACTCTCAGCTGCAATGATCAGGTGTTCCGACTCTCTGGAAGTGCCAGCCCCAGATTAAATACTTTCTTTTATAAGGTGTCTTCATCATTGTGCTTTGTCACAGCAATAGAAAAATAAGACCGAGGCCATGGTGTGGATGAGTCCTTGTAGAGCGGGCTTTGCATTTCATTTCCTTGCTAGTTTCTTATTCCACTTTTTGCTGTGTGAAGATGCAGCCATGAGCCTGCCCCTTGCTCTTATAATTTCCAACCTCCAGAAACAGATTATTTTTACATCACCAGTTTTAGGTATTACATAGTCACAGCCCACACAAAAAAAGACTTGGGTACTTGTAGGTCTCAGACATGAGTGTGCACCCACATCCTTGGGAGGTCTCCGGGCTCTACCTGAGATGCTAAACAAATAGGAGTGCTATAGGAGCTGGCAGTTCCCATTGCCCCTGTTGAGAGCCACTTCAAGTACTGTTTGTTGCCCTGTCCTGCACCCATCCCAATCTTGTATTAGATTTGTATTCTAATTCCAAACACTGAGGTTCAGAAGATGAGTATGAGGGCCCTAGACCCTGCCTAATAGAAATCATGCCATGCAACCAACAAATTGGGAAAAGATCTTCACCAACCCTACATCAGATAGAGGGCTAATATCCATATATACAAAGAACTCAAGAAGTTAGACCCCAGAAAACCAAATAACCCTATTAAAAATGGGGTACAGAGTTAAACAAAAAATTCTCACCTGAAGAACTTCGGATGGCGGAGAAACATCTTAAAAAATGCTCAACTTCATTAGTCATCAGGGAAATGCAAATCAAAACAACCCTGAGATTTCACCTTACACCACTCAGAATGGCTAAGATTAAAAATTCAGGAGACAGCAGGTGTTGGCAAGGATGTGGAGAAAGAGGAACACTCCTCCACTGCTGGTGGGGTTGCAAATTGGTACAACCACTCTGGAAATCAGTCTGGTGGTTCCTCTGAAAACTGGGCATGTCACTTCTAGAGGACCCCACTATACTACTCCTGGGCATATACCCAGAGGATTCCCCAGCATGTAATAAGGACACATGCTCCACTATGTTCATAGCAGCCCTATTTATAATATCCAGAAGCTGGAAAGAACCCAGGTCTCTCAACAGAAGAATGGATGCAAAAAAAAATGTGGTATATCTACACAATGGAATACTATTCAGCCACTAGAAACAACGAATTCATGAAATTCTTAGGCAAATGGATGGAGCTGGAGAACATCATACCAGGTGAGGTAACCCAGTCTCAAAAGATCAATCATGGTATGCATTCACTAATAAGTGGATATTAGCCTGGAAAACTGGAATACCCAAAACAAAATCCACACATCAAATGAGGTACAAGAATAGCAGAGGAGTGGCCCCTGGTTCTGGAAAGACTCAGTGTAGCAGTATAAGGCAAAACCAGAACAGGGAAGTGGGAAGGGGTGGGTGGGAGAATAGGGGGAGGAAAGGGGGCTTATGTGACTTTTGGGGAGTGGGGGACCAGAAAAGGGGAAATCATTTGAAATGTAAATAAAAAATATATCGATTGAAATAAAAAAAGAAACATTGCCATGTATACAACATGTGAAAACAAAACAAAAAGCTGGTAGAATTAATCAAAATTGTGGGTTTAACCTAATATACATGTGATTGCAACAGATAGTCAGTAGAAAAGATATTGCTGGGAATTTTTTGAGTTCTTAATTTCATGCTTAGCCTCTGGTCCTCTGGGAGTGTTATATACTTACATGCATTGCTTTTAGGCACTTCTGTGACACTTTGTATGAGTATTCCTCTATCTTGTGTGATGAGAGAACTTCTGTGGTAGATGCAGCCTTAGTGACCTCAGCTTCTGGAGGGAGTTCATAAGCAGCTACACAGGAGTGGAGAGGAGTTGGGCTGAAGCTGCTGTGGGCTGTGGATGGGAATAAGAGGGACACTGGCATCAGCGTGCTTGGAGAGAGGATGCTCTTTCTCTTCTCTAATCCTTCCTCAAGAAAACATGTCTAGATAAGGGAGCCTGTACAGAGTCACTCATAGTTGAGAAATTAGAAGCTTCTCTGACCTTGAACTGTTTTACTGAAATATGATTAATGTAGGAAGTTGTGCATATTTGGCATAAATATCCATAAGAATATATACATTTGGTAGGTTTTGGAATAAGGACATATCTGTGAATCCATTGGCACTATCAAGACCATCAGCATGTTCATCATCTTTATCTTAGTTATGTTTCTATTGCGGTGAAGACTCTACGGCCATAGAAGAAAGAGTCTCTTGGGCCTTACGGTCTCTGACTGTGAGTGTATGACAATCCTGTCAGGGAGCACTGAAGCAGGCAGGCATGACAGCAGGACAGAGGCTGAAAGCATATCTTATCTGTAAGGAAGAGAAAGAACTGGGAATGCATAGGCATTTGAAATCTCAAAGCCTTGTACCCAGTGACACACCTCCAACAAAGGCACAACTCTTAATCCTTCCCAAACATTTCCACTGGGAAACAAGTGTTCAAGTATGTAAACTTGTTTGGGCCTTTGTCGTTCAAACTTTCTCATCTCCCAATTAACTCTTCCATACATTGGTCATGGTGTCTTCACAGCAACAGGAAAGAAACTAGGATAACCCTCCAAAATTTCTTCTTATGGCCTTTATTAGTATTATGTATTCTTGGTAGGAGCAGTTAATTCAAGTTCTAACTCCTTGATACTTTTAAGTGCACAACACAATACGGTTAGCAGTTTTTCACAGAGGGCAATGATTGAGGATAGCCTTTGGCTAGATCTCTTCTCAAGAAGTTGTTTTCACATAATTTGCTCCAGACTGAGGCCCAGGGTTTGAAGGCTGTGCTTTCAGCTTAGAAGAAGAAAATATAAAAAATTAACCGAGTTTTAAAAGAAGCTTGAAAGTCAGTGAGAAATGACATAGTTCCTATAATGTGCTTAGGTGACAGCCTGCCACTGATCCTCCTTATGGGCTGTGAACTTTGACATAGACTCTTCACACAGTTTAAAGTGGATAAAGTGAATGCTGAGAGGCAAGGTTTAAGCTTTCCCAGTGGATTGATTCACTTTCAATTTCAGCTAAAGATTTATTTCCAAAATGCGGAAGGTTTGATGTATAAAGAAGTTGCCCAGTGGATGGCTGGTTAGTAATTAGCATAGGCTGTTCCTTGCTATGCTGAGGGTTTGTGCATGGATCCTTTCCTCCTAGTGTTTATGTCACTGCTGTGAATGCTGCCACCATTGTCATCTCTGTTGCACAGGAGAAATTGGGGCATAAAAAGGTGATGTCAGTTGGTCATGTGAGGCCCAGGTGGCAGAGCCAAGAGACAATGACAGGCATTGGACAAGTCCACAGCCTCACCACTGGATTCTTTTTGAAATAGCATTGGATTTGTGCTGTCAGGGTTTTTCTGTTTTCACCTGTAGTGGGAGAAATAAGGAAAAAGCAAAAACAAATACTGAGGGGATCCTCATGGAGCCCCAGTTCTAGAGTTTTCAGGTGCAGTAAGCGTTGGGTACTGCTTAGGACCCTGGGAAGGACCAGTAAAGAAGGCAGCTTTAGTAGTTGCTTATGTGCTTGGCTGACACTGCTATGCCAGCCAGCACAGCTTGTAGGCATAGTGAACATGCAGATGAACAGGGCAATTCGAGCTGCATCAGACTTTCCTCATTTACAAAACTCAATGTGTATTTGGAGATGTGGAAAAAGAAAACATTACAAGTTATCTTTGTAACCAGGTTGCTAATCTAACCTGTCATTTAATTTTCCTTAGCTCTGTGTTCCAGCCTATATGGGAGTGGACTGAATTAGAATGTATGGAACATAGGAAAATGCACGAGTCTGGTTTTGCTATCACTTAGAGATTGCCTGGCCCCTTTAAGTCTGGGCTTTTAGTCAGAAGCCCTGAAGTTGCTGGTCTCTTTCATCGCTTCTCTTTAAAGAACACCGGATTCTTGTGTTACAGACCTCTGTAACCACAGTATTTTGATAGACAGACACTTCTTGTGAAAAGAATGGAACATTGTTATTTCTTATTGCTCTGGAGTATTTTAGTGAAGTACCAGATGTCCGTAGGTTATGTGGGTGGCATGTAGGGTGAGCTTGGGAAACGCACATAGAATTTTTGCTGGCTAGCAAATTCTTCTCACATTTATATTTGGTAGAATACAGTTTCTTAGGAGGCTCCAACCAGAGGACTTGACAAGGAGGTCCTCAGGACCCTGGAAATCTTTTCACATGCTGCAGGCATGACAACCTGGAAAGACAACCAGAGTGGGGAGATGGGCTGGGAATGGCTATAAGAAGAATCTGGACTTACACTCTGGGAGAAGCAGAGGCGTCTTTCACATCCGTATACTCCAGAGGGCTAGATGAGAAGCAGGGTTGGTGTTCCGTGTGTGTGTGTGTGTGTGTGTGTGTGTATGATCTGTTAACTATCTTCATCTATGTATCTATGTATCTTTCATCTATCTACCTACTTGCCTACCTACATATGCATCTATGTGTTTATCTATGCATCTCTGTATGTATCTATATATCTATGTATGTATCTATCATCTATCTATCTATCTATCTATCTATCTATCTATCTATCTATCTATCTATCTACCTGTCTATGTATCTATCTGTCTGTCTATCTATCTATCTACATAACTATGTATGCATCTATTTATGAATCTATCTATACATCTATATATGTTTGCATGTATGTGTGTATGTATGTATGTATGTAAGTATGTATCTATATCAACATTTTATGTTTATATATAAAATGAAATTTAGTCATATACATAACCTCCAACACTATTCACATTCCCCTAACACCTTTCCTAATTTAATTTCCTCCTTTTCCTTTTCTTTCCCTCTCTCCTCCGTTTTTTTTTCTTCTATGATAACATACAACAATTAATGCTAGTCATATATGCATGGGTCTCAGGCCTTTCATCAGTGCATGGAAAACCCACTAGTGGCCATACCATCAAAGGAGAGTGATTCTCCTTCCTGAATAGCTATTGACTGCCAGTAGCACCTCAGTAACCTGAAGAGCCTGGGGACCAACCACCATCTATATTGGACAGCTTCATCTTGAGTGTGTCTGTGTGGGTAGCCACAGCTGCTGTCTTCATGAATGTAGAGGCCATGTCATGTCCAGAAGGCAACATTTCACAGCTCTCTTCCTCATCCTCCAGCCCTTACATTCTTTCTGCTTCTTCTTCTTCTGTGATGGGCCTTGAACTTTGGTAGGGGTGGGGGGTTACTGAAGATGCCCGATGCAGGACTGAGCACTCAGCCCCTTCTTACCCACACCTGCACCAATCATGTGCCTCTGCATTGAGTGACGTGTGTGCAGTTAGTTCCCCTATAAGGATTGCACCACTATGACACCAGTGGGCCCACATTCCCTGGCAGGTCAGGATTGTAGCATTCATCCTCCCGCACCACATAAGAACAACAACGTTTTCCCTTTCAGCTACACATAGAGCACCATCTAGCACTGTGAGGGCTAATAAGCAGGGAAGACGGTTTCTGGACAGTTTGATTTTCGCCTGCAGTCTCCGCATGTGGTGTGTTCAGCAATAAGGTCTTACCATGCAGTCCTAGTGGGCAGCGAGAGCAGTGATGTGATCCTCTGTTATTTTAAAACTTCTGGGTGCCTTCCTCACCAGTAACTTGTAGGGAGGTGTTTGTTTTTTGTTTAATAACCCATATCCTCTGGGAATGTCTACCTGTTGAAGTTGCCTCTGTCTGAACTTATTTCTTTTAAAGTTATATTTTGAAATTAGCTTATTAACTAGTGAACTTTTCCATAATATTTTTTCCATAAGACTTTTTCATAATACTTGGTTTATGTCAGCCTGCCCATCCTCCTCCTGTGTCTCTCTGGCTCTGGGTTACCTCACTCAGGATAATTTTTCCAGTTTCATTTGCAGATGTCATTGTTCCTTACGACCCAGTAATATTCCATCGTGTATATGGGCCACAGTTTCCTTGTTCATTCATTGGTTGATGGGCATTCGGTTTGATCCCATTTCCTAGCTAGCTTGACTCGAGCAGCAACGGATGTAAATGTGCAAGTGTGTCTGGAGCAGGCTAGAAAGTTCTTTGGGTATGTACCCTGGAATGATCGCTTGGTCATTTTGTAGTTATAGTTCTGTGGCTCTTTTTTAAACCTCCAGACTTATTTCCAAAGTGGCTGCACTAGTTTACACCCAACCCCCACCAGTAGTGTATAAAAACTCCCCCTTGCCACAACCACACTACTATTTGTACTACCAATAAATACTGTTTATTTGTATTATTGATATGGAATCTTTTTTAAAATTTTAATATTTTTCATAATTTATTCATTTTTATTCACATTACACCTAAATCTTAGCCCTCTCACCTCTTCAACCCCCCCCCCCCCCCACTGACTCCTCAGGTACCACCCCACCCTGGGACACCTAGTTCCTCCAGGGCTAATCACTTCCTTTCTCACAGAGGCCTAACCAGGCAGTCCAGGAAGGAGAACTAATGGCAGAACAGAGACAGAGATAGCCCTGTCTCCAGTTGCTAGGGGGACATAGGAAGACAAAGCTGCACATCTGCTACAAACGTAGGGTGGTCTAGGCCCAGCCTCTGCACACTCTTTGGTTGGTGGTTCAGTCTCTGTGAGCCCCCATGGGCCCAGGTTTTTTGACTCTGTGGGTCTTCTTATGGTGTCCTTGACCCTTCTGGCTCACTCAGTCCTATCCCCATTCTTCCACAAGACTCCCCAAGCACCACCTGATGTTTAGCTATGGGTCTCTGCATCTGTTTCCATCAGCTTGACAAGGCTTCTCAAGAGATCGTTACACCTAGGTTTCTGTCTGCAAGCATAGCAAAGTATCATTAATAGTGTCAGGATGAGGAGGCATGGAATCTTAAGGCGATTTTAATAAATATTTCCCTCATGGCCAAGGATATTGCGTGCTTCTTAAGATTCTTTTTAGCCATTTATATTCTTTCTTTTGAGAATTCTTGGTTTAGAATAGCCCATCTTGAATAGTATTTTATTTTAAAATGATAAGTGTGTGTCTGCTTGTGGGTTTGTGCATGTGAGTGTAGATGCCATCAGAGGCCAGCAGAGGGCATCATGCCCTCTGGAGCTGGGGTTACAGGTGGTTTTGAACCTACTGATAGGAATGCTGCAAAGCACAGGTCTTCTGTAAGAGAAGTTTGCCCGATCAATTGCTGAGCAGTCTCTCCAATTCCCACAGGTCAATTTCAGATCAGGTTGTTTATTTTCTCAATATTTAGGGTTTTTTTTTTTGGAAGGGAGCTAATCCTTTAGATATTCTAGGCTCTAATGCTGTCAGATGAATATCTAGCGAAGATTTTTGTTTAGTATTCTATGCAGTCTAGTAGCAGATCTAATACCTAATCATCTCACACACAGTGATGTCACAGCGGGTCAGCCAGGAGTATCCTTGGCAAGCTTCAGAGCATTTGCTGTTTGTTCTCTCCCGTTTTCTCTTTGTGTATCAAGCTGACATAAAATGTTTGTATGGTAGGATTTTCACATTAACAAATCTAGTATGTTTTGATAGACAGTGGAATTACCCAGATTCCTATTGCCTTCTTGCAAGGACCTTGTCTCATATCCTTAGGTCTGGAACAACCAATTCTGTCTTACTGATTTAAAATTTTTTGATTTATTATTATTTTAATATGTGTGTGTTTGTGTGTGCCTGTGCACATGTGTGCATTAGTATGCGCATGCACACATGTGCACAGAATACTTCTGGAGGCATTATATCCCCAGTGTGGATGCTGGGCACTGAACTCAGGTCCTCTGCAAGGGCAGCATGTTTTCTTAACTACTAAGCTGTTTTGTTCCCAGCTCTTTGTCTGTTTTTGAAGTTCACCTTTCATTTTCTCTTTAACACTGTAACTTATGGATATTTGAAATTGCTTATGAAATTGCTGAGCTTGCATATGTATAGCTAGGGCCTAATTTCCTTTACTCTGCTTTTCTTTCCAGATAGAAGAATTTCGAAGGCTGAGGACACATGTCAAGGGGGCAGAACTTGTCGAGGGCTGCGATGGGATTTTGGGAGATAATTTCCGACCTACCCAGCCCCTGAGTGACAGAGTCATCCGAGCAGCATTTCAGTAGCCAGAGAGACTGGGAACAAGCCCATCTGCATCAGGGTATGTGAGGTCAGGCAGGATGTGAGTTACCTTAGCCCAGCATCCCAACGTCATTCTAGAGACTGACTACTGAAATGCATGGCATTGTGAGACATTATGGTGCGTCCTCCAGCTCCATTAGTGGCAAGTCAGGCAGTCCTATCATTTTATATATATAATCTTATTTTCCTTTATTTTCTCACTTGAAATCCTTAATAGCAATTTCTGGTTCAATAGTGGCTTTCCTAAGGGAGGGCACGTGGGGTGCAGAGGCAGGAATTTGCCGTGGTCTCTTCAGCATTCACTTTGTCATCTCCTGAAGATGCAGTAGCCGCTTCCTCTGATCCAGAGCATGAAAAGAGCCCTAGAAGAACTAGCCTTCCTGTTTGTCACCGTGTAGGGTCGTCTTGTTTAGTGGTGTATGGAGGGCTGACCCAGCATGACCAAAAGGCCTGCGTTCTGTAGAAGTCTTTGTTATTAGCCTATGTTGCCTGTACAGAGTAATGGGTTGGGATGTGACATTTTCATATATATGGCCCACTTGGTCATATTGCTCCTGCCCCTGTACTCTCTTTTGTTTGCTTCTTAGAAGTACTTTTTATTTGCTCACAGAAGCAGCATATATTAGCTACTTTAAATAATATTATTTTGTTGAACGACATATTGAATCCACCATATTTATTATTTACACGCAGGGAGCTCACAAACATGGGAAAGTAAAAAAAAACATGCAAAGATTGTTTTGTATTAGAGTCTTTCCTTACCTTGTAAGCCACCTAAGTGTGCATTGGTCAGAGAAACTGCAGCAGACAGCTGCTTCCCACAATGGGGACACTTCTGCTAGAACAGTTCCTGAAGAAGCAGGACAGAGCTAGGCCTGGCCATGAACTCTTGAGATCATGGCTTGATGTGTGAGATGTCTTGGCCACATAGATCAACAGTGAAGTCAGAGACGAGTGGAAAGCTCAAGCCTTGAAAACTCAGTCTCATGACCCAGCTGCTATTGATGGAGATTTCCAAAGGTGATGACGTCATCGGTCTACACTTTCTGCTTTTAGTCTATACTATACTGGAGACCTGGGTTTTCTGGCGTATGCTGCTCACTCTCTACCATACCTCCTTCCTTTTGCCTATGTGACCGCTCAACTGCCCAGAGCTCAGCTCAAACACCAGGTTCAATAGGGATCCTCTGCTTTTCTCTTGCAGCTGACTTGTTTCCTGACCCCTTTTCCTATTTATGTGTTTCTTATTTCCCTATTGTATTTCAAACTCTATGACCTGGGATTGTTTTGTTTCACTATGAACCCACTATAAGACATGACGTGTTGTATCTGGCTAGTCTTCAGGTTGATGAGAAGTTCCTCAGAGCATACATATAGAGCAGTCAGCCTCAAGTGTTCTCATCTCTGAGCTGGCCAGCGTAGTTCCCCTTCCCCTTCCACTAACTTGAGATAATGAAGGCCCAGCAAATCCACCATTGCTAGGAATGGGAAAAGTCTAGTAATTCAGATGTCAAATGAGAAAGTCCAAGTGTGCTTTAGGCCAAAGTTAAAAATGGATAAGCCAAAGAAATAAAATGAACTAAGTAAGTTCCCAGTGATTATCGAGCACTTATTTTGACTGCGGTGGGTATGCCACAAGATCAGAAATTAGTCGGTGTGCAATATGGAAATGTTTGTCACAGAGAGGAAAAATGGCATTTGAATGGATCAGAAGGATTATTTTGACAAGTTTTTATGGAATCTTAAATGGGACTTTATAATAGAGGTAGTCGAAAGCCAGGCCAACCACTGCCTAAAGCAATTCATTGCTTGAACAGTGACACTGAAAAGTTGATGCACGCAGATTGACTGGACTCCTTTTTCTTCACACCTCCTGGGCTGAGGTCAGAGACAGTCTCCACTGTGATGTGAGTGGCTCAGCAATGAAGGATGCAGTGGCCAGAGTTCATAGAAAGGTCTACAGGGACGATAACTGGACACTTTTTAGAAGGGCATTTGTTTAACTTTACAAATGGCTACCCAGTTGTTTTCTCAAACTACTTTCAGTCCCACCAGAATGGAAAACTCCATTTCCTTCAGACCACTAGCACTGCCTGGCTTTAATGGTCTTCTTAAAACAGTGATTATCACTTTAAGTGCACAGATTAACGGTATTCATTGTGATATTTTACACATGCACGTTTATGTATTTATTATGATAAAGTGGGTCAGGTGAAGCAGAACACTGAGACTGATTTTATTTTGAGCACAAATTGTAGGGGTGGGGTGGGGTGAGAGGGCAGGTGTGCGACTGAGCAGTTTGTTCTCTGGGACAGATTTTAGCATTGAAGACTTTGAACCTTAAAGGCTGCAACCAAGAGGACACACTGAGACAAGTTTTGTGAAGAGCAGGTGCTTTGTGTGTTCCAAGATGAAGGAAGAAAGGAGTGTTGACCTAAAGATTGGACCTGTCTGTGCCTTGCTTTGTTTTTTAAATGATGAATAGGTTAGTCACTAGGTGGTAATGGCACTTCAGAAAAGACCCCATGGAAGGAGAGGATAGACCTACAGGAAAAGGCCCTTTAAGAGCATAGAGAGGTACGAAGGGACTGAGCAATGGTAACTTACTGGGCTTCCCAGACTATAGCTACTATTCTCTCTGTGAATATAATTAATGTAAACGACACTTTTAGTGACATGAGATTATTGCCTTGAGTGCTTGATTCATATCTGGTCCTAGATCAGAGTTGCTTCTGAGTATCTAAACATTCATCACTGTGCTCTGTGTGTCCTTTGTCTCTCTGTCTGTCTTTATCATACACAGATACTGAAATCTCATGCTGCTTCTGAGATTTTGTATATGTTAGATCATTAATTATTTGATAGAACAATGTTATTTACTTTTTCTAAGTTTTAAAGTAGTTGCAGTTGAGATATTTCTTTTCAAAGGGGAAAATCCTTCAGAATTTCTAATTCTGATTTTGTCCTTTTACGAATGCATTATTATCCTTTTGTGTCTTGAAATGCATAATACAAATGTAGTCTTAGTTCTACATAAAGTTATATTGGGAAATCATACTTATGGATGTTTTCTTTTTATTTGATATTTAATAATACCCTAAGGCACATAATTCAAATTTTTATTAAAGCAAAATTATTTGATAGTCAGACTTTGAATTTAATGCATGGATGTTTCATTTAAGCTCTTAGAACTAAAGAGCAGGAAAATTCCACGATAGTTGTTCTCTTAAAAATGCTTAAAATAATTCAGATTTATTTCAGCTGGGCTTTTTGAAATAACTTTAGTTTTGGAATTAAAATGGCAGGTTTTTAAAATGTGCCATTTCTGGACATCTGCAGGGCTTTGATAAGAAGAAGTATTATTCCCATGAGGAATTTGAGAAGATTTTATATTAGCACTTGAAAGTATGAATGAGAATTTGGTAGTTGTTTATCGAATTAGCATGTAATTCACTAAGGTGCTAAGAATGCTTTGGTTCAGCAGTGATGGTTCACATTTCAGGGAGACTATTGCTACTATGAGGCCCATTACTTGTTGAAGTTTTTAAAAAGTGTTCATTTTTATTTGTGTATGTGTGTGAGTGCACGCCACATATGTTCAGATGCCACTGGAGGCCAGCAGAGGGTATCAGATTCTTTGAAACTGGCATTATAGGGGGCTGTGAGCATTCTGCTGTGGGTGCTGGAAACCAAACCCAGGACTTGTGAAAGCTAATTACTGAACCATCTCTGTAGTTTAATTAGTCTTTGAATTTTTAAAATTGGGTTCAGAAAAAACAAATACTAGTAACAATAGTAAATAATAAGATCAGGTTTGGGGTCCAGTTTATACATGATGCCTGATATCACAATATTAGTAGTAATCTTCTGGAATATGGTTATATGCCTTTTTCATTAAGTGTTAGCCTAATTTAAAAGCCAATTGGATGGGTCACAGAGTAGATCACCCAAGACTCAAATATCATTAATCCATGCATAGGTTCCCACTGACTGCAATACATTACAGTGATTTATTTTCTGCAAGCACCAATTATACATGTTTCTTTTTCTTATTGAATGTTCTTTCCTCCATTAAAAACAGCAACAACAAACAGAAAAAGAAAGAAAGAAGAAAAGACCAGCAAACATCCCAGAATAATCTTTTTGCAAATTGCTGCCATTTTTTTTCTTGGTCTTTGAAGCCATCCTTGATTACATTGAAAATTTCCCAGCATGTGTTTCTGTAGTTAATGGCTTTGTCTTCTCAGCTTTAATGAAGTAATATCCAGCATCAGTTTCATATCTGTTTTCTTCTGTAACCAGAAGGAATTCTTGGCTAGAAAAACACAAGGCCTCATGTGTGAGGAAAACCTCAAGAGTCACAGCCAACCTGTTATTCCTCCAGGATGAAAGAAAAGACCAAAGCCTTTTCAGTTGGCTGCACTTGGCTCAAACCATGTAACGTGATGTCCAGGATCAGCAAAAGCTCCACAGATAGGCCTATTCTCTGTTTACTGGATCCCATAGAATTCTCTCAATGCTTAAAGAATGATTTCAGTAATCCAGGTCAAGATCTGGGTCAGAAGTCTGCTCTTGCCTCAAGATCTAAATCACTGGTGTGCCCTCCATTTCTGCATAGTAGTTCATTCCAGATGTAGTTGAGCTGACAACCAGGAAGAACCTTAACACCAGGGGTGCCTAAATCACCCCTTAGGCTTTGAGTATTTGACATAAAATGATTCTTAGCTTGAGAGTGAAGGTATCAGAGCTGCATAGGCTCTCTTCCTGATTACTGCAATAGGCAAGTAATTCCTGCCCTGAAATATGTTTCTTTACCTTTTTATGTTTTTAGAAATGTTAATAATTGTGTATAAAATTCTGAAGCGATTTACTTTTTTTTCTTACCTGACAGTTTAAAAAGCCATTTGATAAGACGAAAAAGAAAAAAAGATTTTACAGCCAAGAACCACTGTCTTTGTTGAGCATTCATATGATATATGATATATGATGTATGATATACAACATATAATATATGATCATATAATATATGATCCTTGAAATACAATCAATTTCATGATTTTTAACATCAAGACATGTTTTCCAAGGAAAACCATCACGACTGTGGCCAATTCATGTGACCTAAATATGTTTTCTTTGTCTATTGCTCTTTGCTCAAAAGACACATGTTGAAGTAGAAATGGATCTAACCAGGCAGCTAAGAGGATATTTATCAGCCAAGGAAAGAATTTACTTCTAGGAGCTGTAAAGTAGACCTGTCCTATAGATAAGAAGGTCAGTCCTAAGAGCAGGCTTTTGTGATGTTGTGGATTAGAATTGTCCCAGTTCCTTCCTGTATGGTGTTGATGGGAACCTGGCTGTACCAGGGTATGTTCTAGCAGAGCCCTTGGATGCCTTTCACTTCTGGGCTTGTCTGATGAATGTTCTTCTCTCTTGACTAACTGTGTCATGGCATGAGAAGAGGCAGGAGGTCTGTAAACATGGGCTCAAGCTAATAGGGTTTTGTAGAAAAGGTAAAAGCTAAGACTAGAATTTGGGGAAATTTCCAAAAGTGCTAAAAAGCGAGTACAGAATCCCTCAGAAATAACATGCTCCTTCATCAGGATTTTCAGAGGCCATTTTTCTCTTGGCTACTGCATGAGTCTGCACAGCCATCTAGAAAATGACTCCCACACTAGCGTTCCATTCTGATCAGAAGCCCTAAAGGGAAAATATAGTCAAGGTAGGATTAGTAACTTGCTTAAAAATTTTCTTAGAAAAACTCAAGAGAATTTTCTAGAAAGTCAGGTCACTATTTACAGCTTAGCCTGCTACTGAGTACTTGGCTGGCTACAGGAATTGAATTGCTAAGCTGCTCTTCCTCTTAGGATCACCCCAGCCCACACCCCAGGAACTCACCATTGGGAAGAGTATTCTACTGACTTGACTGTTTAAATACAGTTTCTATTTGAGGGGCCACAGTTTTCTCCATGAGGTTTTTTTCCAAGAAAATTCGGGATCACCAGCCTTTCTCTATTTACTGGAATTTAGATCCACATTAATTTAGCTTGTAGTTGATTTGGTTTTCTAATAATGTGGTAAGGAGTAAGTATTATTCTCCACTAAAATGTGAATTCCTGTGTGCTGGAATTAAGTCCATGTGTAAAGTATTATGTTAGCTTAGTTTTCTTTACGTAAGACTTCTAAGAACATTTACTATGCCAAGGTCCAAGACAGCCTGGTATAGGATACACCTCTGCACAGATTTAACCTGAGAGCTGTAACAGGTAGTGTGAGGGAAACCAAAGCATTTTTATGGTTCTAGAAGACCTCCAGCAGTGAGGATCAACACAGCTAGCTCATAGGGACCAGAGACCTTTTGTTTCCTCCTGTCTCTAGGAGAGGAAGGGCAGACCCAGGGTGTCCTCTTTTTATTTAAGTGTGTTAACAGAGACTCTGACTGTATTCTTTCATACAGACCTGGCTCTCTGCTGGCTGGTGCTCAAAGGTGAACCATATGGGACCCTGGCTTCTTCACCTAACCCCACAGTTCCAATTCATGGCCTGTCTCTGCATAGTTTCCTTCGGATAGCTTCCAGAGCTGTTTAGTGTCTTCATATCTGTCCTTGCTGCCTACAAAGACAGCATCAGATTATGTAAAACTGGTGCATGCATTCTGCATAAACCTGCTATGGAAAGACACAGATGACAGAGCCCAAGCTTAATTGTCAACTCCAGTCAGTTGGCAGTAGCTGTCTGGAGAGTGTAAGGAGTTTGTATTTCCCTATGAGCACAATGAGAAAGAGTATTGGGACTGACTGACAATGTCTGCTATTGGTTTCCTATCCTTTGTTGCAGCCCATAATTAAAGGTAACATTATTAACATGTGGCTTTAGTGTTCTAGTTGTTAACTATGGAAATTGGTTTGCATTAGCCAGTACTACACTGCCTGGTATTAGCCATTACTGAGGAAGTAAGAGAATCAGGTCAAAGTGGTTGGATCAAAGTAAATCACTTTACTTTGTCAGTATTTTTTTTACTCTCATTTATGTAAAGATTGAGGTCTAGGGTAAGGGGACTAATCCCTATCCTGCCAATATTCCACTTTCTAATACTATAGAGCATACTGCTTACACACAGGAAGTGCTTGAAAAACCTGAAGTGTTGGGGCTGAAGGGATAGCTCAGCCATTAAAGTCTATGCCTCAGAGTAGAAGAGAAATGCCATTGCACCAGGGAGGGAAGAGCGATCGATCGGGAGCCTTGCAGAGAGAGGGATTCATGCTGAACCCTCTGTGTGGAGTGGACGTTCTCTCCTGCAAAGGGAAAGGGCTTAGTAAATTCCTCTATTTGGGCCTCTAGTGGTGAAATCCCAGGGGTGGGGTAGCTTTGGAGATGTGAAGCAAAACTCAGGATAAGGTGACAGAAGACTGTGTCTGGAATGGTTCTTGTCCCCGAATGCAGAACAACCTCTTTCTTCCTATGAAAGGATAGGTCTGTGGAGTCTCTTTGACGCGTGTACTAATCCCAGTCTCCTCAATAAATCTATGTTTATACACACGTGGCACATACACATACACACGTATGTATATATGTATAGGTATAGGTAGGTATAGGTAGAGATAGAGATAGAGATAGAGAGGAGATAGAGATAGAGATAGAGAAGAGATAGAGAAGAGATAGAGATAGAGATAGAGATAGAGAAGAGATAAAGATAGAGAAGAGATAGAGATAGAGATAGAGAAGAGATAGAGATAGAGATAGAGATAGAGAAGAGATAGAGATAGAGATGGAGATGGAGATGGAGATGGAGATGGAGATGGAGATAGAGAGGAGATAGAGATAGAGATAGAGATAGAGATGGAGATGGCGATGGAGATAGAGATAGAGAGGAGATAGAGATAGAGATGGAGATAGAGATAGAGAGGAGATAGAGATAGAGATGGAGATGGAGATGGAGATAGAGATAGAGAGGAGATAGAGATAGAGATAGAGATAGAGATGGAGATGGAGATGGAGATGGAGATGGAGATGAGATGGAGATGGAGATGGAGATGGAGATGGAGATGGAGATGGAGATAGAGATAGGAGATAGAGATAGAGATAGAGATGGAGATAGAGATAGACATAGAGATAGAGATGGAGATAGAGATAGAGAGGAGATAGAGATAGAGATAGAGATAGAGAGGAGATAGAGATAGAGATGGAGATAGAGATAGAGATAGAGAGGAGATAGAGATAGAGATAGAGAGGAGATAGAGATAGAGATAGAGAGGAGATAGAGATAGAGATGGAGATAGAGATAGAGATAGAGAGGAGATAGAGATAGAGAGGAGATAGAGATAGAGATAGAGATAGAGATAGAGATAGAGATAGAGATGGAGATAGAGATAGAGAGGAGATAGAGATAGGTATCAGGCTTGAATTGGCTCATTTCACCAGCGGAGAAAGAACTTATTGTATTTCTCAAAGAAAGAACTTATTGCATTTCTCAGTATCTTAGAAAACAAAACATAGACTCACTGTGAATCAGCCATGTCAGCCTTGTGTATCACCTAGGGAAGGTGATAGGAAGTATTCACACGAAGACTTGAACATGCAAAGCAATCTGAGAAACATGAACAGCAATCCCTGCAGACTACATAAAAACCAGCGGAAAGAGAGCCCTCAAGCTTCGGAGGCAGCGAACGCAGGATGGATGATTGCACCCACTGAGGGGGCCCTGTCTTCAGCAAGCAGAAGGATGGGTTGTAGGGTCACTGTGGAGACAGCAGAATTACAGGGAAAGAAACCCCACACTGCTACTGTAAATATTATTTGGGGGTTTCTACCCCACGTTAGATCACTTAGTTCCCAAATAAAAGACATCAAACCTTTATATTTATAATAAGCCTTAAAACATCAGAGCTGGGCAGGTGTCAACCCTCTGTGATATTTTGTGATCTTTCCTGTCAATAACCCTGATGTGTTCTTGTCACTAACCCGTGCCTGTTTCCACCCGGCCACTCTACTCCAACAGGCTAGCTCTCATGGCCGTGTGTGCTCACGATACACTTACCCATGGTGCCTTCTTCCGTCTTCTCTTCCCTCTCCTTGGGAGTCTCTGCCCCAGACCCCCAGCAGGGGAACAAAGTGGCCTCTGCCCTTGTGACCTAACCTCCCCTTGCGGATTCTACTTCCTAATACCCACCCTGTAAGAACTGGGAGGACACAAACATTTAGACCATTCAAGTATACATAGAAGAAATCTTGTTAGAGGACAGTGGATGCCCACGGCTAAGAGGCCATCTATTTAAAATGATTTTAGTGGAAATATGGCCAGGACAAATGATTGCTTTTAACTGGAAATTTTAGAGGCTTTTGTTGTTGTCATTATTGTTTAAATGGAAGAGGTTCAAATAGAGGTGTGTTTACTTCTACGACTCTTTTAATTTTACTTAAACATCCAAGTTAATTGTTTACACAACAGACCTTCAACAATCTATGCTCAGCACTTTTGACAGAATCTGAAATTTGTATTAAGATTATATTAAGATTTCTCTGGTTGAGAAATATGTTAGGAAATAAGGCAAAAACCCACCTTTTCTTATAATGGGACACAGTACAAACAAACCCATTCTCATAATGGCTGCCCAAAATCCCAATTTAACGTAAGTTCACTGACTTTGATTTCTGGACGAAAAGAATTAAGCTTGAACTAGTGAAAAATGAAGTATATGTGCTTTCAATTAAGAAGTAATTAGACACTCAGTCAACCTTACGGCACACCAGGGAGTGAGGAGGAGGAAGAGAAATGTGACTCACTGTCCTGTATAAAATGGCTTTGTTAATTAGTGTAGGGCTAATTAGGATTGAGAGACAGTCACACTGTATCACATAGGTTTACTTCTGAATAATTTTAAAAGCTAAGTCGGGTGTTCTGTAACTGCAGCGCAGAATGAGGTGGAGACTTTTAGTAAGGTTTATCCTACAGAGTAGATAATTCTATATAAATGCTCAAGTGATGGCTTCAGACACTGGGCTGTATAGCGTCTCACTTAATGTTCCCAACACTTGGTGAGACATGTACTCTGTCTTTTAGAGATAAAGAAACGAGGCAGAGTTGGGATGAGTAGCTTGCTTAAGGTCACAAGCAGTACAGCCATTCAGGTCCCCGTGGGGTTAACTGCTGACAGTGAGCTATTGAACACATCTATGAATCTCTGCCTTCTCTTCCTTTTTAGATAATTCCCTGGAAAGGAGATCATCTGAGTGGGTGGGGAGCGAGCATGTTTGTTTTCACTTGATGGGACAACTTGCTAATTCTTCTGCAGGTTCACTAAGTCACATATGGTCACCCTGTGAATATTTTATAGAAAGAAGTTTTGTCATCCAGTCTCCGACCCTTGGTGTATCTCCTTTCCCTTCCTAGTCTATGTTAGAACAGGCTAGCCACTGAGCTATTTCTTTGCCTTTGTTTCCACGACTCCAAATACAATTGATAGTCATGTATGGCTTAAAAATTCAAGCAACCACAGCATTCGATGAAGCAATGGCACACATCCCCGGAACTCCACTGCCTGCAGCAGCTGCCATCACCAGCCCCAGGTGTCCTGGCATGGCTAGAGGCCCTGCAGCATGTCTGTGAGTTAGCATGATGTGCTTGGTGTGATGGTGACAGAGTTAGTGATACTTTACCCTCACTTAATGTAGCCATGTGTGTCTCAAGGGTGGCAGGGAAGTGACAATGAGAAAACAAAATCTAAATATTAACATTTGTTCTGCATTGTAAGTATAGATGGAATATTACATGCATACATGTCATCTATGTATGCATGTAATGTTCCATATGGAATTATTCTGTGTATGTTACTTGTCTGCTGGTTTGATGATGTCTTCTTCTTGTTGAATAGCTGTATGTCATAATTTAGGTGTTTATTTTTTAAAGGTTTATTCATTTAATTTTATGTGTGTGAGTGTGTTCTCTGTATGCATGTGTGTGTACCATGTGAATCCTGGTGTTCATCATTGGATTCTCTTGGAAATAGAATCAGGGATGTTTGTGAACTGTCCTGTGGATACTTGGAACCGAACCTGCATCCTTGGGAGAGTAACAAGTGCTCTTAGCCACTAAACCATCTCTCCTTCTCCAGTGTGTTACTTTTAAGCATGTTTACACTTAAAACATATTTACACCTGGGTAACTTCCAGTGTTCTGCTATAATCAACTATACTGTGGCCTAGTTAGTGTCTAATTTTAACAAATTAGCAGAGTTATATTTTAAACCAGAGAAAATTACTGTCCTCAAGAGTTGTGTCAATTCATGTCCCAACAAGCCACATGTCCAGCTGTGTTCACTTTTACAAGCATGGAGTCCTTAGGAAGTTCTCATCTTTGCCAGTGTGCACACAGATGATGCTCTAATTATAGAGTCCTGTGGTCCTTGGCTCTTCCATACTATTCTGTTATTCTGTCTAGTGATGAGCTCAAATAGTACAGCTTGTGACATCAGTATACACAAGATCCCTTACCTGCCTTCTTCTCACATCTTTAAAATTTCCAGATAAGCTATAGAATCATTTTATGAGAAGACTAGAAGTAACAACAAGAAAGAGTAACACAATATGAGAAAAATGGAAGGAAGAAAACTACCAGAGTGTGAGGCTTGTATGGCATACCACGGAAGTTTATTTCTTTATAATATTGAGGAACAAAGGGTAGATATCTGTTCAGTACAATCACTAGAGTTTTTATGTCCTGCATATTTTTAAGACTATGCTTTATATATTTTGTCCATTCGCTGCTGGTATGCTTGGGCAGAACCAACAGGGTTATGGCTGGACCGTGAACGCAGTGATGGCCAGCAAGCCTCTGTACTGTCTCCCCAACTTGGGCAGATCATCAGTAGTCATTTTGCCTTCATAAATGAGGTGGAGACATCAGCGGTTTAAGTTCCTGGGACTGTTTGGGGGCTAAGGACTAAGCTGTTTGTGAGCCTAAAAGGACATGCTAAGCAGATTAGCATTCACAAAGCATGAGCACTCACTGGACCATGATGACTATTCGGTCCATGTTGACTTGTTGACTAGTATCTTTTTCCATTCTGTTTTTATGTTGATTAGTGTTTTGTGGAAAACATAATTTGTTAGATTGTCTCTGCTTTTCTAATGATCCTTTCATTTAGTGCCTAATGACGGTCAGCTGCTTTTGTTTTATTTTATTTTATTTTATTTTATTTTATTTTATTTTATTTTATTTTATTTTATTTTAATTTTATTTTATTTTTTACTTGTCTAGTTAAACCGTAGTAGTATTTGTCAATTGTGATAATTTTATGTATTTCTAATTTGAATCATTCTTTCTCAGTTGCATCAGTGGGTACTCTATAGAGTGCTAACTCATTTGCTGTGGTGTCTGCTGTCTTTATTTCTGAAGCTCTCAGATCTCTAAACGCAGAATCTTGTTCTCCAGCATCTTTCCTTGGAGTGTTCAAAAAGATTGCCAGTCCTGACCACTCCCTTTCTCTTCTTTGATATTTCTTTGTTTTCCTTTCTGTAATTAAGTAGCTATGGGGACATCAGATAACTGGGTGCCATTGCTTACCATAGACACACATTGAGTTTCAGTCTTCTATGTGCTACTGCTCAGAGCTCTCTGAAGGAGGTTTTAGGCTAGAACTGAGGCAGGTGGGTGCAGCTAAGTTCACATAGAAGGAACTTGTGCAATCCACTCAATGATGTGTCCCTAGTGCCAGGGAAAATGGCTACTTAAAAAGGGTTCTCGTTCTTAGCACATCACTATTTCTTTTAGATTTTTAAGTTAAAATGTTTTTTAGATTTATTTATTTTGTGTGTGGGAATGTTTCGCCTACTCGTATGTGTGAGCACTATGTGTGTGCCTGATGCTTATGTGTGTGTGTGTGTGTATACTATGTGTGTGCCTGATGCTCATGTATGTGTGTGTACTATGTGTGTGCCTGATGCTCATGTGTGTGTGCATACTATGTGTGTTCCTGATGCTCATGTATGTGTGTGTGTACGATGTGTGTGCCTGATGCTCGTGTGTGTGTGTGTACTACGTGTGTGCCTGATGCTCATGTATGTGTGAGCACTATGTGTGTGCCTGATGCTCATGTGTGTGTACTATGTGTGTGCCTGATGCTCATGTGTGTATGTACTATGTGTGTGCCTGATGCTCATGTATGTGTGTATACTATGTATGTGCCTGATGCTCATGTGTGTGTGTATACTATGTGTGTGCCTGATGCTCATGTGTGTGTGTGTACTATGTGTGTGCCTGATGCTCGTGTGTGTGTACTATGTGTGTGCCTGATGCTCATGTGTGTAATATGTGTGTGCCTGATGCTCATGTATGTGTGTGTACTATGTGTGTGCCTGATGCTCATGTATGTGTGTGTACTATGTGTGTGCCTGATGCTCATGTATGTGTGAGCACTATATGTATACCTAGTTCTCTTGTGTGTGTGTGTGTACTTTGTGTGTGCCTGATGCTCATGTATGTGTGTGTACTATGTGTGTGCCTAGTTCTCTTGTATGTGTGTGTGCTATGTGTGTGCCTGGTACTTTTGATGTCAGAGAAGGAATTTGAATTCCCTGAACTGACTTTTGGAGTGGTTTTCTGATCCACCATGTTCTAGGTCCTCTCAAGAACGGGTACTTTAGCTGCTGGCCATCACTACCCCCCGAGTCACCATTTCTTAATAGTTCCCATTTTGGAGACTCCATTTTGAATTGTTGTTCTTAAAAGGAACACTTTCATAGATAGTCAGTTAGCTGAGTCAGACCTCTTGCCCCTAAAGTCAGCTTCTGACCTCTGCGGCCTCTGAGGGGCAGGAAGTGCACACACGTGCAGTTGTATTGTTCATAGCTTTTCAGGAAAGTCCCTAAAGGGATCTGAATTCTCCTCATTTCCCTGGGGTCTCTTAGTAAAAAACAAATTAAACTTCAAAATAGGCATGTGAAAGATAACATCTGTTGCAATTATATTGAAAGAATTGTTGTTTTAACAGACTTTAGGATGTGGTCATACTTCAAGGTCATTATTGAAGAACAGAAAATTCTCTCTACATTTTAGTTTTTTCTGTCTGTGTTTAGACAAGAGGGTATTTGGAATACATCCCAAAGCAGAGAATGCAAGCCTGATTACCTTTGTTCATTTGTCATTTCTTTAGATTCATGTTCTTGATGACCCGATGATATGGTTATCAGAAAGAATTTAGAAAATGCACAGAACTCATCAAAGGGAATGTTTGTCACAAATAATGATCACTGATTGAGCATTGGCATCTTTTTTAACCACAAATAGCATTAAAATAACAGAAAAGAGAATTTCTTTAAGTGTACAAATTCATAAGGATGAGAAAGCAAGAGGAAAGACACAGGCTGCAGCACTTTAGAGTCCGGAAGCATGTGATGTGGTGATGGGGCGTGGTGATGGGGCATGGTGATGGGGCAAGGTGATGGAGGTAGCATAGGTGTTGGGCTCGGAGGCCTGTATATTTGCCACAGAAGCCTCTGAATATCAAAGGGCAAGGCTAGTGGTAGCTGTGCTGGTTGAATACCTTTTTGAGAAGCAGTCATTTCTTAAAATCCCCTCCAAAGGCCTCGCAGATGCCTGTAAATACTTACCCTATGAGAGAGTGGTCAAGGGCTGATAGGAAATTTGGCTGTCTCACTAAACCAGGGTGGAGGATCGAGTTCTTGAGAACTCAGAGCTTCTGCTTTCTTCCTCTCTACCCATGCTCTGGTACAGTGTCTGGTGCAGCTGTCTGGCTGACCAACAAGGCACACGCCCAGGATAGCAGTGGAGTGAGATCAGAGACAGAAATCTGTCAGTGCAAATGTAAATGAGGTGGCTATGAGCTTCTGTAAGAAGTTTCCACAGAGATGGAAATGCAGAGACAGGGGCTCACTATGAAGCCCAGCAGGCCTTGAACTGATTAGACCTACCTCTATCTGCCTCACAAGTGCTGGGATTAAAGATGTACTCACTCTCTTAGCCACAAGATATGCCTTAACCTTTTGAAGCATATAGGACAATTAGTAGATGGCATTGAATTCAATTAATTATAAAAATTATAATATCCAAGATGATTATTCAACTTACATGCAGGGCAAAAAATGTAACGAAACACATAGTTTCATTTTGAATGATATTTATCATTACTATACTATAAAATAATCGATTCAACCAAGATTTTAGTATAAATATATTTGCAAGGTGGGATGTGGTAAGGACTTATGTACTTGTCTCAGGTGGTGTGCCTTTTTTGATGAGGGGGTGGGGATAGACTGGCTAGAGGAAAGCCCTTCAAATCTTCCCTTGCCAGTGAGAAAGTCAATAGGTAATACTTAAGCAGATTGGATAGTGGACTTAGAGGATCATGATCTGGGCTGTTTAATAAAATCTTTCCATGGAATGAATTGATTAGAAAGTTGCTGACATGTGAGACCAAGGACAGGTAGTCTTCATAGCAAACACTTTTACTTATTTAATGGTTTAAATGGCCTAAGTATAATTTTGATACAAAGTTAAATAGGAATACCTGCTGCTGTTGTTTTTGCCATACTTTTTGTGCATGTGCATGTGTGTGCAATGTGCACACATATGTGCAGGTCCACCCTTCTTTGGAGTATTTGCTTTAGGTCAGGTAGCATGTTGAGTACTTTTGAAATGGCTCAGATGAGACCTCTTATATTTTCATCTCTTTAGAACTCTCTCTGAAATACAGAACATTTCAAACATCTGCTATCATCTGCTCATCATGGAAAATAATGAGCCATGTTTCACATTTATTTTGGTGCTCAGAACATCAGGCGGGATGGTTTTGAAGCACCTGACATGATTACCAGTATGTGGGCTTCCAGCCTGGGGGCAGTGTGCTCAACACATTCTCATAAACCATGGAAGGCAAGGATTGTGATCTCAGGCCTCAGAGAGTGCCAGAGATCAGCCTGGAGTGTCTCTTAGTTGTTGAGTTCCTTATTAAGAAAGGGTCTCACTGCCTGCAACTGACTGGCCAGTGAACCCAAGGGATCACCTGTCTCTGCCACTCCAATGCTGGTTTATACGTGAACACTACCAAACGGGATTTTTTTACTGGGTTCTGGGAATCCAACTCATATATTTCATGCTTGCAAAATAAGCTCTTTACTAAAGGAATTATATCCCCAGCACCTAGAAGGCATCATTTTACTTTTTATAAAGACACAGATAATGAAAATCTTAACAGCAACAAAACAACAACAACAACAACAATAACAAAATGGCAGGTATTATTTCTAGCTTCCTCTCTGGGCAAGTATTAGCAGAGTAAGCATCCTAATTTACCAGCACATCACATACCAAGATAACTTAGTATTTCCCATAGGCATTTGCTGGGAACCTTTCAGTCATGCCCCTGGAGCATCAGAGACTAATAAGATACCAGTAATCATGTGAGCTTCTGTACTGTGGACACGTGCTTGAGGTCATTTCAGAGGAGGTAAGGTCTGAATCCCAAACTGATGGAATATTGCGAATTCCTATTTTGTTAGTTGAAATTTGGGGTTAAAATTTACTAGAAATTAGAATATTCTTCAAGTAAAATTTCCTGTTATGAACTTCAGATAATGTCTCTAGACCAACCTATCCCAAATGAGTTCTATAAAGGTCTGGTCCACGGGGAGATCTCTTAAGTCAGTAAAAATGGTTCCCATCCTGAATATAATGTCCATTTAGACATCAACAGTGCACATTAGCAACAGATCCTGGTGATTTTGAGTTAAAGGACTCTATTACCAGAGTCTTCATGGGGTTTTGGGATATATTTTTTTCCCAACAAGCTTTTGGTAATTTTGGGAAAGATTCAATTTCATTGTTTCCTTTGCACAAAAATGAATGCATAGTCATTAAATTCCTCTTAACTCTGAACTGCACTACATTGATTTGATTAGCACTCAGTTTCATGTATTTTAATTTGTAATCCATGTGTTTATTGTTACTAAAATATGTACCTTGACAATATCTTATTTTACCCTTGAAATATCAGATTTCTGAGGTTCAATATTATAGATATGACGGGAGAAGGAGTCAGAAGATATAAATTAAGAATGTGTTCAAGAAAATGTCATAATGGCTGTAGTTTAAAATGATATATTATTGGAAAATGGAAATAATAGAGTTTAAGTATTCTCCCAACAAAATGACAACAGTATGAGATGAGGCATCTACAGTTCAGCTCGATTCTACAATATATTTCAGAACACTATATGGTTATGGTTAGTGTGTCAATTTAATATATCAATTTGAAATATTATTAAAGGCTGTAGAATGACATTATTTGTTTGAAATATAGTTTGGAACTATATACTCCAGCTCTATAAACCCTTATTTTAAAAACTACCTATATGCTTACACGTGGACATTCATGACTTGCAAGTGTGTACAGGCATATGGACTGGCAGATAGGGATACCATACAGATTTTTTCTAATGAATTTTGTTGTGTCAGTGATTACAGTTTTAACTATGGTGGCAGTAGTGGTGGTGGTGGTGAATATTCTTGCACTTAAGATCAACCAGGTGGCTTTGTTTCTGTAAATTTCTAGAAATATTATTCTTTCTCAAGAAGCATATTGAGTCCTTAGCTTTTCTCTTCATTTTGTGGTACTGGGAGATTGAATAACATACTTGGGAAGTGTTGAGGCATTCCCTATCATTGAACGGACAGCTATTGTCTGAATCTATGATGCTGGGCATCTGCATACAAGTATCAATATCTACATCCCAGCAAGATGTTGGATTCCAGTCTTGGCTGACATATTTTCTCTAAATGAATGTCTTAGTTACTTTTCAATTGCTATAACAAAACACTGTGGCTGAAGCAACTTATAAAAGAAAGTATTTAATTTGGGGATCATGGTTCAAGAGGAATAGAGGCAACAGTCAGGCAGGCATGACATAGTAGCAGTAGCTTAGAACCTATACCTTGATATGAAATGAGGCAGAGAAAACTGAGTATAAAAACCTCACAGCCTGTCTCTACACACCTCCTAACCCTTCCCAAATAGTTCCTCTAACTGGAAATCACGTATTCAAACACATGAGCCTGTGAGGCGTATTCTCTGTCAAACCACGACTTTGGGAAACCTGTCGTTTGTTATGTCCCCAAAGTATTGTCCAATAAATTATTCTACATTTAACCATGTAATTATAGGACCTTTAAGGTGCTTTATGACCAGGAAGAAATGATTACTATCCATCATGTGTTTATAACACATGAACTTGTTAGCAATTTAAAGCCTATTTTTATTAAAACTGACACATAAGTATTTAATTGATAATAAAGCTCAAGTATCAATTTAGTTGAAAATATCTGTGACTTTGACACTGTATTTTAATTACATCTAACATAGAAATAAAATTATGGTGTCTTTGTTAGAAAATAACACACATAGCAAACCTATAAAGATGTTTAAAAATTTCTGCATTCTCTCATGTTTAATTTCTACTATCTTTAGTTGGATTTTAGAGAGGCTTTTCAGATGCTACAGAAGCATGCAAATAACCTAACTGCTTTGTTCTCTTTGCCTGAAGGAAGAAGACAGTGGTCCCACTGAGTCCTTTGATGAGTGGAATCTCTTGAGTGGCAGCTTCGTTTTAACCCTCAAGCCTGCATTATCTTCAGTTATCACAGTTTTGATGGATATCTGTGACCAGTGTCTGTATACATGCTGTCATGAAATATTAGAAGTGGCTGTTCATTGTAAAGAAAATCAGTGTGTATGCACACACCACAGCTTCTGGAATTCATACTTTTGCACATATTGCTTCTTGCTTATGTGTAGAAAGAATGAAAGTAGTTTTCAACTTATTAATATGACTGTATCATATATCAATATGAGATAAGAAAAACACATTCCCAGAGCCAAGTCATTTATTTCCTGTCTGTATTAGAAAATATGCTCACTAGTGTATTTCTTGTTAATAAAGTATGAGTTTTGATCTTCAACAACCTAGAATATCAAAATACAATATGAAGGAGTCACAAAAATTATCTCGTGTTTGTTTTCAATAATTGCATCAAATTTAATGTCAAATTGGTTTGTCATGAAAAAAATTTGAAGTAAATGCAAAAATGATTTATATATTATTTTTTAAAAACAATTTAATTCAATCTAATATAGTTAAGGCATGTCTGAAAGTATGGCTTCTAAGCAGTTAAGAGTAGCATTAAAACAGATAGGAAGAAAGATGGGCACAGCATACTAGTCATAGCTTTGTTTCCATAATAGAAATAAAATCCATTACTATACTATGTTAATTTAGTATTGTGTACTTTGTAAGTTTTCAAAATACATTATAGATGGTACTTTTGAGGTAAGATAAGAGCCAACCACACCCTTCTTTTCAGTTAAGCTCATCCTTAGTCATATCTCATTCAATGTGACAGAATGCTGTAAAGTGGTAGAGATAAAAGAAGAAATCAAGAACTTCCCAAATAAATCTTATTGGCTGTTTTAATTGGTGCAAAAAGAAACAACTTCAAAATAACAATCTCAGTTTGGAGGGATTGTGTTATTGCAGCTGGAATAAGCACCCATTCAGAGGCTTTAGATCTGTTGGGTAAAGGGAAATAATACAAATAAAAAAATCACAAAAGAGTTCTCCCAGAAAACAGAAGCAAGGGAAGTTCAACGTAGAGTCTTGGGCAGGAAGGAAAACTAGAGTCATGGTCACGAGGGAAGCGGGATACAGCAAGAGTCAGTATCCCTGGAACACAACAGAACAGCCATATGCATGGCCTCTGATGACAGAGAGAGGGCCTGAATCCTGCCTTTTTGAAATTTTTAGTATTTGTTAAAATGAAAATGTTAAAATATAGGTTAAACAAACAAACAAAATGAACCCTGAAATCCATGTTCAGCCATGGTTATGGGGATGCCATAGTTTATAGCTAATGGACTAGATCAAAAGGCCGTCATGGGTGGCCAGTTAAATGGTTCTCTTGGTGCTACTTTGGTAGTATAGTGCTTGGGGCACAGTCATGCATAGTGGTCTATGTCTCCACTCCCACAGAGCTGACCTGGACTTGTATTTTCATGTCTCATCCTTCCTATATTCTTCATCAATTTTACTCTGAAACATATAAAGTGGAAAGAGAAATGTAACAACAAAACTAATAATAATTGTCTTCCAGAGTGTTATCTAGCTGTCTTAAGAATTTCATAAAGCAACCAAATTTAATTTCTGAGTTTGTTTCTTAAATGACCATTTAAGATTAGTATCCATGGTGAGTTTTGTAGAGCAATTTTCATCCAGCAACATGGCTACTCTGGAAAGAGATCACATAAAAAGACTTTCTAGGTCTGTGTGATGCGGCCTGAATGACACACCTATAATCCCTCTGGATGGAATACAGATATGCTGGTAGCACACACCCTTAATCTGAAACAATGTGGGCAATGTCAGTTTGCAGAAGGAAGCAGCTGAGAGTGATGTCTAATTGAGGGGTAGACAAAGTTACAAATCAGAGAAAATTTTGACAAAATGAATCAGAGATAGGATACACCCAACTCTAAGGAGAACAGGGCAGGCGGGGGGGGGGTGAGTGCATTTCAATTGAGTTCAGGCAACACGGTGTTGTTCAGTTGAGTGAAGTTGAATGCAGTTGAGTTCAGTTGAGTTGGTGCAGTTCTTTTCAGTTCTGCTCATTTCCTGCAGTCAATACAGTTCAGTTTGTGGAACCCAAGATGCAGTTTTTTTTCCAAGCAGAGCAATTCAGTGAGAAGCCAGAGACTCCAGTTTGAATTAGTCACCTTGGAGAGGAGTTTGAGTCAGAACAGCTGAGTTGAATCAGCCAGCCAGAGTTCTGAAAGAAGTAGAAAGGGTGATTTTATTCAGCAGTAAGCCTCTGAGATGATAGTTACTTCTGGTGAATTAAAGGTACTTTAACAGAGGCTTAATATTCTTTACATTCTTTTCATCTTTTTGGCTCCCCCTTTTTTTGAGGGAAGTTTTCACCATGTAGCTCTGATGGTCTTGCACATCTCTGTGTAGACAGACTGGCCTTAATCTCACAGAGATCTGCCTGACTCTGTTGGAACTGACATGTGCCACTAAGTCTAACCTATACTTTTATGAATGAAAACCCCCCTCAAGTACTAATTGCAACTGATTCAGAATAGAAACATTAGTGTGTGTTTATATGAATCGATTTGAAAGTCTAATTTGTCTTTCAATAAAACTCCAAATAACTATTCTCAAATCTACTTTACTTTGATGATTACTGGGAAAGAAAATGCAAAGTTTTGCAATGATATCTGAGCCTTCTAGAACAGAAGTGAGGGAAGCTGTTAACTAGGACTATATGGTGACTTCTATAAGTAGTGAGATTTAGGGTAAAGGCAACAAGCTAAAATGCCTTTCCTTATAAAAGTCAGAGTTGCAGTCATTAATGACCTTAATGGTGTGTGAGGTGATACTGTCTCAGAAGGTTTGCCAGCCAAGACAATTTCAGCATCTACACGAGAAAGAAATGTGTGTGTTTGTATGTGTGTGGATACACACATGCCACAAGGTGCCCATGGAGGCTAGAGAACAACTTTCAGGAGTTGGCTCTCTCTTTTTACCATGCAGTTCTTAGGGATGAGATTGAAAGTTGTTTGATTACTGTTAAATTAAACTGTTCCCATTTGAGTTTATATTTTTAGTGTTCTAGGAATATATATCAGAAAATAGAATATCTATATACTAGTTACTGAGAATTGGTTTTTAGATTTTTTGCCAACTTGAATATTATGATCTACTTAGTTATTCCAAAATAGCCTCATTGCTTCCCTTTTTGTGCTATTATTGTCATGTGTGTGTGTGTGTGTGTGTGTGTGTGTGTGTGTGTGCTATCCTTGTCATATGACCAAAGATATTACCTTACATCATTTGTAGATGGATCAACAACTACTTTAGAATTATTAATCTGAATAATTATGTACATACTAAAGAATCTAAGAAAGGAGAGTAAACACATATTCACAGAGTTTCTTAGTCTTATGCGTCGATCTCCTTATGCTCATTTCATTCCAGGGGTTCAAGTTATTGACTGTGTCATTTTCTTACTCTAGTTTTGCTTTGTTCCCATCTGCCTTTGTGCTGTGATTGTCAGGAATGCTGTGTATGTGTGTGTTGCAGGTCTAATCATACAATAATACAGTCCTGTCTTATATAGTTGTCTTTTAAGTGATGGTGTAAATAAGACATGCCCATTCGGCACTCCTTTTTGGTGACCTAATTATATTTTCTTGGGTTTTGTTGTTGTTTTAATAAAGGTTCTGATAAGTGTCTGATATCAGTAGGCTTCAGGCTGAGGATCTTCCATTAGCATTGCTTTGGGGCAAGACTACAGGAAGTTTTTATGGTTTTTGTTCAAACATAAAGTCTTCATTTCACCCTTATCTATGAAACTTGGTTTTGCTGGATATAATGGCTTCATTAATCTCTTTCTCAAACAAGGGAAAGTTGACAGCAAAGAAATACAGAAAGCCTGGGCTTGTAGGCTGACTAACAAAATGTGTAGCTGAAGGTGGGAGATTCTTGATGGTGTGAGATGGCTCAGCAGTTGAAAGCCCTGGGTGTTCTTGCAGAGGACCTGGGTTTGATTCTAGCACACACACACTGACTAACAACCCTCTTTAAGTCCACTTCTAGGGGATCTAATGTCTCTTCTTGTCCCTATGACCACCTCATGAGTGTGCACTGGAATTACAAAAATCATTCAAAGACATCTTAGTTTCATTTTCTGTGTTTATGATAAAATAGCCTGACAAAAGCAGCTTAAAAGATAAAAGGCTTACCTGACTCACAATTCTGGGTCACACACCACCATGTGGAAGAGTCAAGGTAGTCGCAACTTAAAGCAGCTAGGCAAAATACATTCACAGTTGGGAGCAGAAAGGCATGGGCTATTGCATGTGAGAAACTTTGTCTGCTCACCTGACATAGGACTAATATCCAGACTATCAAAGAGCTGAAAAAGAAAGGCTCCACAAAAAGATGAATAATCCAATGAAATAGACAATTGAACTAAACAGACCATTGTCAAAAGAAGAAATAAAACTATAAGTCAAAAGCACACCAAGATGCCATCTTACTTCAGTAAGAGGAGCTATCATGAAAACACACTAGATACAACAAATGCTTCAATGAGAAAGAGTCTTCATATATTGATGGTAGGAAGGTAAATTAGTTTTCTGTTGCTGCCATAAAATACCTCAACCAACACAATGCAATTTGGAGACGAAAGCTTTGTTTGAATTTACAGCTCTAGCAGAATAATCTAGAGTCAATCATGGTAGGGAGGCATGCCAGTGAAGTCGGGACACCGAATGCTCTCATCTTCAAATGCAAGTGTGAGGCAGAAAGAACAAACTGGAAGTGGGGTGAGACCATGAGCTCTTAAGGCCTGCCTCCAGTGATGTACTTCCTCCAGCAAGGCCATGCCGTCTAAATGTCCCAACCAATGAAAAATCAAGTGTTCAGATAGCTGAGCCTATGAGAGACATTTCTCATGAAAATCACCACAGAATGTGAATTAGTCCAGCCACCATGTAATTCCTATGAGGGTTTCTCAAAAAATTAAAAACAGAACTACTATATACCACTTGTAAACCATTTCTGATTAAATACTTGTCTTAGCATTTCATTGCTGTGAAGAGACGCCATGACTACAGCAACTCTTAATAAGGAAACCATTTAACTGGGGCTGACTTAGAGTTGCAGAGGTTTAATCCATTATCCTAGCAGGAAGCGTGGAGACACCTTGTTGGAAGAGCTGAGCAGCTACATCTTGGCCGAATGAAACCATAATACTGAGCAGAACTTGAGCTTAAATGTAAAGACTGCCTCTACAAAGACAGGCTTCCTCTATCAAGGAATCCACACCTATTCCAACAAAACCACACCTCCTAATAGTGCCACTCCCCATGAGCCACGCATTCAGACACATGAATCTGTGGTAGTCATACCTATTCAAACCACTACAATACCCAATGAATCTGAGTAAGCACACTGTAGAGATGCCCATATCTGTATGTTTGTCATGACACTGTGTACAATGATAATCAATGGAATCGGCATAGGTGGCCATCCGTGGATAAACAAATAGAAACCTGTGGTATATATGCAGAAGGACGAATACAGTTTGGTCATTTGCAGGACAATGACTGTAAGTGAAGAGCATGAAGTTAAACAAAATAAGCTGGGCCTCCTGCAGAGAAGGGAGGAATATGTGGAATCCAGGCAAGAGGAAGGACACGGAAGTCAGTGAAGCCTCCTAGGAATGTGGAAGGGGAAAAGGAGTGAGAGAAGGAAGAGTGATGGGGGTAACTGGGATCAGATCGACTGCATACAGGTACAGCCTTGTCGGAATGTAATCCATTACTCTGTGTAATTAACATGAACTAATAAAAACAAAATGAAACATTTATTAAAATGAAAAGAACATTGGAGTAGCCTAATATCAGTTATTACCTTATTGCAGTAATTACTCTGAAATCTTATTTCTCCACTTTATTTCTCTATTTTAAGTAATTAGAAGTGGTTAATTGGTAAGGAATGATTAATGGTTTTCAAGTCTTAATTCCACAAATGGAACACCAACAAGGTAATTACATAAATTGACATCCAGAAAAGCTGTGTTCCTGGGAACTCTGTCCACATGCTTCTCTTGGAATATAGTAAGACAGGAAAGATTTAAATGACAACCTATGTTACTTGAATAGATTATTTCATCTTGTTTACAAAAGTATGGGAACGCTAAGGTGTGAAATGGCGAGTCAGGGCTCTCGGGCTGTGCACAACTTCTCGTTATTGTTAACTTTTGTGTCCTTCCTTCTGTCTGCACCATTTCCTGTGTCATACAGAATGGCACCATGCCTGTCACTCATGCAGTGAGGTAGAGTTGTTGTTGTCAGATGTAGTGAGGGAGAGTTGTGGCTGACCCTTCGAACATTTTTAAGAAAGTCAGAACCAATATAGAAGAGAGGATTTTCAGTGGGACATCTCACCCTGTATCTTCCGTAGATGCTTTAATACAGCATCCCAGGGGCTGTACCTCAGGCTCTACAGGCAAGTCCATTTGGAAATGGTGCTATGGGGTTTGAAGAAAATTCCATTTCTGTTAGTGGAAAAAGTTTCCACCCACTGAAGCTTTGTTTGGTAGAATTCAGGAAAGTTTTTAGAGATGCTAAAGTCCTACATCTGCTTGATATGCTTCTTTCAGCCTGGTTTATTTCTAAGAACTACAGAACAATTTCTTGGAAAAAATTTAATTGCCTTCAAATTATATTGGAGTTCAGCCAGCCTCAATGGGAGCTTTTCTGTGAAATTCTATTCCAATTTGGTTCCAAGAGATTTAAAAATGTGTGTCAAACTCAGTTATAGGAGAAACACTATTTAAATCATACAGTTGGCTTCTTCATGGTGATCAAGAAAGCCGTCCTCTTCTAGCAGGAAACTGGGGTCAAAACTGTACCCTTGAATTTCACTCTTTTAGTAATTTTTCTTTCAAGTACTTGTTTGAGCAAATTACACTTGAATGAAATGCTATTTATAAAAAATATAATATACATAGTTTAGTATTCAATGACTATATTTAGAATATTTAGAAAGAAAGGAGAGAGAGAAAGAGAGAGGGAGGGAGAGGGGAGGGAGGGGGAGGGGGAGAGAGAGGGAAGGAGGGAGAAAGGGGGGAGGGGGAGGGTGAAGGTGAGTGGAAGGGGGAGAGAGAGAGAGAGAGAGAGAGAGAGAGAGAGAGAGAGAGAGAGAGAGAGAGAGAGAGAGAGAGAGAGAGAGAGAGAGAGAACTTATTGTAAGAAGGAGACCGTTCTACTTTTAGGCTCAGCCTCACACATACTCAGAATTGCAAAGGCTGCTTGGGAAAAATAGGCTCCAGCAAATAGTCCAAGTCTTCCACTCTTGCCTTTTACTGGGTCCCTGAGAGGGAATGCATGCAGGATCTCCCTGTGAGTAGACTGGGAGTTCTCCTCTCTTCTCTCTTCTCAAGAGCAGAACTGAGTGCTTCTAGAGGGCAAGGAGTGTTTCTCACTTACAAAATGCTGGGACAATCTACACAGCACTGTCCTGCTTGAACAGCAGGTGAGCACGACACCCCGAGGGCAGCACGGCAGGTATGGGCAGGACAATTGCCATCATTGGTGTCTTCACAACTACACAATGGAAGTATGTGATGTAAATTGATAGTGCCATTTATATTTCCTTTATTTAAAGTTAATCATTCCATTAGTTTACATCTCAAATGATAGCCCACTTCTTGGTTACCCCTCCACCAACCCCCATTCCACATCTGCCCTCCCCCTCTCCCCCCTCCCTTTTGCTTGTGTAAGAGTGTCCCCCCCCTCTTGCCTCACCACTTCAGCATCTCCTTACTCTGGGGCATCAAACCTTCTCAGGACTGAGGGTCTCCTCCTTTGGTGTCAGGGAAGGCCATCCTCTGCTATATATGTGCTTTAAGTCAGGTTTATGGATGGAACCAAAGTTCCTGTGACTTGGTAGGTCAAGTTACACTAGTATTTTTTTCATAAGCAACAATGAACAAATATAAAGCCAAAAGGATCACATTCATTCACACACACACTCCGGCTTCTGTCTGGTAAGTGCTGTAGCCTAGTTCCAATGGAAGCGCAGGCAAGGCCCACAGTGTTTCCTCACTGTACTTTGGATGCCGCTGGAGCCTCGGTCCAGAGTTGGTGTGTCTGGAATTGGTGGGCTGGCTCTGGGAATGAGTCAGTCTCAACACGAAGAGTCTCTCATTGGAGCTCTCTGGAAAGGGCCCAAACCTTCCTTAGCTGTCAGACCAGGGTTTTTAAGTCTCTTTCAGCTCAGGCCTGCAACACCACCTTATCTAACACTAGGCTTATCAATCTCCACACACAGTCTCCAGACTTGGTCTTCATGGCATCTTTTTAGTTAATTAAAATTGATGGGTCCACTGAGACAGGGCATTGACCATTTTCACATTTCACACTCACATCTCTGGGCTGCGTTACAGTTGTAATTTCTTTTATATTGCTTATATTTATTCCTTACAATATATACCTAGAGCCATGAACCCCTCCAGGTACACTCCTTGGTTGGTGGTCTAGACTTTGGGAGAAATGTAGTCAGGCCAGCCTATGTTGGTCTTCCAATGGGGTTGCAATCTTCCTCCACTCTTCCAGTCCTTCTGCCAGCTCCCCCACCAGGTCCCCTGAGCTCAGGCTGATGGTTGGCTCCAAGCATCCACATCTACATTGGTCAGTTGCTGGCTGGACCTCACCAGGAACTACCACACTTAGTTCCAGTCTGCAAGCGCCTCTTGACCACAGCAACGGAGTTGGGTTTGGTGTTTGCAGACATGAAGGCTCTCCAGATGGGCCAGTCCCCAGATGTCCCTTCCTTCAGTCTGTGTTCCAGTTTTTGTCCCCATTTTTCCTTTGGACAGGAACATTTCTGGATTAATAAACTTTGAGATGGGTGGGTGACCCTATCCCTCAACCAGGGTCCATGCCTATCTACTGGAGGTGGTCTCCACCGTTTCTATGTCCTCCTTCTATGTGCATTACAGCTAAAGTCAATCCTGTTGGGTCCTGGGAGCCTCACGTTTCTCTGGTGTCTGGGACCCTCCAGTGGCTCTCCCCAGCTCCTCATCCCCGCTGTTAACCTATTCTACCTATTTTATTTGATTTCCAGACCCTCTGACCTCTCTCTCTTCCAATGCAGTTCCAGCCTTTGCCTTCCAGTCTTGTTCTCCTCAGACTCTGGAGCCTCCCGAGCATGGATTTCATCTTTATTTCTACTGTCTTTGGCAAAATGCCACGGTTTGATACTATCATTGAAGGCCTTCTGTGCTTTTATTGCTGACTGTATTCATATTTATAAAATGATATTCCATTGTATTATGAAAGTTAGTTCAAAGGATATACACAATGTATGAGGCAGACTTTCCTTCTTTCTTTCTTTCTTTCTTTCTTTCTTTCTTTCTTTCTTTCTTTCTTTCTTTCTTTCTTTCTTTCTTTCTTTCTTTCCTTCCTTCCTTCCTTCCTTCCTTCCTTCCTTCTTTCTTTCTTTCTTTCTTTCTTTCTTTCTTTCTTTCTTTCTTTCTTTCTTTCTTTCTTTCTTTCTTTCTTTCTTTCTTTCTTTCTTTCTTTCTTTCTTTCTCTAAACAAGCCAAATACCATGACAGAACAAGAAACTAGGATTACTTCTTTTGCTTTTAATTTATGTATCTTAGAGAATTCCATACATGAATGCTGTATTTATATCATCTCCATCTCTCCCTCACCTCTCACCTCACCCCTCCCCACTCTATCTCAAATTTACAACTTCTTTATTATTGTTTTACATACATGCACTGATGTATTCCTTCATCACTTTTCCATCTTATTTTTTGAAACAGTGTATCTACATTGAGGTTGGAGCTTTCTGTTTCTTCTAGACTGGCCAGCCAGTGAGCCCCTGAGACTTACCCTCACTAGGGTCGCAGTAGTATGCTACCATATCTGGCTTTTATGTGAATACTGGAGATCTGAACTGTGGTCCTTATATGTATACAGCAAGCATTTTACCCACTGAGCTGTTTCTCCAGCTCCTGAAATCAGACTTGCTGATTCCAAGTCTAGGTCTGAGTCCAGCCAGCTGTGTGTGCTTCTTGGCATTGTAGATTCCTCCATTTCTTCATCTATAGACTCAAAACATAAACACTGAGTCATTTGTTAAATTTATCAGTCAAAAGGCTATTTGAGTAGGTGCTTGTTGATTTTACTGCACTACTTACAAGGACATCTAAATATATCCGGGAAGCCCTGTACATGCACTTGGTAGTTTGCAGTGGATTCAACAGCTGTATGTTGAACCTGATTATAGGTTCAGGCATTGTGCTGGGTAAAGGTAGCTATCACACTAAAGGACAAATTTCAGTGCACAGGGTATGAGAGCACAAAGCTGTACTCAAGGCATAGCAAAGATGACCACCTGGGAAGAAGCTCCTCTGAGTAAATGTCTCATATATGGCATCCAGGGATTCTGGTTTTGTAGAAAATGATGACCACCACCACTTCCACCACCACCACTACTACCACCACCTCCACCTCCACATTCCCCAAGGCAGCAGCATCCCCTAACATGTTTCTCACCACTAATTTCTTCTCATATACTAGGCACCAAGAGAAGCCATAGTTCCTGAATGATGAGTTGAGTTGAAATGAGAAGCCAACATGATTTATGTTATGTTATTCTGTACTGTTGCCTGTTGAGGCAGTTTTAAAACTTATCTATGCATGATTCTTCTACTAGTAGAGCAAATCATGTAAAAGTACAACTTCTCTTATTTTTCAGTCTTTAAAAGACACAAATGGAGGCAGCTCTGCTCCTGTTGAGTAGGGGGATCCTAATAAAGATATTCTTTGGCAGAGCAACTGTGGGAACAAACTCAAGTCCTTTATGTAATGAATTACAGTTCTTCTGAGATGAAGGATCTGAAAGTCTTAACCAAGTTTGCTAGTTTGTGGGAGACCTATGAGAGTTCATTATTTGGGAAGGGCATCAGCAAAGCAGCATACCATGCAGGCAGGACCTGGCTGACTGGTGGCCCCTAATGAATCTTAATCCTGAGATGGTCATGGAGCCATATTGGTATGGCATTTTTGAGTCTGAGGATGGAATCCTGTCAGGGTTTCTGATCTCCCTCACAGTGTCAAATGTCTATTTTACCTGTGAGTCACTCCAATGATTCTGGAAGCAAGGGCACTGGAGTGATGTCCTAACTCCTCCTGAACTAAACTTGGAATGTATGGAAGCTTCAGGGAGAAGATTCCCTTGGAGATTCTTGGACTTCTACAAATAAGGAAATGAGGTGACTCATCATTTAAAAGGGGGGGGAGGAGAGAGGGAGGGGGAGGGGGAGGGAGAGAGAAAGTGGGAGAGAGGGGGAAGGGGTGGGGATGGGAGAGAGAGAGACCGAGAGACAGAGATAGAGAGAGAGAACTGTGTGGCTATTTTTGACACTTGATCTTTTAAAGGAATTCAGACTTATTTTTTATATGTAAGAAACTTTTTATAATAAAAAAATATCCCAGTTTTCCCCTCACAAAGGATGTGTCCCAGACAGTATGATAAGGGAACATTCATGATACTTGTAGGGATCTTCTTTTTGTTTTCTTTCTCTTTTTTTGAAAAGCATGCTCTTTTATTGAAAAAAGAAGTAAAAACATTTTATGGTAAAATTGAAGGTTTACATGAAAAATATTTCTGATAAAATAAAGATATATATAGAAAAAACATTAAAATTGACACTTTTCATGGAAAATTAAAGAGTAAAAGTGATAGCCATAAAAATATTACTAAATTAATTGAAAAAAGAAGTAGAAACATTTTATGATAGAATTGAAGATTTACATAGAAAATATTTCTGATAAAATTGTAGAAAAATGTAGAGAAACATGTTAAAATTTAAGATTATCATGGAAAATTTTGTATAGATATAATAATAGTAGGCATAAAAGTATTCCTAAGTTGATTGGAAGTAGAATTATAGACATTTTCTGATAAAGTTGAAGATTTACAAGGAAATTATTTCTGACAAAATTCAAGGAATATATAGAAAAAACATGTTAAAATTGAAGATTATCATGGAAAATTATACAGATAAAATAGTAGGCATAAAAATAATTCTAAGTTGATTGAAAGGTTAATTATAAACATTTTCAGGTAAAATTGGAGATTTACATGGAAAATATTTCTGATAAAATTCAAGAAATATATAGAAAAACACATTAAAATGGATTATTTCATGGAAAATTATACAGATAAAGTGGTAGACATAAGAGACCTTTCTAAATTAATTGAAGGTAGAATTAAAAACTTTTTGTGATAAAATCAGAGATTTACATGGAAAACATTTGTGATGAAATAGAAGAAATAAATAGAAAAGCATGTTAAAATTGAAGATATCATAAAAAATAATGCAGATAAAATGATAGACATAAAAAGCCATTACTAAATTAATTGAAAGAGGAACTACACACATTTTCTGGTAAAATTGAGGATTTACATGAAAAATATTTCTGTTAGTTTATGTCTTTTTATTGAGGAATTGAGTCCATTGATATTAAGAGATATTAAAGGAATAGCGATTATTGCTTCCTGTTATTTTTGATGTTATTTTTATGTTTGTGTGGGTATCTTCTTTTGGGTTTGATGGAAAAAGATGATTTTCTTGCTTTTTCTATGGTGTAGTTTCTCTCCTTGTGTTGGCATTTTCCATCTATTATCCTTTGTAGGGCTGGATTTGTGGGAAGATATTGTGTAAATTTGGTTTTATCATGGAATATCTTGGTTTCTCCATCTATAGTGATTGAGAGTTTTGCTGGGTATGGTAGTCTGGGCTGGAATTTGTGTTCTGTTAGGGTCTGTATGAGATCTGCCCTGGATCTTCTTGTTTCATCACCTCTGGTGAGAAGTCTGGTGTAATTCTGATAGGTCTGCCTTTATAAGTTACTTGCCCCCTTTCCCTTATTGCTTTTAACATTCTTTCTTTGTTTAGTGAATTTGGTGTTTTGATTATTGTGTGATGGGAGGACTTTCTGTTCTGGTCCAGTCTGTTTGGTGTTCTGTAGGCTTCTTCTATGTTTATGGGCATCTCTTTCTTTAGGTTAGGGAAGTTTTCTTCTATAATTTTGTTGAAGATATTCACTTTATGTTCACCTTTAAGTTGGGAATCTTCACTCTCTTCTATACCTATAATCCTTAGGTTTGGTCTTCTGATTGTGTCCTGGATTTCCTGGATGTTTTGGGTTACAAGTCTTTTGCATTTTTCATTTTCTTTGACTGTTGAGTCAGTGTTTTCTATGGTATCTTCAGTACCTTTCTTCTATCTCTTATATTCTGTTGATGCTTGCATCTATGATTTCTGAATTCTTTGCAAGATTTTCTATCTCCAGAGATGTCTCTCTTTATGATTTCTTTATTGTTTCTACTTTCACTTTTAGATCCTGGATGGTTCTGTTCAGTTCCTTCACTTGAATGTTTGTGTTTTCTTGTAATTCTTTGAGGGATTTTTGTGTTTCTTCTTTAAGGGTTTCTGCCTGTTGACCCGTGTTCTCCTGTATTTCTTTAAGGGAGTTATTTAAGTCCTTCTTGAAGCACTCTATCAGCATCATGAGATACAATTTTAAATCCAACTCTTGTTTTTCCAGTGTGTTGGGGTATTCAGTTCTTGCTGTGGTGGGAGAACAGGGTTTTGATGTTGCCAAGTAGCCTTGGTTTCTGTTGGTGGGGTTCTTGTGCTTGCCTTTTACCATCTGGTTATTTCTGGTGTTAGTCGGTCTTGCTGTCTCTGGCTGGAGCTTGTCCCTCCTATGGACCTGTAATCCTGTGTCTGTGCTCCTGGGAGACCAACTATCTTCTGACAGGGTTTGTGCACAGAAGGCTGTGGAGCTGCCTGGCTCCCTGGTGCAAATGGCAGCAGGAAGACTTCAGTCCCAGCTGCTCCACTGATCGTATGCCCCGTGTGCTCTTAGCTGTTCCCCTCCAGAGAGAAGGTAGAGATCACACCACTGTGCTCAGAAGTAAAAGTGCTCAGTGACCTGTTCACTCTCTCTTGGTGGGCTGTGCACAGAAGGCTGTAGAGACACCTGGCTCCCTGGTGCAAATGGCCAGGGTCCTTCTTTGTATGGCTATCTAGACTTGCTGTGATCACACAAATGTCAGCACTTGTTGCTTTTTATTCCAATAGAGAGGCAGCATTAGGGCCTTGTATGTGGTCCCCAGTGCCCAAATCAATGAGGCATTCCTTAAGGCCAGCTAGGTGATATTGCATTCCTCCCTCACCCATCTCCCTCTGAGAAATTTGCTCTTGTCTTGTCATCAGAGCCTTAGGCAATCTTCTGCTACTTTCCTCATCACAGAAACTCTTCCATGTGCATGGAATGCAGACTTGAGGTTGTTTTGCATGTTGTTTTTTGCATGATAGTTGTCTCACACTATCTCTTTCTCTACCTCATCTCTGTCTCTTTCTGATCTTGGGTGTCCTGATACTCACTAGTTGACCAACTGGCTTCAAAGTCACAATAATTTGCCTGCCTCTGGCCCTGAGTCTTTGAATGGACTTCTCTGAGGGCTCTTTCTTCTTTTCCTCTGTATTGCTGGAGTCTTACATTCCTGCCTCCCCCTCCCCTAGCTGCTTCTGTCTCTGGCCTATAGACCTCACAATGACTTCTGTGGTGGCATCTTTTTCTCCAGTGACAGCAGAATTCTCTTCAGTATACTAGGGTAAAGGTTATTTTCCACATAAACACTCCTGGGATATTCCCTCACACCATAGCAAACTTTCTACACAATACCATTGTTTTATTTATGTCAGTTAATATTTCAGTTTTAAGTTAATAATCATTAATAGCATTTTTTATCTCAAAAGGAAGTTGAAAGAATTTTGTTCTCAAGAGAGACTTAGATAAGAAAGAAGTCAAAGGCTGTAACTCTCAGGGACCTGCAGCTGTCTGGACTTTGGGGCTCGCCACGTGTCAACACATGTTGCTATGGATTCCATTAGACTACTTCCTTCCCGTTCATGTGTGCAGAGCAGTCTTTACACCCCAAAGAGGGAGATTTCCAGCTGCTTGTCCGTCACCAGCTACATGCCACTAACAAGCTTCTCACAGACCTCCCCTAGTGTTTACCCTCTGGCAGGGGAGTGGGTGGATGGAATGGACAGGATCTTGGGGCATATGAACGTAGGCTACTGGATTAAAATGTGAAACTGCTTTATCTAGATTTTAGATAGTGTTTCCCCTGCTTTCGAAACATTCAACAATGACTTAATGCCCGAACTTCATAGTGAGGAAGTGGGCGGGGCTCTTTGCCGATAGCACATAGAGTACAGAACTAAACGACAAGGGGACTTAATGGTCACTTGGGGATTAAAAGTCTCATTTCCTTACACAGGACAAGTCCTTCTTTGGACAGGATGTTGCTCTATGGGAGGTTATCTAGAATATAACAAGCATTACCTAACAATAGTCCCTTCAATTCTTTCTGCTGGCATTCAGAATAAATCACACCCTATTGGACAATATTGCTTTATTATGAAGCGATACGTGGGTATGAAGTGATACGTGTATTGAGATGTAGAGATTTCCAAAGAACAGTCCTGAGGGTGGGGCTCCATAAGTGAGAGGAGGTATTATTGTTCACTGAGACATTTTTAGAATCACAACGAAGCAGAAAACAGGATAAAGTTGGGTTTGCACGATGCTTGAGGTCAGTGAAGCTTATGATGGTCTGGCCTAAAGCTTCTCATACATATTGTTATTGTCTGTGACACGTGCACAGTCCTACAGGAATTGAAGCTTTAGTAAGCAGATTTGTGTCATCCAGTGTACAATAGAAAGGCTATAGAGATAGATGGTGTATATAGATGATATCGGAAAGGCTGCTAATATTGCATACTCTTCTATTGCTGTATACTAAATGTTACAGTTAATGCTCTGACATCTCCTTGGAAGGGAGAAGCACAGATGCAGTGCTATCATCAGTGTATTCAGTAATGCTTATTGATCTTTGACTATGTTGCTGTCACTGTATTGATGCCCCAAAAAACCCTGTCCTGGAGGTAGAGGGACGTGCCTCAGTCAATAAAATACCTGCAGTGCAAGCTTAAGAACCTGCTTCAGATGTGCAAAATGCAAAGGAAAACCTAGAGCACGTGCCTGTAATACCAGCACTGGGAAGGCAGAAGGGTCTCTGGGGGGCTTGCTGGAAAGCCAGTCTAATCCAGTTTCTGAGCTTCAGTTTCAGCAAGAGAACGTCTCTCTAAAAGTAAGGTGGAGAACAATTGAGGAGAACATTCACATCGACTTTGGGCTCCACACACAGGCAGGAGCACCCAGGCACAGACTTCCCATCCACACACCCATTCACAAACACACTCACAAAAGCTCATTCCTCCTTCTCAGCACACTCCATTATAATCCAGGTTCTTTTCTAAAAGCCTCCTGAATAGAATAAACTTCCTGTTCAAAAAAGTGGATGGACATTTCGAGGTATAGAAGGTGATTTGAAGGAAGTGGTCTAGATCTAGAAAGCTAAAGAAGGGAGATAGAGTTAAAAAGGTGAGGTGAAAAGATCCCGACGTGAGAATGTCAAGGGGAAAAATGTGGCTGGAATCTGGCAGCCCAGCACAGAGGATGAACTAACTTTGTTAGGTGAATCCAAGCATGCACAGGAAGAGTATGGAAAAGTTAGGGAACGAGGCAAGACTGGGCGCTTTGAAAGGTGAACTATTAAACCCTAAACCTATTGAAATCGATAAGGGATCAGTTTTATAATTTAATAAGGAAGCAGCTGAATAGCAGCCACTGTAACCAGCAGTTGGAGGCTCTCTCGGCAGAATCAGACACAGCCATAGACCCCAAAGAGCAGCTCCAAGGTCTGCAATAGACTTGACCACAGTAGATACTATCTGGATGTGGGATCTACTTTATTTATAGTGAACTGGGATGATGAAAACCAGTGTTGGGAAATCCTGTCTCAGGCATGTAGGCAGATGGAGTGAGTGCCCAGCCCGCTGGGCACAACAGGTGACTGTTCCACCTCCACCTTGAAGCTGGCACCTCAGTCTGGTAAGTGGCTTGTGTAATGAGTAGATATGTTAAGACACCTGAATGCACCCCAGCTTTCTTTGTAGGGAGAGTTATTTGCTGGATTTTAATATTAATCCTCCTGGTTGACCTTCTCAGGTAGCAGTTAAGCTCCACAAACATAGGTAAGTGCTGCCCTTTCCACCCTGGCCGTCCTAACAGCACACTTCCTCTGTACATTTTGCTGTTCGATTTTATTACCAGACACAAACTCCTGTTACAACTAGTTGCAAACATATAGTTTGGGGGATGTAAAGCAATATCTGTCTGTTGATCTGGGTACAGATATCCCCCACTCCTCATCTTTTCTTAGGAATCATTGCTGAATCCATGCTTTTATGGTAGGATTATTTGCGGATGTGAAAAATACCCAGAGATTTCATAGCCTTTAAGACTATCTCAAAACCACCCCACCCCCTCATTTCCCTATAGGCAACAGGATCACTGCAGGTCAAACACTGGGGTTGGGAATGTCTTCTTGATTAAATGTGCTTGCTCTGAGGCTGACCTTGCTTCTAGTTTGTAAATGTGTTTTGAAGAGGATGGTCAGGGTCGGTTGTAACACACTCAGTCTCCTTGGTGCGTCCTTAGCTTCCCACAACCAGACAGGCCTCCACTTTTGTCTGGCCCCCATCCTGGGGCTGGGGAGATAGCTCTTTGTGTAAAGAACTTTTCTTTCAAGCACAAGTTGCTAACTTTGATTCCCAGAACCCTCTAGAACAGTGGTTCTCAACCTTCCTGATGCTCTGACCCTTTAGCACAGTTCCACACTGTGGTGATTCCACCCCTGCCCACATAAAATTACAGCTATAATTTCACTACCGTTATCAGTGATGAAGTAAATATCTGATATGCAGAATATCTCATAGGCAACTGCTTTGAATGTGTTGCTTGACCCCACCCCTCCCAAAGGCTCACAACCCACAGGTTGAGAATCACTGCTCTGGAACAAGTTGGGTGTGGGTGCAACTGGTACAGACAGCCAGATCCCTGGGTCTAGCTAGTCAGCCATCTCAACCTAATCAGTGAGCCCCAGGTCCAACAGGCCCAACAGGCCCAACAGAGGGCACCTTTCCTAAAACTCAAGGGGGATAGCACCTGAAGAATGACGCTAGCAGTCAACCACATAAACACACACAATAAACACACACACACACACACACTCACGGGAGTGGCTAAGTAAGTGGGATTCTGTTTCTTTGTTAAATATAGGAGAAAAGTATGCCCAGCTTGTTGGGTTCACTTACTTCAGAAGGTTTTCTCCAGCCTTTCCAGACACAAGAGCAATACTGTTATTTTGCTTTTACTTTGAAGCTACCAGTTTTTTTAAAGGAAAAAAAAAAGGAAAAAAGAGGAAAGAAAGAAAGAAAGAAAAAGAGAAGCAGAGCCTCAAGCTGCTTTTTCAATTAGCAGAGCCTTTCTTGTCACAAGAAAGGTTGGAACAAGAGGGCTGCCCGGAAGCTTTCACCCTCCACGCTGGAGAGACAACCCGTGCGGGTTGCGACGTTTCCAGAACATCTTTCTCTGTACAGGCATTCTAAAGCGACTAAATGGACAAAGCGTCTTAAAAGGACAGCCTACTGTGCTTCGTAATCCAAGTGCGGCTGCTGTGGGCAGCGCTGTGGAAATCAGAAAGGCTCTTCCGGCTTTGTGCAGATCATCATTCAAGCATTTAAAAATCCCGGAGTGTGTTCTTTCTATGTGAAGTGCTCCCATTAATGCTAATGAAAGCCACACGTTTACCTCAAAGCCATAAACGATGCCTCAATCTTTCCCCAGGAATCCTAGAGGATAAGAAAAGATCTGGCCTCATTTCGCTTTTGTAGTGAGGCAGGATGGGATCATGGAGCCAGGGAAGAATCTCAGACAGCTTGAATATAAACTCTCAGTTGGCTGACGCCAGGGAAATCCTACTATCAGAGTGTGCATACAAGTGTTATAGTATGCGCTTCAAGCTTTTCTGATTTGTCTTTTCTTCCCCCCTCCTCTCTCAAAGTAAAGAAAAAAGTTTCTATTTTAAAGGTTAAAATGGACTTACAGGTTTCTGTTTGTTTGTTTCCACGAGTGCCACCCACTCACTTACTCACTAACTCAAAACCAGTTTTCACAGGCTGGGATTTGAGGTTAGGAGATGACACCGGACATATCAAAGGCTCAGATGGAAAGATCATCCCGTTCTGCATCTTTATAGGAAGGGCGTTCCCAGGTTCCAGTTGAGGCAGAATGTTGTTTACCATCGGTGGGTTGAGTAGACCCAGGCAGCTTTATTTTCCAAGTGTCACCAAAGTCGCTAGCTAAATCCTCATCACCAAGAGTGACAGAAGCAATTCACCATAAACGGATAACAGGAACAAGAGTGACTTTTCGTTTTAGTCATTTCTTTTTATCTGTCTATATGGTGACTCTTCTTTGCTTTGGGAATTTTAAGGTAGTTTAGCATTTTGCTCCAAAGGTGCAGAGAGGCTTTGTGTGTGGCTGGGTGAACATGGGCTTGGGCGTTCTGAACTCAGTCTCTGGTGATTCGGCCTGTAGGTCAAGGGCCCAAGATTTCAACTCCCCTCTATGGGACTGTTGTGCTTGGTCCTTTGTTTGCTGAGCTGCGTAGTCTAGGGCTCTCTTACATTTAGCCTTCCTCCGCAGACTCCAGCCTACACAGCACCATGAAATCACTTCAGGCCTTGCTCAAGAAGGGGCATTTCCTCAGCTGAGGCAGACTGGCTTACCATTCTTTCCCAATACCTCAGTCCAAACAAATTACTGCAAATTGCACTAACCCCTGGAGTATATTCTTATCATTATTTTGAATAATAATTTCTATCCATTTAAAATTTGTAAAAGGTGTGAATGATAGTTAAAAACCACTTTTCCACCATAAAGAATGAAACAAAACTGAATTAAATTCTTATATTGCTTATGTTGTGATATGCCATACTATATGCATATATGTATACATATATATGCTACATGTGTATATATATATGTACACATGTATATACACATACATATGTTACACATATGTATGTGTATATAAACAAAATGTAATATGTTATATTGTTTATCCTCTTCGTTCAAGAGGGGAGCTGTAACAAGACTAAAGCCCCTTTAATCCCATTCCAAATTACATCTGATACCAGTTACCCAGGAGCGCCTCTTGGAGAAGTGGGCTGCTCTACTGGAATGCAATTTAATGACAGTGTATAACCTATCTGTATACTCTTATTTTATGTGATCAGGTGTTTTTTCCTGCATATATGTCTGTGCTTGGTACCCACAAAGGACATAAGAGGACATAAAAAAACAATGTGAGCCACCGCAATGTAGTTGTGGGAATCAGAGCCAGATCTTGAGCAGCAGGGTTCATAACTTCTGAGGCATCTCTCTGGCCCCACCTTGCATATTGGATTCTATCATTTCTTTCAATCTATACATAATTTGACTGAGTCTTTTCCCTAACATGATTCCCACACATGCACTATTCTTATATATGTTTACATTTTATTTATTCCCTGTTTGATATTCATTTAGATCGTTCCTATTGGGAGATGTCATTTTCCCATCTTTCAGCTTGTCTTGGGACATTTGTTACACATGTACTTTTGCAAACAGGGAAAGTTTGATACGATGTCAGAGTTGGGATTCCACCTGGGGTAGCAATACACATTCAAAAGATTCCTCTCCAGTTTTTAGACAGTCTTGTTTTGTTTGGCCACATTTTCAAATTTTGCTCTGTCCTTCCTTCAGTCGCCCCACTCTTCCTTTTATTGCCATCTAAGTGGCCAGCCAGCCAGCGTCGTGTTCCATCTGAGAGGACTGTTCTGGTTACTCAACCAATATTTCTTTCCCAAGGCTCTTTTCTCAGAAATAACACAAGCAAATCTGATGGGAAGAAAACACAAGGGAAAATCTATTTTTTAAAAACGTCAACTCCAGGGGTTGATATGAATAGCTCAAGTTCAAGAAGTGACAAGTAATGCGTTGTCATTTGGAAGCAGAAATCGCCAATCTGTAACTCCTGGGCATCACGGCCATTGTAGATATGTCTGTGTAATTATTTCCTAAGTGGGGGCAGCAGACAAATTCTTTCCATCCTGGGTCAAACCTCACTATTGAATATTCTGAGATTGTAGCCAGGGAAGTTAGCAAAAGGGTTAATACAGACAAGCGATAGGTTAGGGAGAATGAAGACTTTGTGGTAACAGTTTTTGTCATACAGTTTGATAAGGTTAAAAACACCTAAGCAGATATTCAGTTGTTACCCATGCTCGTTGACACTGCAGCAAAGCATGTGCTTAGCATGATACACGTGTGTCAAGGAAACCTTCTCATTCCTCTGCCAAAGCACAACACATGCTCTCTACGGTCATCATCCCAACATAGTTGCTCCTCCCCAACGCAGTCATGTTCACACTGCATGTTTCACTACTTCATGACTGTGATAGTTTGAATGGGAATGACTCTCATAGGCTCATGGATTTGAAAACATGGTTAGTGGCACTGTTGGGAAGGACTAGGAAGCGTGGACTTGGAATAGGCGAGACCTTGTTGGAGGAGGTGTGTCACTGGGAGAAGGCTTTGAGGCTTCAGAAACTCAAGCCAGGTCCAGTCTCTTGTCTGTCTTTGTCTGTCTCTCTGTCTCTGTCTCTCTGTCTCTGTCTGTCTCTGTCTCTGTCTGTCTCTGTCTCTTTGTCTGTCTGTCTGTCTCTTGAGTGTGAGGAAACTATTCATAGTGTTGGGTTTTGAATATATTGATCATAATGACTTCAATAAATATTCTGCTTTTTATTTATGTTCCAGGTTAAACCTTAAAGCCATCTAAAATGGTCTAGACTTAACATTTCAAGTCCTATGGCTTGTAAACTTTAATTAGTCAATATGCCCATGCGCCTGAGTTTTAACACTACACTTGTTTTTTTTTTCTTTTTTTTCAAGTGGTTCTGTACATGAGGTCTCTTTATTCCTATTACTTTATGTGATGAAAATGCTACTAATGGCATACATTTTCTTTTTTACAAGCACAGCCATGCAACTTATTTGTGGTTTTTGTCCTGATCCGATTAAAGCTTATAGATGCCAAATGACTGACCACGGTGACGTCACCCTGAGCCCTTCTGCAACTCCTTCTCATGCTGCTGGAAGCCTCAGACAGGAGAAAGCAATATTAAAAATTACTCATAACATTTTTATAAGAATTTGTAATTGTGTCTCCTTGAATTCGATATTCATTTCAAGAAAAAGAGAAAGCCAAATTGCGGTAGGCCATGAGAATGCCTCGCTCCTCCTCCCTCCCCTTTCTAGGCAGTCTCCCGGCCTATTTTCCTCCTTTCCAGCTTTATTATATCTAACTGTGAACATTTTCTAGTTAGCCATCTGATTATAAAATTGTTCCTTTGGGGAAAATGAGACTTTGAATTACACTATTTTTCTCCAAATGCTTCCAGGATTGAGAATATAACATCATTCATGTAATATACATATCAGCTTACTTAAAATGCATTTCTTTTGAAACACAAGAGCAAATATTGTCTCTTTCAAAATGAATCACTGGATATACTCTTTCTCACCTCAGGGGACAAAAAACATACCCAGGCTTTAGATTTAAAAGCAGAATATATTTACCAGAAGAAATTAAAATTATTTTGAATCTATTATCTTCCCCCTATTCCTCACCTCCGTAGCTCATCAAATTACTTTCTCCTTAAAGAAATTCTTTGTTGAAAGAAAACAAAACAAACTGGAGATAGCAGAGGTAGAAATGGAATTTTCTTTCATTAATATATCAAAATTTATCACATTATGGCCTACTTTGGAGAGAAACTTCTTCATTTTTCCTTCCTTTCTTCCTTCCTTCCTTCCTTCCTTTTTTTCCTCCCTTCCTTCCCCCCCTTCCTCCCTCCCACCTTCCATCTCTCTCCCCCACCCCCACTCTCTGTTTCTTTCTTTCTTTCTTTCTTTCTTTCTTTCTTTCTTTCTTTCTTTCTTTCTTTCTTTCTTTCTTTCTTTTCTTTTCTTTCTTTCTTTTAAGACAGGGTTTCTTTGTAGCCTTGGTTTACCTGGAACTAGCTCTGTCATCATGGCTAGCCTTGAACTCACAGAGATCCACCTATCTCTGTCTTTGATGTCTTAAGATTAAAGGCCTGTGCCACCAATGCCTGGCTGGCTGCTCTTTTCTTTTATAAAGACCGAGATATTCCTAGGTTCCTATTAGCATTCTAGAGAAAGCCCTTTATAGCCCGGCAGTGGTGGTGCACGCCTGTAATCCCAGCACTCTGAGAGGCAGAGGCAGGCAGATTTCTGAGTTCAAGGTCAGCCTGATCTACAGGGTAAGTTCCAGCACATCCAGGGCTATACAGAGAAACCCTGTTTTGGGGGAAAAAATCGAGAGAAAGTCCTTTATATTTGCATTAAAATAATTTTAATACTGTAAGACCCCAAAAACCGAGAGTGCCCCAGCACCCCACACCCCGGAAGGCGACACCCAAATCACTCTCGAGAAACGGTCTCGATGCAATGGCATGAGGATTTCTTTATTTCTAGAATTCTGGGTTCCATAGCCATGCACCATGCAGGGTCAGATGACTATGGACCATGAGTGCCGAATTGAGACAGCTTTTATAAGTTTACGACAGAGCCCTCGAATCACAAACCAATCATTTCTTAGCATGGAGAGCCCGTGAAATGCGAGCCAATTGATTTGTACCACTCCATAGTTTGTAGGCCAATCAGTTTAAATTATCGGAGCCCGCGCTCAGTGAACCAATTAGTTTCCTATAATGTCTACAGCTGTGTGAACTCCTGCTTAGGGGTAATGGCGTAAGTTTACAGAAGCAAGACAAGCTTAGCCCATTTTCAGTTACCCTATGGGGCCAGGATCACCTATTCAAGGCCTTTCTGCTAGGTCTAAACAAAGGGCGGGCTCTGGAATGTGACCTTTTACCTAGTTTCTAACAAAGCGAGATAGCATTTTAAACTGACTTCTTGGGATCATTAGAATTAGGCTGTATTATTTTTTTATCCTTTCAATACTTTGGTCTCTTTCAAAATTTTAAGGGCGATAAAGTAGTGAATTCTTGACCCCCTCAACTCCCAGAAAGGAATGCACTCACTGAGCCAGTGGACACTTGCAGATATTGGGGTTCAGTGGGCGCGTACCTGGATTTCCAAATTCTTCTGTTCCAGAAGAAGGATCAGTCTTGACTCTTTGACTTTTGTGGTTTTGTTTTGTTTTTGTTTTTTGTTTGTTTTTTTGATCTGGCCTGTTTGACAGGTTTAATGATCAAAAAACTTGAAATTCTTTGAGCACTTTAACCAACTTATAGGACTGAATTAGTTATAGAAGACTTTAATTAATGTGCTTAGGTTTTATTATGGTATTGATATAAGTTGGCTCAATCATAATAGACAATTAGGCTCTGAATCAATCGATGGCTCCATGGTTAAGAGCACTGTTGTTTCTCCAGAGGACCAGGGTTGGATTCCGGCACCCACGTGGTGCTCACTCACAACTAACTGTAACTCCAATTCCAGGGATTTGATCCTCTTTGGGCACCAGGCACATACAGGGTGCACAGGCATATATGCAAACAAATACTAATACACATAAAATTACTATAGAATTTATAAAACACTATAGAATTTTTGAAAAAGTAAAAAGTAAAAAGTTGTTTTTTTTTTTATTTTCTATATTCTTTGTTTACATTCCAAATGCTTTCCCCTTTTCCGGTTACCCCCTCCCCATATGTTCCATAAGCCCTCTTCCCTAGGCCCATTCCCCAATCAACCCCCTCCTGCTTCCCTGTCCTTGTACTCCCCTACATTGCTGCATCAAGCCTTTCCAGGACCAGGGCCCTCTCCTTCCTTCTTCTTGGGAATCATTTGATATGTGTATTGTGTCTTGGGTATTCAGAGCTTCTGGGCTAATATCCACTTATCGGTGACTGTATTCCATGTGTGTTCTTTTGTGAATGGGTTACCTCACTTAGGATGATATTTTCCAGTTCCAACCATTTACCTAAGAATTTCATGAATTCATTGTTTTTAATTGCTGAGCAGTATTCCATAGTGTAAATATACCACATTTTCTGTATCCATTCCTCTATTGAGGGACATCTGGGTTCTTTCCAGCTTCTGGCTATTATAAATATGGCTTCTATGAACATAGTGGAGCATGTGTCTTTATTGCATGCTGGGGAATCCTCTGGGCATATGCCCAGGAGTGGTATAGTGGGGTCCTTTTTTTTTTGATGTGAGTTCTGAATCCCCTCGGACTGTGATTATAGGCAATCATGAGGGACCCAGCTCAGGCTCTCTGGAAGAGCAGCAAGCACTTTTAAGTGCTGAGCCCTGCCATGGAGAATGAACAAACCCCTTCACTACATAGAAGGAATAAGACTATTTTTTGTTTTCTCCGTCTGATCAGCTTCTGGAATCCTGCTCATTGTGGCTGCAAGTGAGTGTTCATTCACCAACCTTTGGGTCTGTAAGCAGGTGGGAGCCTCTAAGCACATCCTTCTTTTCCTGGTTCTTTCGGAGTACAACACCAGTTCTTCATTTGTTTGCCCTTGTTGTGCCTTTGGGATTCACATCTGCATGAATCATTGCATTCCCTGCTGTGTTAGAGGATAAAAAAGGGCGCACTCTCCCATTCAGCACTCAGGCATGCGCACTAAGAACAGGCTAGGAATGTGCGAAGCTTCTAGAAGGAAAAGTAGTGAATTCTTGACCCCCTCAACCCCCAGAAAGGAATGCACTCACTGAGCCAGTGGACACTTGCAGATACTGGGGTTCGGTGGGCGCGTACCTGGATTTCCAAATTCTTCTGTTCCAGAAGAAGGATCTGGACAGGGACATGAGAACTGCAGCAGGAGCAGGGATGGTTTGTAAGAATGGAGAGTCTTAAGGGGGAAGTGTGCTGAAGCGGGGGGGGGGGGGGGGGGGGGGGAAAGGGAAAAGCAGAATGGAGTCTGCTGCATAAAGCTTTGGGACTTTAACGGGTCATTTGCATAATGCAAGCTCTTAGGAGAGCTCTTAACTAATTCTCGGCTGCCTTTGGGTGGGGGAGTCTGGTGTTCTTTTGCCAACTGGTTCCTTTCATATGTTAATTTTATAGCCTTTGTGTGAGGCCTTTTGGACCTCACTCTCTCTGAATCTATAGTCTCACAGTGAGACCCATTTCAGAGTTGTGAATTACAAAAAGAAAGAAAATAAATCCATACGGTGTTAAGTTACTCCGTGTGTGCTACTTTGTTGCACAAGAGTAGGAAATTAATTCAGTATCCTTAATTATCTCACCCTTCATTCAGGGACCAGGAGGCTGATGGGTGATGAAGCCGATAAGACGTTCATTGAAAGGTATTTTAAGATCATCTATCCCTATTGTCAGGAAGATGCTGTCCACCAGCCAAATAGCTTAGCTGAGCATTTGCTAACTTAGACAATTGAAGTGACACTAGAGAAGTATTTGGTCTTTAAAGGTTTTAATGTGATATTTAGATTTCTGCCTCTGGAGTGTCCTTGGATCATTCATATATATATATATATATATATATATATATATATATATATATATATATATATATATATAATTAAATTTTAACTACACAATTTAAGAAAGAAAATTAGCTAGAGTTAGTGAAGTTTAAAGTTTTAGGAGAGATTGTTAGATTTTTAGGAATTTTTGGAGCCATGAAATCATGTGCAGTGGGTATATTTATCTTCTGGAAGTCAGTAGACACATCAAAGTGCACACCAGTCCTCTTAGACCAGAAAGCCTACCTCTCACTCCTCTCTGAGCTTACTCACTGGTGTCAAGGAGGCGGTACACATAATCCACATTACTGTAATGTGTACGTACATAAAAATGGGGGAGGTGTTTAAATATTCAAATTTTATTCAAAATATTCATTGTATATATTTACATATGTTTTGGTTTACAGATAAAATAATTTTGGGGCATTTTTTTGTCTGCATTTTTTTTTTTAAGAAAGTGCCAACAATAAACTTACTATGTTATAGCTTGTGTTTCTTTCCTCTGAAAACTCTAGGGGGAATTGACCATGTTAGCACACATAAATCTTCCTGATTTTGATGCTACACTGGTTCACCCATTGTATGTATGTAGTACACAAAACACTATCACAGTGTTTTATTTGTAACCAATGTCGATTTGTAAATGTATACACAGTTTCATAAATTTCTTCACAACAGACCGTACAGCAATGGGTGTTTAATATTTTTTCAACTTACATAATTATCTTCATATCATGTTTATAACTTCTCCAACTTTTGGCCAAGATCAAATGTATCCAGTTTACAGGATATTTGTAGGGCAATACAGATGTTCCTTTCCCACTTTCTCCTAGTGTTGACATTTTATATTACTCTGATACCCTTTGTCACAACAAATGAGCAAAGACAGATACATTATTACTATTGAAGTCCATACTTGATACTTATTTTCCCCAGCGTCCCTTTCCTTTTAAGATTCTGTTTAAATATTTGCGTGTGAACAGGCATGTGTGCATGTGGAGGCCACTGCTGCTGTTGGCATCTTCCTCCGGTGTTCTCCATCTTTTTGAGACAGGGTGGCTCACTGAGCCTGGAGCATGCGCACTCAGAAATCTGGCTGACCAATGAGACTCAGGGCTCCTCCCACTGTGTCTCCCCAGTGCTGGGATTACAGAACACACGCTCAGCACGACCTCTCCTTTTTGAGGTGAGTGTTGTGGGTCTGAATTCAGGTCTCTGTGCTTGCACTGAAAACATTTTATTGACTGAGCCATCTCCCCACTGCTCCCTAGCATCACCTTTCAATTCTAAAATCCCATTTAGTCAGCAAGTAAGTCTCTTGGGATTCCTCTCACTTCTACCATATTCTCAGACTCTAGTTTTTTAAACATCTACTCATTAATTATTTCTACCGTCAAATGTGTGAAGAACTGTGACACATATCAGCTGTGACTATGGCGCAAATGATGTATACGGGCCAGACAATCAACTTACTATTATTTGCATTTTTAATAACTAGCTGAAACTAGTCAGAAAGCAGTAAGAGGAGCTGAATTATTTTAATTAAAAATTTCAGTTTCTGATGTTTGTCTTTCATCACAGTATGGCATTTTTTTGAAGATAAGTAGCCATAGCAACACATCTCAATGATTTCATTTATATACATCTTCCTTCATATATAAGAGCAGCATGCTAATACTTTTTACGTGCGTATTTAAGACTATATTAAATAAAATAACTGTCTTGATCTTTAGAATGAGGATTAAGAAATGTTAATATTAAAAATCTCACATGATAACTCCAGAACCGTTGTGCTTATGGCTTAATCACTTCCTGCTGCTCACCGGGCCTATCAGCTACTGCTAAAGGCACGGCATTTCTGTCACTTGCAGTTTGCCCATTTGGGGAAGCTTTTCAAAAGTATTTCAACAGCTCCCCCTTAAAAGGGATGGGTTTCCTCCCCTCTTGGCACCGCCTGACACTAACACAATCATTTTGGAGTCTAGTCCCGCCATTGTTCAGTGATTCTGATACAGTCAGTAGCTCTGTCAAATCCATGCCGGGAGAGCCCCGCACTATAGCTATGTAGATGCTACTTGTCTATACTCGATCACCGTACCCTTCAAGGTCAAAGTGCAGGGGTGTTTGTTCTCCTCTGGGCGCTTTGAAGGCCCCACTTGCTGGTCATTTTAGACTCTTCCATCTTACTACATTGCGTCCCTTGCTTTCTGCAGATCACATTTCTCCTCCTCCTCCTCCTCTTCTTCTTCTTTTTCTATTCCTCCTCCTCCTCCTCCTCCTCCTCCTCCTCCTCCTCCTCCTCCTCTTCCTCCTCCTCCTTCTTCTTCTCCCTTCTCCCTTCTCCCTTCTCCCTATTATCCCTCTTGTCCTTCTTGTGCTTCTTCTCCCTCTTCTTCCTCTTTTCCCTCTCCCTAACCCTCCCCTCCCCCTCTCCTCCCCCTCCCTCCCCCCTCTCCCTCCTCCTCCTCCTTCCTCCTCCTCCTTCCTTCTCCTTCTCCTTCCTCTTCCTTCCTCCTCCTCCTCCTCTCCTCCTCCTCCGTCCCCCTCTCTCTCTTGACTGTCTTCATTCACGATTTCCCAGGCTTGTACTGGAAAAGCCCTCAGAAAATTATAAGTCTTAAGGTGTAACATATCCCAATATATGTACATTTGCCCTTAAATCTGCTCAATGCTTGATCTTCCAAGGTCAATCAGTATCCTTTCCTGTACAGATATTTATCAGCTCTCTGTATATCTTCTGTAGCATTTTTCAGATATTTTGGTAATGACTTTCCTGGTTATCTTACTGAATTGTACAAAATTTTATGGCTTCAAATTTCCCATTTAGTTCTATGATTAATTTAAAATGTGCATGTCATAGCATAGAAAGGGCATATTAGGTCTTATCACTCTCCTGAAAATTGAAGTACCCATTTGTTTTTCTACCATTCTTTGAGGTTTTTCTTTGGTCACAAAGTTTTATTGACACATTTGTATTAATCACGCACATGTGTCTATTTTTGGAATGTGTTCTACTCTAATGATCTGCTAAATTTTTTTTTAATATTTTTATTTTCTATATTCGTTGTTTACATTCCAAATTATTTCCCCTTTCCCGGATCCACCCTCCCCATATGTTCCATAAACCTTCTTCTCTCCATCCCTTCTTCAATCACCTCCCTCCTTTTTCTCTGTCTTTATATTCCCTTCCCATGCTAGATCAATCCTTTCCAGGATCAGGACCCTCTCCATACTTCTTCATGGGAGTCATTTGTTATGCAAGCATGCAACAAAGACACATGCTCCATTATGTTCATAGCAGCCTTATTTATAATATTCAGAAGCTGGAAAGAACCCAGATGCCACTCAAAGGAGGAATGGATACAGAAAATGTGGTATATTTACACAATGGAATACTACTCAGCAATTAGAAACAATGAATTCACAAAATTTTTAGGCAAATGGTTTGATCTGGAAAATATCATCCTAAGTGAGGTAACCCAATCACAAAAGAATACAGATGGAATGCAATCTCTGATAAGTGGATATTAATGATCTGCTAAATTAATGTAAATAAAGTTAGGAATAAATATTATGTTCTTGTTGGATATAAAGTTCTATAAAGATGAGTTAATCATGTGATTCAGGAATCGATATTGTCTTAGTTACTTTTCTATTGCTACAAAGAGAGACCAAGAGCAAGGCAACTTAGAAGAAAGCATTTATTGGGATTGATAGTTTCATAGGGTGAGCCAGTGACCATCATGGTGGGCAGCACGGCAACAGGCAGGAAAGCACTGGACCAAGAGCTGAGAGCTCACATCCTAACAACAAGTACAAGGCAGAGAGGCGGGGGAAGGGACACACACACACACACACACACACACACACTGGGAATGACATGGGCAGGAACACACTGGAACAAGAGCTGAGAGTTCACATCCTAACAACAAGTACAAGGCAGAGAGGCACACACACACACACACACACACACACACACACTGGGAATGACATGGGAAGGAACACACTGGAACAAGAGCTGAGAGTTCACATCCTAACAACAAGTACAAGGCAGAGAGGCACACACACATACACACACACGGAATGACATGGGCTTTCGAAACTCAAGTGTACCCCTACTCAGGTACTTACTCCATCACAGCCACACCTAATTGTTCCCAAATAGTGCCATCAGCTGGGGTCCACATATTCAAACATTTGAACTTATGAGTTCTATTCTTATTTAAACCATCCCACCCATACCCACACATTTTCTAGTTCCTCTTTAGAACAAAGATCATGGAATTACCACTTTGTGTTTGCTAAGTTTTGATAGTTATGACTTTATAGTCCATCTTCAGGCGCATTCACAGTCTAATCAAGTGTCTCTTAATTGTAAAATATTCTCTGATATCTTGGATAGTTATTTTTCTCTTGAGGTTTGCATCATCTGTTAGTCATTACAGTGTATTATGGTTACTGTGTACATAAATCTTTACTCAACCTATCTGCATCTTTATATTGAAGTTCATCTATTGTAGACAATGTAGAGTTGGGTTTTGCTTTAGTATCTATTCAGATTTCCTCCCTTTGGCCTTCCAGTCTTCCTTTTTGCTCTTTCTGGTACTGGTGGTTGAACTTGGGGTTTCACACATAGGAGGCAAGTGTTGTAACACTAAGCTATAGATCTAAATGTTTACTTTTAGCTATTTTGCCTGTGTGTGTGCGTGTGTGTGTGTGTGTGTGTGTGTGTGTGTGTATGTGTGTGTGTGTGTGTGTATGTGTGTGTGTGTGTGTGTGTGTGTGTGTGTGTGTGTTTGCAGGTGTCCAGGGGTGCTGGAAGAGTGCATGGATCCCCCTGGAGTTGGACCTGCAGATCATTGTGAACACTCTGTGTACACACTAGAAGAACAGTGAGAGTCCTTAGCTGTTGGGCCACCTTGCCAGTTCCTCATCTCTCTTTTTAATTGGAATTTTTATTCCTCTAGTATTTAATGTAACTGTTGATAAGATCAGACTTGCTCCCAGTTGTTCATCTGGGGCCAGCCATCTTATCTTTTATTTGAATAGTTGCATGTGTTTGGATTTCCTTAATAATTGGATTTTTAGCCATATCTTATGACATTATTTCAAAATGATTAAAATATTCCTTTTTTACTTTTTACATTTTAATATTTTATTACCCCCTGTAAAATGTAAGAACCTTACAAATCATATGCCCACTTAACTCTGTTTTCACTTTATAGTTGCCATAAGTATGCATTATAAATATCCTGCATTTGTGTTTCTGTCAGTCTATTTAAATGAATAGAAACTTAATGATCAATTGTGCTTCTACAAGTTTAGATGAACAGAAACAGTCTTTTACCTGTACTTACACACTGTTACTATTTCAGACGCTTCTTAATTCCCGAAGAGTTGAATTTTCTACTATTGTGCTCTCTCCTCTCTGCTTTCCTCCAGCTGATTTTAATGTTTAGCACCTGAGGTATAGCATCATCTTCTTTCCCTTATATCCTGTGTCTTGAATGCATTATTTCCAAGTGTGTTTCCATGCAGTACAAATATAGGAGTGACAGGGCCTTAGCATGTCTTCCTTTTGCTCAACATTTTACACTCATTTTTTTCCCATAAAGAAGTGTGTGGCCCTTCTGGTCACTGCTCCTTTGCCACGAGCCACATTTTTTCTGGCTTTTTTCATGATTATCATTGTTATAGTGTAGTTTTGCTAACTTGATTCTGATGTGCTGGCTTGGACATTGATTTCTCTACTTTATCTTGATTGTGGAGGCTTTTGACTCTAATACTCCTATATGCCTGTAAAGTAAATATGTAATTTCTGTAAAATATGAGAGGGTCTCTGTTTTGTCAGTATTTCCTTCTTTTTGCTTTTTCCCTCTTCCATTATTTTACTATTTTCTCCCTGTGGGACTTCACGTGCCAGTGTATTGGACCTTTTGAAATTGTGTTTCATTCCTAGAAGTTCTTTTCATCGAAAATTTTTTCCTGTACTTCAGATTGAGAATGTAATCAGTTTTTGTTATTGTTATCGAATGTATTTTTATTCTTCTTTCTAGTACACTTGATAAAATATCTAGTTCCAGCGCTCTGTTTTTCAGTTGTAAGACTTGCCTTTGGCTCTTGTTCTGGTTCTTTCAATTCTCTTACTTTACAAACATTTCTTTGAGTATAGCTATAACGGACAGTGTAAAGGTGACATTGGGTCTCTCTGATTCGTATGATGGTCCCAGTGCTTGGGAACCATGGGAGCATGTGGAGACATTAATATAAAGCTCATCCTTAGCAGAGGGGCTGGGAAGTTTGCTGCAGATGGCGGGCTGTCGATGCCAGGCCTTTATTCTCCTCATCAGCAGCCTGGCTGCCACGGAGCTGAAATATACTTCTATATACCTTCTGATTCAGTCCTTTCTGAGTTAGATACCAGGGACTTCTCGGCAGAGAAAGGATAAAAGAATGTGTGTAAATACTTTTGCTGCTGGTCCTAACACGACTCTTACCCATTGATCACATATTTGCACAGCACCTATAGTTGTATCATGTGACATTGCTTATAGGGGACTGAAATGCCTATCTTAACTTCTCCCATAGTAGGCAGTTAGCAAATATTCACAAAATGACACAACATCACCGATGTATCTAAAAATTCCAATGTCAGTAAAACAGAAAGGAACTGTGTTTCAGACACATATTGAGATATAGTGAATCTGGATCGTGCAGCACTGTGGACCTACATGTCGGTATCCTTTCCAGCCAAACCACTCATTGCTTTGGCTGTAGCACGACTTCCTAGTCTAGAAGAAGCTTTAGGCTGAAGGTGGAGAACAGGTTTTCACTTGTTCTGAATGCAGAGGAAGGCTAAGAGTTAACCACCAGGTGAAATGCTGTCAGAGTGGGTCTGTCAGATGTTTTCTTATGGCTTTACTGGGGTTGTAATTTGGGGAGGATAATCATAATATTAAAATGCTACTATTAAAGTAACATTTCAAGAGCTCCACACTGTCATTTCATTGCTGCAACAGAACACTGTGATAACTTAAGAAGAGGAGAGATTTACTTTTGCTCACAATTTGATAGCTAACAGCCCATGGCCACTTGTTCTGAGGCCTCTAGGCTTATGGTAATGTCCTACATAATAGCACAGCTTGTTGTAGAGGAAACCTATTGGGCCTATGACTACAATATAAGAGTGATAAAGGATGGGACTGGGGACACACAGTCCTCTTCACGGGTGCCCTAATAATGCCAGGACTCCCCATAAGCTCCTCCCAAAGGTTTCAATACCTCCTGATAATGCCAAGTTATGAGGATCAAATCTTTAACACCTGAGCCTTAGGGAACATCCTGGACTTAAACAGTAGCAGATGTGCATTTTTATCATGACACATGGTAACGTTCACCTTCATCACTGAAGAAGGGAGTCTTTGAAACAGGAAGTATTACATGAGTCACAGACTTGAAATCCAGATCTGATTTCACTTTTATTTTGGACACATTAAATTAAATTTTAGCAAGATCTAAGTGATACTAAAAGGGACACCAGAATATAGATAATAGGATTTATTTAATTAGTCCAAATAAATAGATTTTAAGTATTTAATGTTTATTATATTTATGAGTTCAGTTAGAAAAATGCAAGTTTTGCCCAGGGGGCGTGAACTGCTTCAGCGTCTCTGAGTCTGTTTGCTAAGAAAAGGATAGGGTATTTTTTTTTTTATAGTTTTGTTCATTAAATGTGTAATATGAAACATAATATTAGATAAATAGAATAAAGAATGATAGGGTACATGCTTTATATTATTATGAATTTGCAATTACATCTAATGACTAGAATCAAATATAGTCCATTAAATTATTCAAATTGCTCTTCAGTATAAATTATGCCATTTATTAGCTTTATGGTGGTAACTACTAGAGGTAAACTAAATATTGTGACATTATTTAACTTTAAGGTTTTCATTGTTGTGAAGAGACGACAGCATGACCAAGGCAACTCTTATAAAGAAATGCATTTAATTGGGACTGGCTTACAGGTTCTAAAGTTCAGTCCATTATCATCATGGCAGGAAGCATGGCAGCATCCAGGCAGGCACGGTGCTGGAGGACCTGAGAGTTGCCTATCTTGTTCTGAAGGCAAATGAGAGAAAACCAGCTTCCAGACAGCTAGGAGGAGGGTCTCCAAGCCCACCCGAACAGTGACACAAGGCCTGTGTCATGACAAAAATATATATCCTCCAACAAGGCCATACGTCCTAATAGTACCACTCCCTGGGCTAAGTGTATTCAAACCACCATGTTCCACTCCCTGGCCCCCATAGGCCTTTTCTAATACGTAAGTCTGCAGGGGCTGTATCTCGCCATAGCATAATGCAAAATGTATTTAACCCAAGTTAAAAAGTCCTATGGTCTATAACAGTTTCAACAATGTTAAAAGTCCAAAGTTTAGAGTCTCTTCTGTGTAGTGTGTAGTTTCCAAAAACCCGCTTTAAGCTCTGTGTAGACTGCACTACCAGCCCTGCCCAGGTTCCCTTGGGTCCTTGGATGGAAGACACATACACATTAACTTAATTTTAATATGCTTTAGCTCAATGGCTGGACTCTTCTAAGCCTTCCTTGCCCTTCTTCTCACTCCCAGCTTCACACCTCTAAATCTACCCTCAACTTTAGCTGCTTAGTTAGTTACCTTCAGTCTTAGCTCAGCACCCTAAATCTGCCCTCAGCTTAGTGGCATTTCTAATCTCCCACCTGCTATACCAGGCCCAGTTGGGAAAGTGGCCAATGCTGGTGGCTCTTCCCCCACCCCTCTCCACCCCAAAGCATGGTGCTGGTGGCTCTTCCCCATCCACCACGCCCCCAAGCATGGCAAATCTTTTCTCCTCCTTGTGTCTGCTAGTCTGCTTGTGGGAAACTGCTTCTTCCGCCCACTGGCCGCTAGCATCTTTGTTGATCGATCAAGAACCAACTGTGGAACAGAACCTTCAGGGTTCACATACACATTCCTGATTAGAACATCAGAACTAACCCGTATACTTCTGAGATTCATCCAGTCACTTAATTATAATCTCCTCTACAATAAAAAAGCAGGTCATATACCTCCAACATCATAGGCTATTCATTACCATCCCAAAATGTTATAGTGGGGAACTATATTCTAGACTATAGTAAGATGAAAAAACTCTAAACTGGGCAAACTCCAAATTCTGCATCACCATGTCTGATGAAAAAGCACTCTTTATATCTATAACTCCTTTCATCTTTAGTGATTCAACAAACTTCCTTCTCTTGGGATGTTTCCACTCCATTAGCAACTTTCTTCAGCAGGTGTCCCATCTGACATCTTGTCAGCAAGCTCTGACATCTCTAGCATCTTGGGGTCTCCAAGGCAACTTAAACTTTACACCCTCTTGTTCAAAATGTCTGGGATCCATACATGATCCTCTGAGATCCTCTAAGAGCATCGGTCACTTCTCCAGCTCTGCTCTCTGTAGCACTCTAGGCTCTTGATCTACTCCACTGCTGCTGCTGTTTCTGGTGGTCATCCCACAGTACCGGCATCTCCAATTCATAGTCTTCTGCTGCAACTAACCTTTGCCAATAGCCTCTCATAGGCTCTCTTCATGCTGCCAAGCCTCAACGTCCTTGCAAGACCCCTTTAGTCCTGGGCCATCAACTACAACTGAGGCTACACCTTCACTAATGGCCTTCTCTGGACTTTCACAGTGCTAAGCCTTAGTTTCTCTCCATGACCCCTTCATGCCTTCCAAACCAGTACCATCTGGGCAATTCTTACATACCAAGTATGTGGACAACCTTTACTATCTCTAAAACACAGCTTCTTTGTGCTTTGTGCTCTTAGAAAACACTTCCCAGAAGATGTTACCACTGAAATACCTGTCTCTTCTTAATCACCATTTATTTCTTAGCTCCAGCTAGCCACCATCAATTGTCCCAGGAGTCCCTTCTATTCTCACCTCTAAAGCCAGAGCCACATGGCCAAAGCTGCACAGTTCTGCTGCTTCCTGGAGCTGGAGCATGGCCCCTCTTGGTCTATTACATTATCGCCAGCTTTCAGTTTTCCAACTCCTTCACTGACTGAGCTTGGCTGTCCTGGAATTTGCTCTGTAGATTGATATTGAATACAGAGATCTGCACGGATGGCTGTGTCTCTTGAATGCTGGGATTAGAGGAGTAAGTCCATGACTGGACTTCAGTTTTCATGGTCACTATTCCTGAACATTCAGATCAAAATCCTGTGTTTTCCAGTCTCAAGATCTAGACCACAGGTGTGCCCTCCATTTCTGGACATGGTTCATTCCAGATGTAGTCAAGTGGACAACCAGGAATAGCCATCACAAATAGTATAATATTAGATAAAAAGAATAAGGAATAATAGGGCACATGTTTTTATATTAACATGAATTTGAAATTATATCCAATGATTAGAATTAAATATAGTCTATTAAATTATTCAAATTGCTCTTCAGTGTAAATTACACCATTGATTAGTTTTATAGTGGCAACTGCTGGAGGTAAACTAAATATTGTGACTTTATTTAACCGAAATACATGTTTGTATTTCAATTCATGGTAATTTTTACTTTTTTAAAAGATTTATTCATTTTACTTACATGAGTACAGTGTTGCTGTCTTCAGACACACCAGAAGAGGGCATCAAATCCCATTACAGATGGTTGTGAGTCACCATGTGGTTGCTAGAAATTGAACTCAGGACCTCTGGAAGAACAGTCACTGCTCTTAAACACTGAGCCATCTCTCCAGCTCCTCAGTAATTTTTTGCATAGTACTTCTGTCTCTCTTATAGCATTGCTGCATTCAAGCATTTGTGGTCTTAACTTTAATGTTGTAGTTCAGAAATCCAGAAAGCATGGTGGTTCATATTCACCTTCCTTATACCCTAAAGGAATTATGCCAAGTCATAATTCCTGTGGCTGATATCTCTGGAAGCCAGGTGACCTTAAAATGTTGTCATTAGCATAACATTCAACAGATATTCATATGGTGCCTCCTTTAAACTTTACATTAATCACAATCATTAAAGAAATTAGAGACAGAAGCCAGCCTCATTAGTTTTAATTCATTCTGTGATGTGTAATAAAACACAAAGAACATGTGGCCTGTGGGAGAGGCCTGCTTTCAACAGCTCTTGTCACTGGTATGAATGAATTTGGAGCCACCTTTAATTCACAGGTTTGATTGCCACAAAGCCTTGATTAATTTGTAACCAACACTGTAGCCCTCCCATCCCAGAAAGCAGCCTGTAGCTTTCTGATGATCCCTATAATTTACCGATAGGCCTCTATCCCCCGAAAATAAGACATCCAAAAGTGTTTCTGTGTGGTTTGCGGGTTTACAGAAAGCCACTGAAGACTACAGCAGCCAGGAAAACAGCAGGCCCTGCAGTTTCTAAACCGGGCATTGTTTCCATCAGCCTGCCTTGAAGAATCTGTCAACGCTAAGCAATCTGAGCCCCCACTAAAGTTTGAGAAGAGGCATCTCCTGTGAGCCTTTGCCTTTCTAAAGCAGACGGGCTTTATGTCTCAGATTTGCATCTGTAGCAAAAAAAAATAGAAGCAAGTCCGGGAGAAGAAGAGTCTGGAGACCCGCAGCCAGTCTTGGGAGGAGCTTTCGAAGCCTTTGCGGCTGGCAGAGCTTCCGGTGGAGGGAAGCTGGCCTGTCAGGGACATCGGCAATACCCACAGTGGCCACCAGAGGATGTTCTTCGCATAGCTTTGCCGAGCCTGTCCGTCCCACAGAGCAAGCAGAGCAGCTCAGAGGTCGGAAAAATCTCTAGGCCAACCAAAAGAAAGATCATCACCACCTTCGGTCTAAGAGGCTGAAGCAGGCGAAGAGACTGAGCCAAGGCTTGTCCGCTTCAGTCCTTGACTGCACCGAGGCAGGCAACTCACAGGACCATTCCTGTTCAGTTTCAACAAAGCAGCCATTTCAGCTGGTACATTAAAAAAAACAGCTCTATCATTATTACTGTAAGATTTGTAGTCATACCACAAAGGGGAGGGGTTTAAAGGACATTTTAATGTAGTGTTCCTTAAGGAAAGTGGCAGTTGGATATATGCTTTGTAGAAATCCCCCCAATAAAACTCTAAACACTAACCAACTTACCCAAAGAGCCAGCTTACTATCAGTTTACCTAATTATACTAATTACATTCTTTTTGTCTGCTACAAGGACACATGGAAACATGCAATGCATTTAAAAATCAATAGCATGTTAAAGGCAAAGCACTTGTGTGCGTGTCTATGTGTTTGTTTGCATGGTTTTACATTTAAGAGCACATCTTTTTGTTTGGATACCCATTTTCAATGACTCTTTCTGCTTTCAATTAAAGAAGGAGGAAGGATGCGTCTGTTGTAAGATGTCTTTCTGGGTTTGATGATCTCACATACTTCACACAGAGGGGCAGCCTGCAGTGTCTGCCTTCCTGTGACTGGCTTGTTTCGTCACAGAATCACAGAGTCCTCAAGGTTTGTTCATTTCACCTTTTGAAAGCCCCCTTGTGAGGGTGGGGTAAGGGGTGGGTGAGTTACTTGATGAACAGAGAAGGTGTGCATCCTTTACATCTGTAGCTCTAGTATGGGGGACGCGGTGGGGGACCATCCAGCCTGGCCAAGTTAAATCTGAGAGCTCCAGGTTTTCTATCTGCTCCCAAATCCCAAGTGTCAGCTAGGCGAGATAGGAGCAGTGTCATCTACAGCTGAATGGGTGAGGAGGTGGGCTCTCACCCTGGTCAGCCACCTTCTATGCCTTTGCTTAGAAGACATGCTATCTTTAAAGAAATCAGGGAACAGTATAGGAAGACACAAACAATGGACTGTGCCCTGCACAAGTGTATTCATGGGTGAGTCCAACTGCATTCACATGTGTATGTGCATAACTGTAACACACACACACACACACACACACACACACACACGCAAACAAGGGATAATCTCCATTGTATATTTATTTAACATATCCTCTATCCATTTATATTTCAATGGCTATTTAAGTTGTTTCTACATTTTGGATAATAGTTAATTGTGATATATTTTTATTAGGTTATCATTTATTAATATTTTCATTTAAATTTATTTTTGTGTGTATTTGTGTGTACTTGTGTATTTGTGTGTACTCGTGCGCTTGTGTGTGCGTGCACATGCACGCGTGCAAGTGCACAGAGAAGAAAATTTTAAATCAGAACATGGTTGCTTTGGCAAGAGTTCACATCCAAAGACCTTCTAGGTTTGTGTGATCCAGGTGGAAAACAGACGCACCTTTAATGCCAGGAGACTGAGGTAAGCAGATCTCTGAGCTCAAGGCCAGCCTGGTATAGAGCAAGTTTCAGGTAAAGAAAAGCTTAGGTCCAGGTGTGGGGGCACACATCTTTAATCCCAAATAGTGGAGATAAAGTTAGTTTGTAGGAGGAAGCATCCATGTTTGTAAGTGATGTTTAATTGAGTAGCAGACAAAGTGACAAATCAGAGAACGATTTGATAGAATAGGATCTTCCCAACTCTCAGATGGTGAGAGGAAAAGAATGCTAGTGAAGGGAGCAGCACAGAGAATGAGGGAGAGAGGAGGCAGTCTTACTGAGATGGTTGTCTGATATGATATATATGATATATATATATATATATACATATATTTATTCTACACACACACACACACACACACACCCCAGGTTATCAGGAGTATATAGATTGCTCTCTGTATTCAGGTGATGTCAGGTTAAATCTTAGTCAGATAAAGCTGTGATTGTGCAGTGGAAAAATAAAACAGAGCTGAAAGTTTTAGAGAGGGGACACACACACACACAGAGAGAGAGAGAGAGAGAGAGAGAGAGAGAGAGAGAGAGAGAGAGAGGGAGGGAGGGAGGGAGGGAGGGAGGGAGGGAGAGAGGGAGAGGGAGAGGGAGAGGGAGAGGGAGAGGGAGAGGGAGAGGGAGAGGGAGAGGGAGAGGGAGGGAGAGAGGGAGAGGGAGAGGGAGAGGGAGAGGGAGAGGGAGAGGGAGAGGGAGAGGGAGAGGGAGAGGGAGAGGGAGAGGGAGAGGGAGAGGGAGAGGGAGAGGGATGAAATAAGATGGTTCCTGAGGGAGAGGATGATGAGCCAGAACCACGTGGTCTTAGGAGCCATAGTGGCTGTGGATTTCTTAGACAGTTGACTAGTGTTGGGCTCGCCTGTCCAATCTGGGTGTGCAGCGTGTATCTATACCAACTGAGTTTTGAGTTTTTTTGTGTGGGCATTTTGGGGGCTCAAGATTTACTGTTATAAATCTGGCTGGTAAATTCCAAGCCTTTGGAGCTTTCATTTTTCAGGGCTAGAGGATTAGAGCCAGTGGGGCAGATGGCCGGGAAGATACAAGCAGGTCAGCAGCAGCTCACGGTGGGATTCTGGGAAGACACACTTTTCCTCTTGACCTTTTGAGGTGGGAAGGTCATCTTTCATGTGGGCATCACCTTCTTCTGGTGATATGGTAGCACGCAAAGAACATGAAAGGGGGGAGCCTGCTCTCTTTTCGAACTCTCTCTTTCCCTTGCTACACGGGCTGTTCTTTCACTGCCTTGGAGCCTATTTCTTTTGGATTCCAGTGTATACTGAAGACCAGCTGAGACATCCAGCCTTGTGTGCTGTGTAACTACTGGATTCTTGAACTTCCATAGATTCACAATCATTGTTGGACTGGCAGAACCACAGCCTGTAATCCATTCTAATAAATCTTCTTCATACATATATAGACACACACATATACACACACACATATATATACATATATATACACATATACCTATACACATATACACACATATATATGCATATATATATATATACACTATAAACAACTAAGACCATCAAAATCTTGAATATATAAAGAACTAAAGAAAATCAAACCTGAACATTAAAAAAAAAATAACCCATTTTAAGAATGGGACACTCAACTAAACACAGTTGTCAAAGATGAAAAACAAATGGCTGAAAATATAAAATATGTACAGCGTCCTAAGCCCCAGGGAAATATAAATTAGCTCTGCTTAGATATTTCCTCTTACCCTACCCAGAATGCCCGAGATTAATAAAACAGATGGCAGCGCACTCTGGTGAGAATGTGGAAAATGGGAACACTTATTCAGTGTTGCTCTTGGTTAAATCACGTTCCAATAGCCCCACATCATCTCTACTTGGCAACAGAAAGCCAGTGTGGGCAAACCCATGTTTATGCCACAAACACAGGTTGCCACAGCTGTGGAAGGTGTTGAATGATAAGCAGCATGGATCTAGTTAGAAGTTCACTCCCTTTTATAACTTACTAATTTATCCACACAGGGTAACTGATGTTCTTAGGTGTCTGTGTAGCTCTCAGCGTGGAGTAACTCCCCAGAGGAAGACACCCCTTAAGACTGAGTTTCATTAGATCATAAAATTAAGCCAATGTTCAGGATGAGGAGTTGAGGTTTTTCAACTTCTTGCTTTCCTTTCTAAGGGGCAAAACTCTTCTAATAAAATTTCTCACTATGGTTGCTTTGTGTTTACATTATGGTGACACCCAAAAAAAGTAATACAAATTCCAAATGAGATGATTAAGCTAATCACTGTATAACTGAGTATTACTTCACACTTTCAGTGTCTGTAATTATATTTGCTTTGGAGACAGCAAAATTGTTACACTGATAATCTTGCCTGTCTGAGGGTCTAAAGAAATTCACAAATCTTAGATACATGCATATTTATGTATGTGTATATATACACATATGTATACACACACATGCGTGTGTGTGTGTGTGTGTGTGTGTGTGTGAATGAGAGTTTTTCCTGTATGTATTATAGTCCTTGAGAGGCCAGAAGAGGTTGCTATCCATTTGGGACTATGGTTACATACAATCATAAGCTGTCACGTGGGTGCTGGGAATCAAACCCAGGTCTTTTGCAAAATCAGTGAGTTGTCATAACCACTGATCCATCTTTCTACCCCCTAGAGACACCTAATTTTGAAAAACATTGCCCTCAAGACTATAACACCTTTGAAGAGCTCCACAGTCTTTTTTGCCAGAGAACCACTACTTTTGACTGTTAGAGAATGGGCTGATTTTAAAAAACAATTAAACACCATTAATGCCACAGAGTAGAGGTGTGATCTACTAGCCTAAATGTTAGCTGGAGGAGAATAGCTCTTGGGTGGTTGGAAAGAGGCAGTTTTATCTTCCTTAGAAACTGCATATAGGCTGCCACTATCCTTATACAGTAAAGAGGGCAATGGGATCATTATATGAGAATTGAAACAAGCTTTTAATTTTATTTCCAATAACATATATATCTTGAAAATCACTTTTTGAGTAATGGCAGGAGCAAAGAGAAATACAAGCCTAGCATAATACATACAAGCCACAGAGGCATCATAAACTTTTAATTATTTACAGTGAATAAAATAAAAAGCCCTTAGTTTCTTAGGTATCGAGAGATTGTTTGCCCCACTGATGATTTCAAGAGCCTGTATTGTACTCCCAATGTGAAAACATTCACTTCAGGTCTAAGATAAGTGTTTTACCCTCTGATATAGGGTTATAACGGCCATCTTAATGGACTTTGTATGATGAATATAAGCAGAGGTGCTGCTACTAGGAATCTCAGCCATATTGAAGAGAGACCACTGTCTTAAGAATGGACTGAATAGCTTATTTCTGATTTTCCCTTGAAAGGTATCTTTTGAGAATCCTTAAAGTATCCTACCTGCCATTTTGAGGTATTTATTCCAAAATTACTTTTGTGAATATATCATTATAAATATTTGTTAGACTTCAAGTATTTTCCAGACTGTGCAAGTTGCTATGTGATTCAAAGTTATTAATGATACCAGGAGATGATCTTGTTTTCAGGATGCTCACATGATATGCTATAGCCTGTCCCTGGTTTTCAGTTTCACCTCATACCTCTCTTCCCATTATTCTTGTATAAGACACATGGGGGTCTTTTCATCTTCTGCATACAACACAACAGGGTATATTTTTGTTTCAGATATACTTCAAGGGTTGCTTCTTAGCACCAGCCGTTCTATGCACACATATCTGCATGGCTAATAGACACCTCTGCTGCTAGCTTTCTGTGCTCCAGTTCTGTGTGACTAAACTCTTATTTATGTGCAGTGCTTGTCTCTCTCTGAAGTTACTCTCATTGCTTGCTTGCTGCCTAGGGAGCAGGCACTTTGTCTAATGTCTGTGTGTACGCTCTGTGTTTTGAGTGGAGCACACTAGGAAGCACTTGTTTAAAGAATGAATAAATACATGTATGAAAACGATAAAGACTTCCTTTGGCTGACTCACACTCAGTTGAAACTCCAACCATTAATAAATGAGCATTTAGTATGTGGCAAACACATCACATGAGTGACTAGTAGGAATGCCAGATAAAAATATAATCATGTTCCATATTTTATACATTTAAGAAAGTGAATCCTATGAGTTCACTGACTTTTATAAAACAGACAGCAATTCATGAACACAGGCTATTGAATCACATAATCATGTCTTAACTGATCGCCCTCACTCTCTCTCTCTCTCTCTCTCTCTCACTCCCCTCTCTCTCTCTCCATCTCTCCATCTGTCTCTATTTGAATGTCTCTGTATGTCTCTGTGTATATGTCTGTCTGTCTATCTATCTTTCCACTTCTGTCTCTCTCTACACTTTAAATTAATTTCCCTCTTAGGAATCCATGAATCCTTAATGCCTGAGTCTTATTTTGAATGAATAATAATGATAGCAATCTATAATATTAATTGAATTCTTTACAGCTTATATAGCAGATTCACACATGTTAAACCTTTGTGGATCCTCCTTGCTGTTCTGTGAACTAAGCAGAATAACAGTATTATCATCCCGGTCACTCAGCAGAGGAGATATTCCACACAAAGGAAGAAATCATTATTTTTGCATGTGAGAAAAACAATGTCACCCTGATTTTAAATGTCACCCCAATTTCTAAAATAGCCTCTGGCTTCTCCATGAAGTCATTGGAATGAATGGGGGAGACAAGAAGTACTACTCCACATGAATAAACCATGAAATATATTCGACAATAAAATTTTCAATTAATGTGGAAATATTTGTTCTGAAATCTTGGCTCTTGAGGATTTAAGTCCTGGCCAAATATTAAAAACACGTTTTATTTCATTGCACAAAGTACATTGCAGACTCTCATATGCCTGAGAAACTACCATTTTTGAAAATCCTGAATATGGATTAGGCAGATGGGTTGATTCTGTGGAGGGAAGCTCCGTGTGCCAAGACACCTACAAACAACCTTTAACCTGGTGCAGTGCCTGTCTTAAAAAATGAGACACTTTCCTCTGACCAGCTTGTAGATGAACATTTTTCTGGCTATCTTCTTGCCACCCATGAGCATTTTTATAGAATCATTTCAATTTAGTAAGCATGCTTTAAAAAAAAAAAGGCCTGAAAGAAAAGAAAATGAGAAATTGCTCCAAGATCTTGGCTAAAGCTTTTCTTTGCAATTGTACACTTTAGAAAAGATCTTTGTCCTGTCTCAGGCGATTATAAAATAATACATTTTCAACCTTTCTTTTAAAGATTGTAGGGATGCCATTTTACATGTTGCCTTAGCATATCTTGTCTGTGATGTCGTTGCTTTCCTAAGGGTTAGAAATGATGAGTGAGCTCTGTCCAGTTTAGTTTGTTTGTAACTCAGGCTGCACATGCGGAAGGATCCCTGTGTGTAAGTACTGTGTGCACACAGCAAGAGAAACAAGAATAGACAAAGATAGGGAAAGGAGGGTGTGGGAGAAGGAGGAGCCAAAGGGAAGGGAAGGGGTTAACAGACAGCAGATGAGTGTCAGCTTCACATGGGACAGGCCACCTTTACCACTCTAGCCTTTCCTTGGGCAAATGCATAAACTCTGCAAAATACCTTAGGCTTCCCAAGCTGAACCATGAATGTCCTTCCTGAGGGCTGAGAACAGGAGGCACCCCATTGCTCTAGGTAACCATACATATCCTTCCTTTGTGTTGGCTTCAATCAGGTGCAGTTTATAAAACCATACAGTAAATGTGAATTTCAGGGCTGGAAACTATTTGGAGAACATTTCACTAAAACCTTTATCAAAATGGGTACTGTCAGGCTTTTCTTTTCTGAAGTAACAATGAGCCTAAACCGTATACCGGGTTCACAGTATCATTTCACTGTGAGAGTCTCCTGAAGCTTGCAAACCTGGGTGGTCGAGCGCTAGAGTAAGGTGATGATCAGTTGCTTCAACTACTCTACACTTTGCTGTTGAAATCACACCTCTCTCATGCATTCATTTTCTATATTAACCAAATATATGTGTGTCCATGCTGGAGATTCATCAGTTTAGAGGAAGATGCACAGTGGGCATTGGAACATAGCATGATCTGAGCTCCATCATAGTTGTGTTCACACTGGTCAGGGGATGTAGGCACCAGTGGTACCTGCAGAACTCTGATGGCCTCCAGAAGTATGATGTAATAGATATAAACATTAATAGCATATATAATATGTGCACATATATGTCTATACATATGTATATGTATGTTTGGAAGCATTAATCTGACAAATTGTGAATAGTGAAAAATGTATGCAACTTGCTTCTCTTAGTATAGAAATTGTCAACTTGGTTGAGCCATGGATAAACCATTCCAACCAATCAAACAAAGGTCCCATGATTTTGAAGAATATCCTTTGTCTCAAGGTATGCTTCACATCCATCAAAATTAGATGCAAGTAAAACTGAGAAGACCTGGACTGGGAGTGGGACTCCAGAAATGTTTTACCTTAATTGGATGTTAGAGCTGGACTTAAAAATAACCAGTAAGCATTGTTTATTTACTTTGATATATGTGCATATGTACATGCACTGGAGCACACATCTATGTATGTCTGTGTAGAGGACAGAAGCTGATGTTGGGTGTCCTCCATCACTCTCCATCTTGTTCTTTGAAACAGCATCTCTCACTGAACCTAATTGTCTAGATCAGTTGGCCAACCAACCCTTAAAATTCTTCATGTCTCTGCTTTCCCGTGCTGGGTGGGATTACAGGTCTGCATCATCAAGCTTAGCTTTTACTTGTATGCTGCAGATCTGAATTCAGGTGCTTACATAGCAAGCAAGCAAGCAAGCAAACAAACACTTTATTGACTGCCCTATATCCCCCAGCCAATGATTTCTAGGCTTTTTAACAGGGAAAGGCAATAAAGGGTAGAAAGACTGTGAGAGGAGCACAGTCTGAGTAAAGGGATAAAAGAAAAGTCAGAAGTGGTGTGGGAAACCCTACTTCTCTATAGCAGAGATTTTAAGATGAGAAATCATTGACCTGAGGCTAGAAATGGTGTTGTGATACATTAGGGTTCCCATTAAATGTAATAGAAAATAACTGAGGAGAGCCCACAAGTATATGTATGTACTCATGTAGCATTTAACAGCAACTCATTAAGAAACCAATGAACTCTTTGTCTCGGGATGAAACCCCATGCACTGTGAGCCATGCTCATTGCTTCTTCCTTGTTAGCAAGTTCATCAGTGTTGTTGCTCAGGCATAATATGTCAGAACACGTCTCTAGCCTCAGGTCAATGATTTCTCATCTCAAAATCTCTGCTATAGAGAAGCAGGGTTTCCCACACCACTTATTCAGACAGCCATGTTGATAAGACTTCATAGGTATAGCCTCTCTGATATATGTAACAAAATTGAAGAAAAGGAGGCCATGCATTATATATATATATATATATTTCCTATTTTCATACAAGTACAGGGTAGGGGTTGGGGAAAATAAAGGGAAGAGGAATGTTGTATTATTCCATAATTTCAAAAACGAAAAAAAGTATTTTAAGAAAGGAAAAATGAACTCACAGAGTTTGTAATGCCTTGTACAGAAGCTGTACAAGCCTAAACTAGACAAAATCCCAGCATAGAAAGAGGAGGTGGACACTTGATTCCATCACAAGTTGTGGCACTGATGAAAATTGCTATCTGCATGTGTGGGGAAAGACAATTTTCTTTAAGAGTGTACCCCTGGCAAGTCCATGGAAGATCATTGTCTTAGTCAGGGTTTCTATTCCTGCACAAACATCATGACCAAGAAGCAAGTTGGGGAGGAAAGGGTTTATTGAGCTTACACTTCCACGTTGCATTTCATCACTAAAGGAAGTCAGGACTGGAACTCAAGCAGGTCAGGAAGCAGGAGCTGATGCAGAGGCCATGGAGAGATGTTTCTTACTGGCTTGCTTCCCCTGGCTTACTCAGCCTGCTCTCTTATAGAACCCAAGAGCACCAGCCCAAAGGTGGTACCACCCACAAGGGGCCCTCCTCACTTGATCACTAATTGAGAAAATGCCCCACAGCTGGATCTCATGGAGGCACTTCCCCAACTGAAGCTCTTTTCTCTGTGATAACTCCAGCCTGTGTCAAGTTGATACACAAAACTAACCAATACAATCATGTGACATGGCAGAAAAGTGCAGTGGTTTATTCATCTTGTATTCTTTCAGAGTCCATTTTAAATTTAACTATACAACTTATCTCTTTGATGGAGACTCCTATGGAACATTACTCAACTCTATTCTAAGAAACCAAGGGCAAATGCCCTAAGTCACTGTTCTTGGCTTCTGTTTAACCACCTGCTTGTGTAAATTTCTCTCACTAGATAACCACTTAACTTCTGTCAAATTGCTTGCTTACCTGAAGCCCCCTTTGCAGCTGCCTATTGAGATGCCAGGATGTTTTCCTGCCTTCAAATTTTTTGTGTCCTGGACACTCAGTGCTATAGTTAGGTCCCAAATAAATGTTACAGTGTAGCCCAAGCTGGCTAGAATTAAGACTTTTAATTGGCTATGAACTGTGCCTAAGTGATCATCTCTGATTGGTTCCTCATCACAACCACACATAGTAATTCTTAGGCAGCACCATTGATCTGGAAGAATTAGGCAAAAAAGTAAAGTAAGTTGGGGAAGAATTGAGGAGGCAAATATGATCAAAACACATATGGAATTTGTAATTGTAGTATGTAGTTATTGTGTATCTAACATATTAACAGAAAAGGTACAGTAAAAATAATAGGCAACAGGAATTTTTCACTACACTTGCAACAAGACCACATACTTGGACTGAAATGCTGTTATGTAGCATGTGCCTGTATGTGTAAATTTATAAAATAGGCTTGTGCTGACAAGGTTTGTGTCAACCGAACATAATCTAGAGTCATTTGGAAAGGGGGAAGCTCAATTGTTGAGTTGAGATGGGATTGAATGTCACTACTAGATTGTCTTCTGGGGCATTTTCTTAATCGACTCTTGATATGGGAGGGTCCAGCTCACCATGGAGGTGCCACTCCTGGGTTAGTGGACCTGGGAGCTATAAGAAAATGGTCTAAGCAAGCCACAAGGAGCAATCCAATAAGTAGCACTTTTCCATGGCCTCTGCATCAACTCCTGCCTCCAGATTTGCCTTCAATTCCTGACCTATTTGAGATCTTCATCTGGCTCTCCTTGCTGAAAAACTGTGCTGTAGAACTGAAATAAACCCTCTCTTCCCCAAATTGCTTTTGGTCATAGTGTTTTATCACAATATGAATGCTATGATGTTGTTTTAGTAACAGTGAAATTCTCATCAATAAATTTAAAAAATAGAGAAGTTTAGAACCTCAAATAATATTCTTATTCTTTTTGTAAGTCTGAATCCATCCTTAGCATATTTGTGTAAGCCTTTTATTTTTTAGCATTTTTCAATATTAATATCATATTGCAAACTGAAAACATTATCTGAATTTTGCTTGGTGTGTGTATGTAGGCCACAGATAATCATGGGTACTGTTACTCAAGCACCATTCTACTGGGTGTTTATGACAGGGTCTCTCATTATCTTAGAGCTTGTGATATAGGATAAACTGTCTGTGAGCCCCAGGGATCTACCCGCCCCCCAGCACTGGAATTAGAGCTATTTGTTTGTTTTTTTTGTTTGTTTGTTTTGTTTGTAAAGCTGGGTTCTAGGGCTCAATCTGAGATTCCCAGGCTTTCTTTATTGACTTAACTTTTTTCAGCACTGCTCTAGTACTTCATGTCTTTGTACTGATAAACCAGGTTGCCTTCATCTTAGGACAAAAGCCTTCATAAAATAAAAACAAACTGGATTCATTCCTGTTTATGAATAAATCTGTTTCTCAAGGATTGGGCTATGCTCCACCTGTAACCTTAATGACAAATGGTTCTGTAATGCCTGTTCCAGGAAACACCTTCTGTGTCTTTGTTTCAAAACATTGTAATGATTACCTTGTAATAACCACTTTGCAGCAATGCTGTTGCTTCAGGAGGTTGTTATGACAGCTTCTTATGCTTATATTATGTTTCTGTAGCCCCAACTATTTGTCTACCAAATCCTGCATTTGGAAACTCCTTACTTTTGAACTATAAAAATCCTTATCTTACCTTATCTTATCTTTTGAACCCCACCTTTAGGGAGAGTCAGCTTATGTATACAAATAAAACAAAGTGTTCTTTAATTAATTAATTGCTTCCTTTAATTAATTTTTAGATCATGATTGGGTCAGTTGTCTTTCTTCTCACATATGTGGGATTAAGAGTATGAACTCTTGGTGGCGGCGGCGGCGGCAGCAGTGGCTGCTCCAGCTGAAGGGCCATCAGCAGTGGAACCAAGGCGTCACAGGGACCAGTTAGGCCCTGTGCCCACGACCACTGACCTTCGCTGACCAGCTGGGCAGCAAGCAGCTGCAATTGTGCGGCGCCTTTCCTGCACGGAGGCCACTTCAGAACTCGGCCTCCCACCAGTCAGGAGAGGAGCATCCATCTTGGTTCCGTACTCCAGGAATCGGACAGACTGAGGTACACAAACATAATCCGAGGCCAACACCGCGGTGGTCTGAGCCCGATGGGCGTTGGCCTGACCCAGGCCCTGGGCGGGTCGGGGGGCCATCGGGGTGCCAACCCAACCAGGAGGTTTTTTGCCCAGGCCTGCGAGCGCGCCGCCGCCATTTTGCCTGCAGGACGACAGAGAGCTCAGGCGGGCAGACCTGTAACAGGCATAGCCTAAGGCTAGCAAAGCGGGGGTCCAGGCCCCAAAAGGCACAGGACTGACCCCAAGAACTGGGCGGCTTGGTGGGCCATCTGTGAGTCAACCCGCCCAGGTGATTGTTAGCAAAGCAGACTCTCCCGGCGCTTTCAGGGAGCGCGGGCGCACACGCCCGCCATCCTAGTCACCTGGCAAACCCAATTAACAGTCATAGCCCTAGGGGAACTTTGCTCGGACCTTGGCCTCCCAGGCTTTTGCCTGGACTCAGGGACTGGGTGGCCAGGCTAACCTTGTGTGCGACAGCCCGGTTGGCAGATCGGCTGCCCAGCAGAGTGAGCGGAACACAGGGGAGGTCACAGTAGCATACACCGTCGGCACTCCCTGGGAGTGCACACGGGCTCCATCTGCTCCACAGACACAATCTGGGGCAAGGCCTCAGGCAGAAGCCCTTAGCTCTACTCTCTCTGCTTCCGGATCCAGATCAGTCTGGGCGGCAGCATTACATCTCCAAGTCCTGCAAGTGGCTAGCTGGGCTTCCGGGCGGCCAGCTGGGAGAAGTCAGTGTGCTCCAGTGAATCCAGCGGGCCCCAGCGGGAGCCTTCGGGTGCCTGCTTTGGGATCGGAACAGCCTGGGCAGCAGCACACTGTCTACAAGCAGTGCAGGAGGTAAGCTGTGCACCAGAGGCCAACTGGGAAGGGGCAGCTTGCACTGGTGAGTCCAGCACTGACAAGATAAACTAACACCAGTGAGATCTAGATGGCAAAAGGCAAACGCAGGAACGTCACTAACAGAAATCAAAGCAATATGGCAACATCTGAACCCAATTCTCCTCTACCAACATGTCCTGGATACCCCATCACACCAGTAAAACAAGATTTGGATTTAAAATCACTGGTCATGATGCTGGTACAGGAACACATGAAGGTCATACATAAAGAAATTCAGGAGAAAATGGATCAAAAGTTAGAAGCCCTTGCAAGGGAAACACAAAAATCATTGAAAGAAATCCAGGAGAATACAAAAGCCAACAAGGAGGAAATGCAAAAAACACTTAAAGAAATACAGGAGAACTTTGCTCAACAGGCTAAGGTCATGAAAGACGAAACACAAAAATCTCTTAAAGAAATACAGGAGAACTTTGGTCAACAGGCTGAGCTCATGAAAGAGGAAACACAAAAATCTCTTAAAGAATTACAGGAAAACACAAACATGCAAGTGAAGGAGCTAAGCAAAACCATCCAGGATCTAAAATCAGAAGTAGAAACAACTAAGAAAACTCAAAGGGAGACAACTTTGGAGATAGAAAGCCTTGGGAAGAAATCAGGGGACAGAGATACAAATATCAACAACAGAATACAAGAGATAGAAGAAAGAATCTCAGATGCTGAAGATTCCATAGAAACCATGGACTCAACAGTTAAAGAAAATGCAAAATGCAAAAAGCTTGTAACCCAAAATATCCAGGAAATCCAGGACACAATGAGAAGACCAAACCTAAGGATTATAGGCATAGATGAGAGTGAAGATTTACAACTTAAAGGGCCAGCAAATATCTTCAATAAAATTATGGAAGAAAACTTCCCTAACCTAAAGAGAGAGATGCCCATGAATATACAAGAAGCCTACAGAACTCCAAACAGACTGGACCAGAAAAGAAATACTTCCCGTCACATAATAATCAAAACACCAAATGTTCTAAACAAAGAAAGAATACTAAAGGCAGTAAGAGAAAAAGGCCAAGTAACATATAAAGGAAGACCTATCAGAATCACAGCAGACTTTTCACCTGAGACTATGAAGGCTAGAAGGTCCTGGGCAGATCTCATGCAGACTCTAAGAGAACACAAATGCCAACCAAAACTACTATATCCAGCAAAACTCTCAATCACCATAGATGGAGAAACTAAGATATTTCATGACAAAACCAAGTTTACCCAATATCTATCCACAAACCCGGCCCTAAAAAGGATAATAGGAGGACAACACCAATACAAGGAGGGAAACTTCACCCTGGAAAAAGCAAGATAGTAACCTTTCATCAAACCCAAAAGAAGTTAAGCATTCAAATTTAAAAAATAACGTCAAAAATGATAGGAAGTAACAATCACTATTCCTTAATATCTCTTAACATCAATGGACTTAATGCCCCAATAAAAAGACACAGACTAACTGACTGGATACGTAAACAGGACCCTACATTTTGCTGCTTACAGGAAACACACCTCAGGGTCAAAGACAAACACTACCTTAGAGTAAAAGGCTGGAAGACAATTTTACAAGCAAATGGTCTCAGGAAACAAGCTGGAGTAGCCATTTTAATATCAGATAAAATTGACTTTCAACCCAAAGTCATCAAAAAAGACCCTGAGGGACACTTCTTGCTGGTCAAAGGAAAAATACAAAAAGAAGAACTGTCCATCCTGAACATCTATGCCCCAAATGCAAGGGCACCCTCTTTCGTAAAAGAAACTTTATTAAAACTAAAAGCACACATTGCACCTAACACAATAATTGTGGGTGACTTCAACACTGCACTTTCCTCAATGGACCGATCAGGAAAACAGAAACTAAACAGGGACACAATGAAACTAATTGAAGCTTTGGACCAATTAGATTTAACAGATATATATAGAACATTCTATCCTAAAACAAAAGAATATACCTTTTTCTCAGCACCTCATGGTACCTTCTCCAAAATCGACCATATAATTGGTCACAAGACAGACCTCAACAAATATAAGAAGATCGAACTAATCCCATGCCTCCTATCTGATCACTATGGAGTAAAAGTGGTCTTCAATAGCAACAGAAACAACAGAAAGCCCACATACACGTGGAAACTGAACAATACTCTACTCAATGATACCTTGGTCAAGGAAGAAATAAAGAAAGAAATTAAAGACTTTTTAGAACACAATGAAAATGAAAACACAACATACCCAAATCTATGGGACACAATGAAAGCAGTGCTAAGAGGAAAACTCATAGCCCTGAGTACCTCCAAAAAGAAAATGGAGAGAGCATACATTACCAGCTTAATGACACACCTGAAAGCCCTGGAACAAAAAGAAGCTATTTCGCCCAGGAGGAGTAGAAGGCAGGAAATCATCAAACTCAGGGCCGAAATCAATCAAGTAGAAACAAAGAGAACCATACAAAAAATCAACAATACCAGGAGCTGGTTCTTTGAGAAAATCAACAAGATAGATAAACCCTTAGCCAGAATGACCAAAGGGCACAGAGAAAGTATCCAAATTAACAAACTTAAAAATGAAAAGGGAGATATAACAACGGAAACTGAGGAAATCCAAAAAATCATCAGATCCTACTACAAGAGCCTATACTCAACACAACTGGAGAATCTGGAGGAAATGGACAATTTCCTTGACAGATACCAAATACCAAAATTAAATCAGGACCAACTAGACCATCTAAACAGTCCCATAATGCCTAAAGAAATAGAAGGAGTCATAGAAAGTCTTCCAACCAAAAAAAGCACAGGACCAGATGGCTTCAGTGCAGAATTCTACCAGACCTTCAAAGAAGAGTTAACACCAATACTCTTCAAACTATTCCACAAAATAGAAACAGAAGGAACACTACCCAATTCCTTCTACGAAGCCACAATTACGCTAATACCAAAGCCACACAAAGATCCAACAAAGAAAGAGAACTTCAGACCAATTTCCCTTATGAACATCGATGCAAAAATACTCAATAAAATTCTTGCCAACCGAATCCAAGAACACATCAAAACGATCATCCACCATGATCAAGTAGGCTTTATCCCGGGAATGCAGGGTTGGTTCAATATACGGAAATCCATCAATACAATCCACTACATAAACAAACTCAAAGAACAAAACCACATGGTCATTTCATTGGATGCTGAAAAAGCATTTGACAAAATTCAGCATCCCTTCATGCTTAAAGTCTTGGAGAGAACAGGAATTCAAGGCCCATACCTAAACATAGTAAAAGCAATATACAGCAAACCGGTAGCCAGCATCAAACTAAATGGAGAGAAACTTGAAGCAATCCCACTGAAATCAGGGACCAGACAAGGCTGCCCCCTTTCTCCTTATCTTTTCAATATTGTACTTGAGGTACTAGCTCGGGCAATTCGACAACATAAGGAGGTCAAAGGGATACAAATTGGAAAGGAAGAAGTCAAACTATCATTATTTGCAGACGACATGATCGTCTACCTAAGTGACCCAAAGAACTCCACTAGAGAGCTCCTACAGCTGATAAACAACTTCAGCAAAGTGGCAGGTTATAAAGTCAACTCAAGCAAATCAGTGGCCTTCCTATACTCAAAGGATAAGCAGGCTGAGAAAGAAATTACGGAAATGACCCCCTTCACAATAGCCACAAACAGTATAAAGTATCTTGGGGTGACTCTTACCAAACATGTGAAAGATCTGTATGACAAGAACTTCAAGACTCTGAAGAAGGAAATGGAAGAAGACCTCAAAAAATGGGAAAACCTCCCATGCTCATGGATCGGTAGAATCAATATAGTTAAAATGGCCATTTTGCCTAAAGCACTATACAGATTCAATGCAATACCCATCAAAATCCCAACTCAATTCTTCACAGAGTTAGAAAGAGCAATTATCAAATTCATCTGGAACAACAAAAAACCCAGGATAGCTAAAACTATTCTCAGCAACAAAAGGAAATCTGGGGGAATCAGTATCCCTGACCTCAAGCAATACTACAGAGCAATAGTGTTAAAAACTGCATGGTATTGGTACAGTGACAGGCAGGAGGATCAATGGAACAGGATTGAAGATCCAGAAATGAACCCACACACCTATGGCCACTTGATCCTCGACAAAGAGGCTGAAAACATCCAATGGAAAAAAGATAGCCTTTTCAACAAATGGTGCTGGTTCAACTGGAGGTCAGCATGCAGAAGAATGCGAATTGATCCATCCTTGTCTCCTTGTACTAAGCTCAAATCCAAATGGATCAAGGACCTCCACATAAAGCCAGACACTCTGAAGCTAATAGAAAAAAAACTGGGGAAGACCCTTGAGGACATCGGTACAGGGAGAAAGTTTCTGAACAGAACACCAATAGCGTATGCTCTAAGAGCAAGAATTGACAAATGGGACCTCATAAAATTACAAAGTTTCTGTAAGGCAAAGGACACCATCAAGAGGACAAATCGGCAACCAACAAATTGGGAAAAGATCTTCACCAATCCTACATCAGATAGAGGGCTAATATCCAATATATATAAAGAACTCAAGAAGTTAGACTCCAGAAAATCGAACAACCCTATTAAAAAATGGGGTACAGAGTTAAACAAAGAATTCTCACCTGAAGAACTTCGGATGGCGGAGAAGCATCTTAAAAAATGCTCAACTTCATTAGTCATTAGGGAAATGCAAATCAAAACAACCCTAAGATTTCATCTTACACCAGTCAGAATGGCTAAGATTAAAAATTCAGGAGACAACAGGTGTTGGAGAGGGTGTGGAGAAAGAGGAACACTCCTCCACTGCTGGTGGGGTTGCAAATTGGTACAACCACTCTGGAAATCAGTCTGGCGGTTCCTCCGAAAACTGGGCACCTTACTTCCAGAAGATCCTGCTATACCACTCCTGGGCATATACCCAGAAGACTCCCCACCATGTAATAAGGATACATGTTCTACTATGTTCATAGCAGCCCTATTTGTAATTGCCAGATGCTGGAAAGAACCCAGGTATCCCTCAACAGAAGAGTGGATGCAAAAAATGTGGTATATCTACACAATGGAGTACTATTCAGCCATTAGAAACAATGAATTCATGAAATTCTTAGGCAAATGGATGGAGCTAGAGAATATCATACTAAGTGAGGTAACCCAGACTCAAAAGGTGAATCATGGTATGCACTCCCTAATAAGTGGATATTAACCTAGAAAACTGGAATACCCAAAACATAATCCACACATCAAATGAGGTACAAGAAGAAAGGAGGAGTGGCCCCTGGTTCTGGAAAGACTCAGTGAAACAGTATTCAGCAAAACCAGAACGGGGAAGTGGGAAGGGGTGGGTGGGAGGACAGGGGAAGAGAAGGGGGCTTGCGGGACTTTCGGGGAGTGGGGGGGCTAGAAGAGGGGAAATCATTTGAAATGTAAATAAATTATATCGAATAATAAAAAAAATGGAAAAAAAAAGAGTATGAACTCTTAATATAGGAAACATATGTTCCTTGAGTCTGAAATGTACTTGAAAGAATTTTGCTCAGTTAAGTACACAGAAGAAAAATACATATTCTATGGGAGCTGTAACTAGAGAGTTTAACAGAATTATCTTTGATTTATATCTTAATTATTCATTTATTCAGTTCCTCCATTTTTAGTTCATTTTAATAATTTATATGGTAATGTGGACTCTAGAATCAAAGAACTATCTGTTTGAGTCTCAAATCTACTGTTTGCCAGATGTCTGACCTTGGGAAATTTACTCAGCTTCATTAAGCCTAAATTTTCTGGTCTGTAAATTAGACTATGCCGTAAGTCACACTTTGTGGTGATAACTAAACCTCAAATATTAATAATAGTTGTGATGTATAATTTATACTTTTTAAACATTTCAATTTGAAATCAAAATCATAAATTCAATGAGAATTATTGATTATATGCTGTGTAACATCAATTGTGTAAGTTGCTGCCACAATTCAGACAGAGTCTGAGTCTACATGTACAAGATGACTCCCACGTTCACAAATAATAGGTGTCTTCAAGTCATGACAATGTGAGGGATTAAAAACATAATGGCTTCTTGGAATCATGCACTAGACATTCTGTAATTTATAGAAGAGTTAGATAAATCTATAGGGCCACATGAATGATAATATAAATCAGAAGATGCTGGTAACCTTGGTAACCAAGGCTCTGGGCTTTTGGGCCACTTGTAGGTAGGTGATGAGATAGCAGCACAGTTAGGAATCCTTGACTGTCTTCTCAGTTTAAATGGAAACTAGGAATTATTTGACTGTTATACCAGGGATATGAGAGATTATGTTGGTCTGAATATGAAGATGAGGTGTGATTGAGGTGCATGAGTTAGCACATGCAACCATGGCGTGGATAAAACTTACAGGATCAGCTTGCTCTAGAAGATAGAAAAAACTGGAGTCAAAGTGTAAAAAATGAACAAAATCACACAGAAGGACAAACCTTCCTTCCAGTATTTCATTTTGATAATGTTTAAGCAAAGAAAGAAGCTGAAAGTATTCATATAAATTAGCTAAAATTTTACTGTTGTAAGATTTTTCTTATATTTGCATTAAAATATGTTCTCATTCCTCAGCGTACCTTATTTTCAGGTAGTTTTATGTTGAGTTCAAATATGAATACTTTTTATATCTAAATGATTCAGAGTACATTCTTTTTACATATATAGCATAAAGCATATATACACTGTGTTTAATTTTGTATATATTTTGTATATGCATTGTAAATTAATATCCATGGTTTATTTTTAAAATTAAAAATTACATTCAGAGCAATTAACAAATTCTAACTGCATCATTTGATAACTTTTCACAAATGTATCAAGCTGTGTAATGATCAAACTTTTATTTTATACTCTTTTTGTCAATTCCTGGCTTCAACCCCATGCCTAAAAGGGATATATAAATTTTCATTTCTTTTTTTATTTGTAGTGTTTTATTATGTAATGTTTAACCTTTTTTGAATTTTTTATTCGATATATTTTTTTGTTTACATTTCAAATGATTTCCCCTTTTCTGGCCCCCCACTCCCTGAAAGTCCCATACGCCCTCTTCCCTCCCCCTGTTCTCCTATCCACCCCTTCCCACCTCCCTGTTCTGGTTTTACCCTATACTGCTACACGGAGTCTTTCTAGAACCAGGCCACTCCTCCGTTCTTCTTCTATATCATTTGATGTGTGGATTATGTTTTGTTTTGGTTTTTCCAATTTTCTAGGCTAATATCCATTTATTAGTGAGTGCATACCATGATTAACCTTTTGAGACTGGGTTACCTCACTTAAATGATGTTCTCCAGCTCCATCCATTTGTCTAAGAATTTCATGAATTCATTGTTTCTAATGGCTGAATAATACTCCATTGTGTATATATACCACATTTTTTGCATCCATTCTTCTGTTGAGGGATACCTGGGTTCTTTCCAGGTTCTGGCTATTATAAATAGGGCTGCTATGAACATAGTGGAGTATGTGTCCTTATTACCTGCTGGGGAATCCTCTGGGTATGCTGGGGAATTCCAGGAGTGGTATAGCAGGAAGTGATATGCCCAGTTTTCTGAGGAACAGCCAGACTGATTTCCAGAGTGGTTGTACCAATTTGCAACCCTACCAGCAGTGGAGGAGTGTTCCTCTTTCTCCACATCCTCGCCAACACCTGCTGTCTCCTGAGTTTTTAATCTTAGCCATTTTGACTGGTGTAAGGTGAAATCTCAGGGTTGTTTTGATTTGCATTTCCTTAATGACTAATAAAGTTGAGCATTTTTTAAGATGCTTCTCAGCCATCTGAAGTTCTTTGGGTGAAAATTCTTTGTTTAGTTCTGTACCCCATTTTTAATAGGGTTATTAGGCTTTCTGGGGTCTAACTTCTTGAGTTCTTTGTATATATTGGATATTAGCCCTCTATCTGATGTAGGGTTGGTGAAGATCTTTGCGCAATTTGTTGGTTGCCGATTTGTCCTTTTGATGGTGTCCTTTGCCTTACAGAAACTTTGTAATTTTATGAGGTCCCATTTATCTATTCTTGCTCTTAGAGCATACGCTATTGGTGTTCTGTTCAGAAACTTTCCCCCTGTACCGATGTCCTCAAGGGTCTTCCCCAGTTTTTTTTTTCTATTAGCTTCAGAGTGTCTGGCTTTATGTGGAAGTCCTTGAACCATTTGGAGTTGAGCTTAGTACAGGAGATAAGAATGGATCAATTCAAATTCTTCTGCTTGCTGACCTCCAGTTGAACCAGTACCATTTGTTGAAAAGGCTATCTTTTTTCCACTGGATGTTTTCAGCTCCTTTGCTGAGGATTAAGTGGCCATAGGTGTGTGGGTTCATTTCTGGATCTTCAATCCTATTCCATTGATCCGCCTGCCAGTCATTGTACCAATACCATGCAGTTTTTAACACTATTGCTCTGCAGTATTGCTTGAGGTCAGGGATACTGATTCCCCCAGAATTTCTTTTGTTGTTGAAAATAGTTTTAGCTATCTTGGGTTTTTTGTTATTCCAGATGAATTTGAGAATTGCTCTTTCTAACTCTATAAAGAACTGAGTTGGGATTTTGATGGATATTGCGTTGAATTTGTATACTGTTTTTGGAAAAAAATGGCCATTTTAACTATATTAATCCTGCCAATCCATGAGCATGGGAGGTTTTTTCCATTTTCTGAGGTCTTCTTTCATTTCCGTCTTCAGAGACTTGAAGTTCTTGTCATACAGATCTTTCACTTGTTTGGTCAAAGTCACACCAAGGTACTTTTATTATTTATTTAAAATTAAAATTTACATTCAGAGCAATTAACAAATTCTAACTGCATCATTTGACAACTTTTCACAAATGTATCAAACTGTGTAATGATCAAGACTTTTATTTCATTCTCTTTTTTGTCAATTCCTGCCTTCAACCCCATGCCTAAAAGGCTTTTTGTACATAAATTTCCATTTCTTTTCAGTAAATCCGCTCATTTGATTTTATTAAGAAACTGGTGAACATTCCCCTAGAGTACTTCTCTTGCAGCATTCATATAGACAGGATAGTATGGATAAAAAATTAGAACATACCTTGCTGAAGATCTAGGGATATTTAAGAGACTTGGAAGAAGCAGCATTAAAGGAATTAATTTTTAAATACATTTCTGAGTGACTTAGATCAATAAAAAGAAGAAATCTATCCGGAATACATGGCCACTACCTGTAAAGCCAACACCCAGGAGCCTGATGCAGGGGGATTAAGGTGAGCTTGATCTTTGCCTGGGCTACAGTGTGAGTTCCAGCCTGCCACCACTGTAGAGTGAAACCAGACTTAGAATGGCAACTACCAAGAAATGGAGACGTTTTAAACATGGCTGACTGAAAGATTAGTACCTTTCCTAGAGCTAGAAATTATGAAAACACTCAAAGATAAGTTCTGTTATATGTACTGTGAGCACATGACCCATCTACCTTCCTGAAGTTCTCTGACTTTACTCCTCAGAGTGAGAGATTTTTCTCATTAAAAATAATAATTCTTTAATCATACTTGTAGTTATTGCCCTAACCAGTGCTTAGTAGTTTATAAGCAAACAATTATTGGGTTAAAAATTATTTTGGGGGAGAGGGAGCAGCATGTCACCATATACCCCAGGCTGTCCTTGAGCTAATGACCCTTCTGCCTGGACTTCACAAGCTCTGGGATTGTCTTCATGCTTTGTCACCATGCCTAGCACCCATGCATTAAGAAAAGGACATGTTGGGCCAGTGAGATGGCTCAGAATGTAAAGACACTGGCCACCAATCCTGAAGATCTGAGATCCACCACCAGAGCCTACATCATGAGTGTGGGCAATGAATTCAAATGACTTATTGGGAATAAAATTGCCAAGATGCAGTGGTGGTCTACTTACACACATTTGCTTATAAAATTTACAGGCTTAGGGGGAGCACTACAATGGTAGACTAACTGTTCAGTCCCCGTGGAACTATTGTTGTACTACTCAGTGGAGGAAGTTTCACATAAGCCAAGCAGATCTAACTAAAATATTAAAGGTGTGGTTTTGCTGCCAAACCCCAACTACAATAGTTACCACCACAGCGCTTCTCAAGACCAACAATATATTGGGAGACAAATATATTTTTAAAAATAACAAACCATGGTTGCTTAGGCAATACATTATTCCTCCTAGAGAGAAGTATTTATTAGTAATGCTTTAAGTTGAATTCTTCATTGCAGTTCCTGGAACAGATTGGATTAGGTTGGGAATCCTTGCTTAAGTCTATCTTCGTATATTAAGATGTAGCAATTGTACACATTTATGTGATACTGTGTCATATTTTATATAGGAAAACAATATATACTGATAAATCACAATATTCATGGATTATATTAAGGTATAATTTTAGTCTGTTGGAGAGGTACTTTTGGATAAAAATTATTATTTTCCTGAATTAAACTCAAATTATTGATGGTTTTATAAATCTGAGAAGGGTAACTTGTAGATGTATCTGGAGCTCCTTGCACCCTGTGTTTGTGTGTGTGTGAGGATGAGGATGGGGGACACTTTTCCTTAAGTGCTGCACTATTCCCTTTAATTTTTGACAGAATTTCTCACAGTAGCAAGGATGTCTGGTTACTGGGCAGACATCAGCCTCTGCTGTTAAGAAATTTGTGCCACCCCTCTGGGATTTTTTTCACATGGATTCTGGGGCAACACAGTGTCAGTGAGGCCAGAGTAAGAAAACATCTAGGGATAGAAGAAAAACTTGACATTATTGCTAGTGTCATTTTAACCCAAAATAATTTTTTAACCCAATAATTGTTTGCTTATAAACTACTAAGCACTGGTTAGGGCAATAACTACAACTATGATTAAAGAATTATTATTTTTAATGAGAAAAATCTCTCACTCTGAGGAGTAAAGTCAGAGAACTTCAGGAAGGTAGATGGGTTCTGTGCTCACTGTACATATAACAGATAGGAGAAAAACTTGACAGTATTGCTAGTGACAGTGTAGACTCATACGGGAAAGGACGATGGAGAGATAGAAGAAGCCTTCACTATGTGATGAGATCTCTTGTGAAAAAGCGAAACAAAACCAAACCAAATAAAACAAAAAGACCATAAAAAAAGAACAATTATCTTGGTTTTTTTCCTTAGTCACAATGAGTCACAGAAGTAGGGGGCAGTTGTGAGACCACAAAGTCTCCTACTCCAGGAGAGCTGATTGTCTTGGGTATGGCACAAAGGGCACTGATTTCAGTGGTGCACAATGGTATTTGTGTTAAAGTTAGGGTCTATTTACACTAATAATTGTAAGCCCAAGTCTTTGGAGATAGTGAGCTTGCTTAAAAAAAAAACTAACAGAATATAGTATTTTTGTTGTAAATTTTATGAACTCTTTGAGATTTTCATACGATGTATTTCAACTATTTTAAGCCCTTCCCTCAATGCCTATGTGATCTATTCTCTTTCCCTATTCAGCCAAGTTTGTGTCCTGGTCTTCATTTTCTTAAAAGCCCATTAAGTCAGATTTGTGCTGCCTGTATACTCTTCCTCCCTACAAACTTGCTTTCACATTGCTGGAAGGTGTTAGGCATGCTATCAGCAGAGGAAAGCAATCATTAGTCTTACCCAGCTCTAAACTCTAAGGGCTATAATAACAGGCCTGGCAAGACATACCACTGGAGTAACAGTGGCACAAATGTCATGGAAGTAATCAACTACTTTCTGATTGGATTTCAGGTCTGACCTACAAGACTAACTGCATGCCTGACACTTCCAGATACTACTGTCAGGGCTAAGATCCTGTGATTAAGAGAGGCTACTGCTCTAAATTTGCTAAATGGCCACAGTGTTAAGCTGACTCCTGGAGACTTATTGTATCCATAGATTAGTGTGGCTCTCAGGCTTAATCAGAGGAGATTCTCCCTGTGGTAGATGTCTGTGCAGAGAGTAAGAGTCTGTGGATACTCAGCCCCAGTGGGATTTCTATGTTAAACCCCTCCTTTCATGGCTGGAACATTATTGTGGAAGAGAGGGTATGGATGCCTACAAGGGAACAGTTTTTTGGAAACACTGGGGCAGCTATGCATGTGTTGGACCTGGAAAGGGCTCGTGTCCGAGCGGGCATCTTTTCTCACAAAGATAAAGGGGCTGAGATCGATGCAACCAATGTGAGGTTTATTGTTCCAATGTGTTGTGGCCACCCTGCAAGTGGAGCAGAGGCAACCACGAAGTTACATTGTAGGCAGGTTTTATACTTTTTAGAGGTACAGGATACATGAGTCAAATTGTGACTAAAAGCCCATTAACTAACATCTATAAATCATTAACCTTCAGATCTGCTTGGAGTTTCCTGAGCTTAATGTGTTTTATTGGGGAGTGCTTCTTTTGTGTAGAGAATGGAATTCGGTTAATCTTTGACTCCACGCAGGAGCAGAAACTGTAAAAAGAATATTTAGTATAATCACAGAAGATAGCTTATCACTTAGGCAATTTTGGATAGAAATAACCCTTTGGTATGTCCAGGGAAAGGCTGCAGAAAGCACCAAGGGGCTGCTGGGGAAGTACAATGGGGTGGGGGGAAGGGTGGTAGGGAAGTGTGTTGGGGGAGGGGCTAGGAGAGTGTGTTGGGGGGGGAGGGGGTGTGTGGGAAGGAGCACCAGGCTCATGTTCAGGGAAGGTTCCCGTTTTGCATGAGCATATGCATTAGGATGGGAAAGATGGTGAAACAGAGGAAACTCTGGTTGAGGTCCGTAGTAATCGCTGGTGTCACAAGCGTATTACTTCTCACATGTGGATTCACAGCAGTTGTGACAGCATGTATAAGACCTATGCAGGCTCAAAGCAAAGAAAAGTCCACTGTAGAGGAAGGAGACAGACATAAAATCCCACCCCTCACAGAGAAGTTATTAGCAAGTGTCAGTTGCAGGGAGAGGAGAGTCGTTTTCTTTAAGGATGGAGGTCCAGGTAGTTCTACCATACTGCAATGGAAGGCACCAATCCAAAAGTATGGTATTTTAAAAAGAGAGTTCATTTAATCTAGGGCATGAGCACAAGAGCACTCTCTCTCACTCTCTCTCTCTCTCTCTCTCTCTCTCTCTCTCTCTCTCTTTCTCTCTCTCTCTCTTTCTCTCTTATCTCCTGTTTTAAAAAATAGAACTTGCATGATTCACGAAAATTGTTTATTCAAATAGTCAAAATATTGCATATGCCCTGCCCAGGGTGTCCCCATATATAACATACAAATAATCTATATTCAGATGAGGAAGTCTGGAGTGCTGTTGCACATCTGTAATCCCAGAATTTCGGAGATAGCTACAGGAAGTTCAGGGATTCAAAGCCAGTCTCAAGTACATAATAAAATTAAGGTCAATCTGGATTATAGGAGACCCTGTCTCAAAACCAAAACCAAAAACCGACACCGACACCGACACTAACAGCAACACTAACACCAATACCAACACCAAAATGAAACAACCAAAAACCCCAAGTTAAATAGTTGGATCTTCATTTTTATTGCTTCATTTCTTTCCATTCCATCAGAAACGGAGCTCTTTGTCTTGTAGGTCATAGAATTTCTATTGATTCTACTTGGGGACCAGTTTGTGGTATTGGTAGTGTTCTGATCCTGCCCCTTCATATTTCAGTCTTAATATTCAGGCTGACCCTCTGCTACAGTTTGTCCAGGGAGAAATGGCACACTTCTTCCTGTGACAGGCACCCCTGTGGTTCTTTTAATTCATAAAACTAAGGCATGTTGTAATCGATGGCATAGAGGCTTCCTAAACCACAGACACCCTGGATCAAAGCTTCCAGTAGCTTGAATGAAAAATCTACCCTTTTATTTTATGGCTTTATTTCCTTCTTAACTAAATATATCTTTAATACTAGTATTGTGTAAGATCGCATGAAGAGGTTGAAGGATGGGTAAGAACCCTTATGTTCAGGCTTTCCTTTCTGTTGTCACACACTGGAATGGATATGCACATTTTATAATGAACAGTCTCTTACACAAGAGACTCATTATATATAAACAGTTGTTCATTTTAGATGAACGATCATCTTGATTTTAAATTGGTTAATCAAGGAAATTTAATCATATCTTAGCATTGTATTTATGAGACTTTTAGAGAGGAAAAAATGATATAGAAAGGCCTGAATTTTGGTAAGGAATATTTGGTGATGTTTATTATATTCCATGGCAGAGGCCAAAGGATGGGGAGACCAGTACCCCAAGGTGCTCACCAGTGCTTCTGAAAACTGGTAGCTTGGATTTTATTGACAGTCCTTTGATTTATTACCTCATAATGAAAAGGCCCTTGACTTTTAAACTCTGGAGTTTATAACCTTCTAATTGCAAAGAAGAGTCATATAGCAGGTTCCATCTCACTTAAAAAATTTCCCAAACATCATACTTAAAGTGAATGAATATGAGAGAATAAAAGTTGTCTGGGACTTTGAATAAGTATATTATTTTGCTTCTAAAAGACAATCACATGATTTTTAAAAAAAATTCTAAACATTAAAGCTACTAGAAATTAGTATCCACAAAACAAAATGTGAGGTCGACTTTCAATATGGGCCTGGAAGCATTTCTATTGCTGTTGACTGGAGATGGGAGTCATTTGCTGCTATATATTTTTGGTTGGAACAATGAAAATTAATTGCCATACTTTCTTACATCATAGAAGCACAGTGCCTTAGTTTTGCAGGGTAGATAAAATTGTTGCTACTCACACAAAGCTGTGTAAGGAGCCTTTAGTTTGCATTTATATTTGTGTAAACATTTAGGCACAGAGGTCCTTTGAAAAGAATCTTTTCAATGAAGTTGCGGCATCTTTTGGATATGCAGACTGGCTCTTGTGTCATTGTTTCATGAGCGTACTTCCCTAACCCTCTGTTAAGTGTTATTAGTCATCTTAGTTTGTCCAGTGTTTAACTTGTATTAGTAATTTTCATACATCATGGTTTGTTTTATCTCTATATCTCCTCTTATCCATTCTCATATGAAACATTACTTACCTATATTTTATACATTTTTGCATTTCTAGCTTTAATAGTTTTCTTAATTAAGTTTCTAGTGCTGTGGAGAGACACTGTGACCATGACAACTCTTATAAAGGAAAACATTTAATTGAGGCTTGTTTACAGTTTAAGAGATTTAGTCCATTATCATCATGGCAAGAAACATAAAGGCTTGCAAGAGAAAAACAATCCCATCTTCGTTAGGCAGACATGGTCATGGAGAAGGAGCTAAGAATTCTACATTAGATCTGCATGCAGCAGAAATGAATACCACACTAGGTCTAGCTTGGGCATCTGAGACCTCAAAGTCTACCTACATCTCCACAGTGACACACTTCTAGGAAAGGCCACAGCTCTTAATAGTTCCACTCCTCGAGGGCCAAGCATATTCAAACATATGAGTCTATGGGGCCATTGCTATTCAAACCATTACCACATTCATGGATTATGCATAACTTGCCTTAATTTTCCATCTGCTTTAGTTAAGGATACAGGATAAGGATTTAAAGGATACAGACCAGGCAAAGCACAAATAACAGTGAAGGTGAGAAAATGTAACCAAGTTGACTCCTTCCTCATATAAAAGGATTGCAGGCAGTGTTGGGGATGAGAAAGCTACATCCTACAATCTAAAACTAGGTTCCAATCTTTTTTGTCTGTTTCTTTGCTTGCTTTGGAGAATGGTCTCACTGTATAACTCAGGCTGGCCTTGAACACTCAATCCTCATGACTCACCCTTCTGATTGCTGGAACTAGCATTCTGTAACACCATGCTCAACAGGATCTAGTCCTTCAATGCTGTGTGATATGTGATTTTTTTTTAATACCAGTGAAAAATAATATATGAAGGAGGTTAAAATTGGAACCTTTAGGCTTGGAGGGCTGGTTTAATGATTGAAAGCACCTGTTGCTCTTTCAGAGAGCATGGGTTCAGTTCCTAGTACCTACATGGTGGCTCACAACTATCTGTATCTACAATTCTGATCGTTGGGAACACCACATAAACGGAGACCTACATGAAGGCAAAACACATATATGCATTAAAGAAAAATTTAAATGTGACTTTTAAAAAGAAGAAGAAGAAGAAGAAGAAGAAGAAGAAGAAGAAGAAGAAGAAGAAGAGGAGGAGGAGGAGGAGGAGGAGGAGGAGGAGGAGGAGGAGGAGGAGGAGGAGGAGGAGGAGGAGGAGGAGAAGGAGGAAGAGGAAGAGGAAGAAGAAGAAAAGAAGAAGAAAAGAAGAAGAGGATGAAGAGGAAGAGGAGGAGGAAGAGGAGGAAGAAGCAGAAGCAACATTTTCAAGTGTCTTCCTGGGTGACCCAAGCTGTGTTTCCATTTGCTGCACAGTCTCTTCTCCTGTCATTTGAAATCCTCTTATTCCACAGACTCTTACTGGAGTCATCCAGGAGCTTCTTGGGTGAAGCCTTTCCTGATATCTTGCAAGAGAACAACAATCCCATCTTCGTTAAAAACACATTTGAGCCTTTTTGTTTTGTTTTGATTTTGGAAAGATTTCTCATAGATAGTCCAGATTTTTTTTTAGGAAAATTCTATGTACACCTAATGAGAAAAAAAAAGAAAAAACTCTCTTCCACTCACTGCAGGCATATAATATCTTGTGTAGCATGGCTAAAGATGATGCAATCTATGAAAGGCAGAACATTAGCTATTTAAGTAACATTTCAATCACTGACAGTTACTAACAGATGTTTTTGGCATCAGAAACATAGGTCAGTGAGCTTAGCTACATGTGTTTGACATTTGTTAATCTATGGTCCTTTGTGCTATTTTTCACAATTAAAGGAAAGTTTTATTAGAAAACAATGATTTAAGTTTTATGCTATGTTTCAGAATGTGTTTGTACTTTAGTATTGACTGACAATGAAAAAGAACATACCTTAGTTTTTAAGAGCCTGTACAAACTTTCCTTCCTATTTCCTCCAGTAATAATTTAATGATTCTTTTTGTATTAAAAATCCCAGTCAGCTCTTTCATTCACCAAAACAATCATTTCCTGAAGGTCCGTTGCGGACAGGGCAATGTCATTATTCTAGTCAAAATGCAATTATTTAAATTAACCAAAATGCACAATTATTACTTATCTAATTTTAGGATTAAATACTTCTTTGATTCTTCTACCTTTTTCTGTACGTGGGTTTTAAGCATGTAATAGTTCATTTGTAATAGTTCATTTTTATTTATTATCTCTTCCAGATGAAGGACAGGAAGAATAAAACAAAAAATCAAAATCAGATCAAACAACTCTGCTATTTGGTCTGCAAACCTGGTAGAAAAAGACATTACACTATTTTGTTCTCTGTGATTTTTTTTTTAATCTTTGAGTGACTAAATATCTTAGCAACATTATCAGAGTGTCATCCTTGCCTCTCCATTATAATGAGTTGGTTAATTGAGACTTGAGTGCATTCAGATTTTCCTTTTTGGTTGTGCTACCATAGCTATGTTGCCTTGGAGATGATGTGGTAGGACCAGACGCAGACCAAAAGAGCAAGAAGAACATGTTCTGAAAAATTATTATAGTCACCACTCCTGGGCATATACCCAGAGGATTCCCCACCATGTAATAAGGATACATGCTCTACTATGTTCATAGCAGCCCTATTTATAATAGCCAGATGCTGGAAAGAACCCAGGTATCCCTCAACAGAAGAGTGGATGCAAAAAATGTGGTCTATCTACACAATGGAGTACTATTCAGCCATTAGAAACAATGAATTCATGAAATTCTTAGGCGAATGGATGGAGCTAGAGAACATCATACTAAATGAGGTAACCCAGACTCAAAAGGTGAATCATGGTATGCACTCACTAATAAGTGGTTATTAACCTAGAAAACTGGAATACCCAAAACATAATCCACACATCAAATGAGGTACAAGAAGAAAGGAGGAGTGGCCCCTTGTTCTGGAAAGACTCAGTGAAACAGTATTCGGCAAAACCAGAACGGGGAAGTGGGAAGGGGTGGATGGGAGGACAGGGGAAGAGAAGGGGGCTTACGGGACTTTCGGGGAGTGGGGGGCTAGAAAAGGGGAAATCATTTGAAATGTAAATAAATTATATCGAATAAAAAAATTTAAAAAAAATTATTATAGTCTACTCATGGTTCCCAAGAGAGAAGATAGTACAGCACAGTTAGTTGATATATAGTTAGTTAGTTGTTAGATAGTTCCTCTGTCTGTGATGGAGAATTTAAGTACATAAGCCATAAAGATTGCTGAGAATCTGCCTCTGACAAGCCAAGTTACCTGGAAGGAGCAGAGACCAGCAGAACTGCCTAACTCCCGTTAGTAACCCTAGTAAAACCTGGCACCAAATTGGACTTTGACATCTTTCATACTTTGGTCTGCCCCTGGTTCCCTATCTGGGATGAGCATGTGCATGTTCGTGTCTCCCCAGGAATAGCGTCACGCGACACATCCCTAATTTTGTAGGTTTATCCTTCATCGCCTCTGTCCCATCTCTCCTCTCTGCACAAGTAGCACTTTTATTTCCTCTGTTCCTCTGCTTTCCACTGCTCCTCACTGGTTGCATGATATTAGCTTGGACGCTTGATGATTGTAAGAATCATAATAGTCCTACACAGGGAAAAAAAAGCCATTAATTAAACAGTGTCCCCTCATTTATAATCGTGGTTAATGCCAAGTTAGCCCTCCCCTCCCATCTTTTCATTAAGCTTTTTTAGTGTGTTTGAAGGGGGGTGAACATGTGAATCGGCTTCAGATCTCAGGTGCTGTGTGATGAGCCAGCTGTCTTCACATTGCTCAACAAGAAGACACTCCACCTTCAGATATATGTAAGGATATAAGCATTATTCTTCTTTACGCGGTGCAGTCTGTCATTGCTTCCAAAGAAAATATTGATTTGCATTGCGTCCTCCAATGGCAGTGTGTACTTCATTAGCATCAGGCCCCCTACTTCTTTATTGTTTCCACATCCTCCTGTATTCACCATAACCTTTTATTTCAATGGCAGGCTTTAAACACTTCAAAACATTTTGACACTAGTCAAAACAACTGTTCACATGAGTCAGCTAAGAGCAGACAGCATGAATAGTAACAGTGGGTTCATACGCAAACGTGATAACTACGAGACCCTATCCTCTCATAAGTGGGTCTCCCTTGGTGTTTCCCTTTTATCCTAGATAATTACACTTATTTGTCAGTTTTCGAGCCATTGCTTCATGAGACCTGATTGACGACAACCAGCTTGTTTAGGAGTCGGGGAGTTTGGGAGTGTCTGTGAACAGGGAAGCTGAAGTCTCTTTTGGGTGATGCCTGGAAGCGTTCAAATGACTGGTTCCAGTTAGGGCTTCTCCGTGTCAAGGTGTGTCTACTTGTTGCCCATTTCTCATCGAAACAAAGCACCCTCTTATAATTGCATATTAAAGGACCTGATATGGAACAGTAGATCCTGTACAGAATCCCTTACTAGATAGTTGAAAAAGCTTAAGAAAAGGAATAACAAATGATCTCTTTTCTATACTTAAATAGAATTGATTTTCCTTTACTTAAGGAGCTTTTCCCCAATAGGCTGTGATTGCATTACCATCACCATCAACTTTGGCATTTGGTATGTTTCAAAGGATTTTTAACATAAATTATCTTCTGATGTGCTCTGTGCTCCTTCTGTCCATTTCCCCCTAGCTATATAAGAAATGTATGCAAGAAGTGTATTTTATTGAATAAATGGATGAATGAGCTGATGAATGCTCATCTTCGTGGTGCTATAGCCTTAAGCATCCCGAAGGTCCTGTGGCAGGTAGCATCCTTAGCAACATACACACTGTGCTTTCTCCTTCTGCAAGAACTTTGTCATGAAACTGGTAATGGGCTCCAAATCAGTTGGACTTTAAATTGGGAAGCTATGAGAAAACGTTAAGTTCTTCCAGGCGCGTGCTTTGAAAGTTTGATTAGGCAAATATAACAATGATCAATAATGACTACAGGCTCAATAAATTATCCTGAAGGAGCACCAACTTTCAATTAATTTTTATCTTGCTGTGGAAAGAGCAAGATTTTCCAGTTATCCACTAGCTTTCAGGTGGCTGTAATACATCCTTCAACCCATCAAGGCATCAGATTTGATTTTATCTTTTTCTTTCAATAGCAGTTATTCCCCAAAGTTATTTCTTTACTTCTTCTTACAAAGTTACAGATTCTAGGCTAGTGTGGTAGTTCAATCCAACCTGGGTTTGATTCCTGTAACTCATGTTAAAAAGGCTAGTCATGGCAGTGTATTCTTGGAACCCAGCAGTGATCAGGTATAGCTGGGACCATTCCCTGGGTTGACTGGAAGTTGGACTAGCCTATGCACTTAACTCCAGGCCAAAGAGAGTTCCTGTATCCCAAAACAAAGTGATCACACCTGAGGAACAAAACCTGAGGTGGACCTCTGCTCTTCACAAATGCATACATATGCACATGCATTTGAACACACAAACATGTACCTGTACACTCATGAACACATATACACACATACTGTTCTCTGCAAACCCTATCTCCCAAAGTGATACAGATGTCTTCTGTGTGCTGTCAGGTTTTGACAGTGTGCATTGATCCCTCTGTTTTCGTGCTGCCTGTCAAACTCCTTCCCTCCTGGATTGGCTCTTACTGTCATGCCCGCCCTGAAGAGCTGAGACTCAGTTTTTGGTGTTTCTACTGCTGCTCATGCACCTAGGTCACCGTCATTTGGATCTCTGGAATCTCTGTTCTGCAAAATCCAGAAAGCATCCCCCTCAAAAAAAAAAAAAAAAAAAAAAAACCAAAAACAAAAACAAAAAAAAAACAAAAACAAAAAAAACAAAAACAAAAACAAACAAAAAACAAACAAAAAATTGTAAAGAAAAGAAAAAAATCACTGTCAGGATTGAAGAATCATTTGCTATGAACTATAGAACCCACTAGCTGCTCCATGGATTCTTTCCTTCTCTTTAAGTTTCTGGGAGGCTGCTTTGAGAGGCAGAGGAAGAGCAATGGCATATTTACCAAAAGTGTGAATGAGAATAGCAATTGAAACATTTTTCTACTTATTTCCTCTGATAGGTGACCTTTATCAGCCAATAGCCCTGCTTCTAGCTTTCTCTGTAACTGCCTTGCTTGCATTAACTAGCAGAGTGAATGCTTGCTACATTCATAGTGACAACTTTGTTATTTGCTTGTTTTAAAACGTCCTGTGTTTTGTTGACTTGCAATCCAATGGAATGAATACCAAAAAGTGTATAAAAATCACACTTGCATTTCAAATAATGAAGCTCCCATAATATTGGGAGTAAATGATTCCCATATTGCATGCTTGTTTTTGCATTAAGAAGGAAAAGATTTATAACCTACTAGCTCTAATGAATGCTGCCTGTATATATGAGCATACCTCTGGGTTAGCCAAGAGGAATAGTCAATCACACTTCCTCTAAGAATAGTGTCTCTCCTGCCTGTAGCATCCAGCTGACTCTAGGTTTGGGTGGGGCCTTGAAGTAGGATGGGAGATATATTTGGGATTATTGGGCTGGGGTAGGTAAAGGGAGGGAGTTGGGGTATGATTAATACTCTATTATATACACAAATATCTGGTGGTTGTACACATCTTTTAATCCCAGCACTTGGAAGGCAAAGAAGGTCGATCTCTGAGTTTAAAGGAATGTAGATCTCTGAGTTTGAGGCCAGTCTGGTTTACAGAGTGAGCCCCAGGACAGTCAAGGGCTCATAAGGGAAAACCAGTTTCCAAAACCCAAAACCAACCATCCAAACAAATAAAAGCAAAACCCCTAAAGAATGATATATTGTATACAATCATGACCATTCCAAAGGATAAAAAAAAAAACAAATAGAAAAATATATAAAAAGTAAGGAAAGTTATATTGTGTGCTGTAGAGATTCAGTGTGTTCAAACTTCCTCTCCATTGTTATGGCTTATACACAGCAATCTGCACATTGCATTACACTGCTACTTTGCCTAGACATTTTTAAAATCAAAAATATTTTTTGAAGTATCGCTGCCTAATACATTATGATTAAATACCTACTACTAAAACTGAAATAGTTGGGATGCTGACCTTGATGTTGGACTGAAAACTATGAGTTAGAAATAAGGGTGAAAACAAGCAAAGTCAGTTTCCTACCCTCAAGCAAAGATTTTAAGAAATTCTTTGTGGTTAAGATTTCTGAGGGTTCAGAATCCTCATATTAGAAAGCTACCCCTTTCTCTTTCCAATTTTAAGTACTTTCATGGCTTCTTAAATTTTTTACTGAGAAATGTGGAAAGATGTGGCCCTCAATGGAAGATTCCACTTCATTCCAACGTGACTTAGCTACCCCAGCTGTTTGAGTGCATCGTCACTGCATGCTCCGATTCACCAGACTTATTCACATCTTGCTGATGTTTGTACATTTAGTTTGCTGGGAAATAATCTCAGTTCTTTCCCTTCATATTTCCGTGTTTGCAATTTATGAAGCAATCCACAGGATTTCACCCATGCTATCTACATCACTTACAATTTCACCATCCATGGGTACAATTTTCAAGATGAATTCTTTTATGACCAATTGCCAAGAAAATTGTTACTCTTGGCACATCTACAATTTCATAAGTGAGTGAGTGAGAGAATGTATGTTCTCTCTCTCTCTCTCTCTCTCTCTCTCTCTCTCTCTCTCTCTCTCTTAAATGAGCACCTGTGTTAAATTTAAAAACTTTATTGGAGAGATGGTAGTTTAAAATAATTCCTACTTTGTCTTATTAAAGATTTAAAGGTTTATATAACATAAGAGTTTCTGCAATGTTATGCTGCAGATTTGATTTGCCACTGATTCTCAGTTGATCCTTATGTATGTATGCACATGTATGATAATGACATGCTCAGAGGTTCCCAGAGCTCTCAAGGGTATTGATGGAGATGCCTGTGATCTCTAGTTGACCATGATTGTGTTCCCTGCTGTTAGATCCTGATGAGCTGCGGGTCTAAACTGTTTGTGTGTAGATCCTATAAAGTGGTACATTTATAAAACTACTGTGAAGACTATACCTTCTAAGTAACAGTGATCGAGTTCCTGAAATTACCTCTTCAGGGCAGCTGTAATACATTGCTATTGTGTGATGATATAATAACAGTAGCCTGATCTGTGTTAGAGACTTGAAGCAAGAGAGAGGATGGCACAGTTATCTGGGATCGGATAAATAGTGAGTTACAGAGGCATTGAGAGGAGTGTTCTCCTAGCACAATATACTCTACTTGCTACCCACCTTACAAGACAGGAATTGTGCACTGCAGTGACTGGTCTTCTTTTGCATATTCTCCAGTATGGCCATTTTACCCTGCTTCTGGAGCTGTACAGTTGGGATGGGCTTTCAATAGAACAGTGGGGTTGAGGAGTTCTTGGAGTGAGTAATTGATCACATGTCTGAAGAGTGTCAGAGACTGCAATCTCATAGGGGCCTGCTGACTAACATTCCATATTCACATGGAATTATACACACACATATCTGGAATCCAGTAGTTGGTGTGTCCATGAGGCTGTATTTCTCAGTTGGTCAGTATATTCTAGAACACCAAAGAAGAAGGCACTAATGCCAGTGAAAGAATGAACAAGCGAGAGAGACCAAACTTCTCTTTTGTTACATGGGCTTCCACCAGAAGGTGTGACCCAGATGTAAGGCGGGTCTTCCTATTTCACAAGCTCTGTATTTAGCATGGGTTTTCTTGCTTTAAATAACTCAATTGAGAGAAATATCTCATTGGTGTATTCAGAGGCTTGGATTTTAGTTAAATCCAAATGTTTTCAACTAGACAACCAAGAAGAGCCATTACATCTCCTCTTAAGACTAAGTGTTGTTACTGTTGCTGTTCAAATGTTCTTTGTGCTGTCTGGGAAGTTATGCCAGCTGTGGTCAGATAATTATTTTTCTTATACATTTGTCACTGAAAAGGAAAAGCAGTTTTTGTTTTTATTCATTTTGATGTGCAATTTTTAAGTTGGTCATATTGTATATTTAGAGTCACATGTTTCAATGGGCCACTGCCACCGAGAGATTTCATTTGATCTGCTATGTATGGTCTATCTTTGGAAGAAATAATAAAATATGTACTTAGAAATAAAGGACATTGCTCAGTTGAAATAACATTTGGAAGGAGGCAGAGTTGTTCATTTTTTTTTGAAGGCCTGGGAGAAGCTGACATTTCAACATGTTATAGGACCAGCACAACACTGGAATATAAGAGGAACTTAAAATAGTTTTATTAATGCCAATGTTTGATTTAAAACAGTAACTTTGCTATGCAGGATAAAATAGCTTATCAGTAAATTTTTATGGATTGCTCTATATTTTCCTTTGGATGATACTCAAAAGGTAATTTCTCAACTAATTGCCTCAAGCACCAGCACACAAAAGGGAAGAAAAATTAGAAGCCTGAATCCCAGGGAGATCTTTAGCCTTTTAATAAAGATACCTTCCATTTTAGGTGCTTTCCTGTATGTAATAGATTCTCTTTGGTATTCCATCTTCATCTGGAATTACTCTGGGTTTTGATTATTTTTCTTTTTTCTTCAGGTCTTGACACATTTGTATTATTTTAGTACATGTGTTGACTAAGACTACATTGCATGGTGCTTTTCAGAGAGGCCAAGTAACTTGTCTATGCTCACAGTTATAAGTTGAAAATATTTCTTCCAAATCCAAGTTGGAGATGCTACAAATGATTTGTATTTTTCTGGTTCATAGTACAATACTGGTGGTACGAGCCTTCCACAGCCGCCACAGCTCACTGTGTATGGAAGATGATTGCAGCCTTTGCTTCTCTTCACTCACTTCACTATGCTTCTGTTTTCACCAATATAATTCGACTTTCTTAGGAGATACACTCTTCTAAACATTAAAAAATGTGTATGTATGTATGTATACACACACACACACACACACACACACACACACACACACACACAGACCAGAAACCTGCTGGAAAATATGCATTTAAACATATTGCAGGAGAGCTTCAAATGACCTCTATAATCTAATCTAACTTAGATTTAGATGTAATCTATAGTTTTTCTCTTCATGCATTGAATGCCCTTATTTCCTAAGTTCATCAATTCAAAATTATTATATTCTGATATTTAGCTAATTCCAGTTAAGTCCTAACATGGAGGCAGCTGTTTTGAATCTAAAACATGTTAAGATGCTGGTCATTGCTTTTCTACTCCAGCAGGCTACCAAGACTGTATCAAGGGAGAGTTCCGACTAATTGTATTAAATATTTTTTTTCATCTTGGCCCTGTATTCAACACAGCATTCTAAGGTGGATGGATTTTTCTCAAATTTCTTTGATTCAAAAGTTTCTGGGACATAAATACTAAGTGACTATTTATTTTTTATTTATTAAAAAGAATATAAATTTTCCTTTTGTTTTTATTCCTAGATCTTCTTGACTGAAGAGCTTGAGTGATGGCCTATATATTTTTCAGCTGATAGATAGTGAGATGGGGTGCAGAGTGGATATAATATTTAATTGGGTATCTTTAAGAATATGCTGTGGAGGCTTGCATAAAGGGAAACCATATTATCTTTGCATAAAGGGAAACCATATTTACTGCTACTCCTAGTAACCACTAATATCAAATAGAACATAGGTTTCTGGGTGAGGTCTGCATGTACTCTGGGTGAGGTCTGTATAAGTATAAATGTGTTTTATATTTCTTGGTTTTTTATTTTCTTGGCAAGGAAGGGGGAACAAGGAGTAAGAGGCAGAGGATGGAGTGGGAGAAGGAAGTTAGTAATAAAAATGTAGGAAGCAAAGGAAAAACTCTTTCGCATAGAATTAACTACTAGGAAAACAACAGTTTTCTTCAGATGTATCTTTGTTCCAGTTTTCTTCTTTTTCTTCTGAATGATCAATCTTCCAAAACTTTGGATATTGCTAGATACTAAAAACTTGTGTCTCACCAAATTCATACACTGAGACTAAATCCCTTTTGCCATTTTATTACAGGTTGTGGCCAGGGGCTTTGGAAGATGATTAAGTTACAGTGTCCAAACCTTTATGAATGGCAATTTTGTCTTTAGGAAAGATACTGCAGAGAGTGTCTTTGCTTATTCTTCCAAGGGAAGACGCGATGAGTGGATGCCAGGGAAGAACTCCACAGTAGGACCCAAGCATACTGGCATCCAGCACTTGTTCTTTCCCCTCTAGAATTCTGATATATAAATGTTCATTATTTAAGGCATTCAGTCTATGGTTTGTTTATTAGAGCAGCCCGAGCAGACTGAGGCAGATACTAACCCTTCCTATATAACTCTCAAAATAATGCACCTGCTTAGACTTTGAGTTTGATTTAAGTTCAGCTCAACTATCCCACTGTGGTTTCAACTGTGACCTGTCAAATAATGGACTAAACATTTCCCTCTTCTTAGCTAACAGGAGTGGCATCCATGAGGTTAACCAAATGATTCTAACAGTTTCCCCTCCCTCTATCAGCTCTCTATCAGACATTTGCTGACAGTTTTCAGTGTCTGGCTATAACTATAGCTTTTGCATATAGAGCCAGTAAATCAAGCAGAAAACCTCTGACCACTTGTAGCTAATAGTCTTGAACACAAAACAAAACAAACCTCTTTTATGCATTTATATCCCTTAGCCTTTAACCATTAAAGTAGTATTTTTCAAGGTTGTGTGTCACAGAGCCTCAAGTTATCATTAAGTGTTTTAAATAACCTATAACAGAACAAACAAAAACTAAGATCTATTGTGTGAGATGAGGAATGGAAAGGACTAATTAATGTGAAGTATTATGCAGAACTAGATTGTTTTTGAATTTTCACTTTATCTTTGGACTCAACACATCTTGTCAATGATGTTGGCAGTGGCACTGCGCCTACTCAAACATAAAACCTTTGGGGACAGGCCACCTAACAAGCAAGATGTACTGAGCAGTATTTAAGCAACATTGCCTTAAGGAATGATTGCTCTATGCCTACTGTGTGCTTGATGTTAATTCTGCTCAGCAAGGACTGTAAGCAGATGATAAGGAAGTAAAATAATCATCAAGGTTTCTGTTTAGAAAGTGCTTATCTTTCAAGCTAATTCAAAATCACACATTTCACAACTATTGTGAAATGCACAGAGAAAAGTTTGCATGTTCTCATGTGACAGTATCCATTAATAGAATTGCATATGATTATTATTTATTTTGTAACATATTTCTGTTAAGTAATAAGTACAATTTGTATGTATTTTCAACTTTCATGGACCAAATATTACCCACACAGTTTCTAAAGGAAGGTGGATTTAAGGCCGGGGCCATTTCTTTCAAGTTTGTGAAGTTTCGGGGAAACAATGATAGCTCATTTCAATCTTGGTCAGTCTGTCAGTCTATGCTCCAGAACAAGGAAAGTATCACACTATAGCATGGGCATAAGACACAGGCCCACACTGTTTTAGCTTATGTGGAAGAAACCAGATCATATGTAACTGCCATATATTAATCTCCCAAGAAATAATTACATTAAAATGTTGTTTCAGTAAGAATGATAGACTCAGTCTGCATATTGTATTTTAGTTACCTTCAGAGGTAATTGACAGGATGGATTAACAGTGATCAAATAATATTGAGATATTTAAGTTTCTGGCATGGTAAGCTTTTATTTTAGTTCTCTTAATTTATTAGGGATAATAGTCTTTGTCTTGGGCTTTGAAAAAAACATTTCTGGCATTTTAAGATAAAGGTAGTGCTGTGGTCTGAATGCATGTCTCTGTAAAGGTCACAAGCTGACAAGTCTCAGTGGGATGGTACAGGGTAAAGTATTCAGGATGTGATTGGGTCATGAGAAGTTTACACTCATGGTGTTAATACCTTAGGAAATGGGTCCAAGGAGCTCTTGTCTTTTCTTTATGTGACAACTGATCTTTGTCTTATATAGAGAGATCCCTCACAAGACCCCCTAAGCCCACCTCCACCCCCACCCCCAGTCTGCTGGGCAGCACCTGAACCTTAGACTTTCTGGCTCCAAACTGAGAGAAAAATATCAGTGGTGTTTCAAAAACTATTTAGGTGTAAGGCATCATTGTCATGGCTTCCCTAGTACACCAATGTTTCTGTGTTCACAGAAACAGCCTTATTTTTTATAAGTGTTTATAGGTATACATCAATAGTGAAGTTTGAATGAAGCAGCTATTTCCTTGTTGACTCTGGTATAGAGCTAGAAGAGTGGGATTAAGGAATAAATCCCTGAACTAGCCAATCAGACTTTTCCCCTAACATTCAACAACTTGAAGCAAAGGAAAAGCTAGAGTTTCAGATGACTCAACAGTGAGATACAAGGTAAAGAGGCTGGTAGTTATATTTACAACAAATAGAAGAAATTTGTCAGAGAGAACAGTGTACAAAGGCTGACAAAGTCACAGACCAAAGATGGAGTGTTTTAGAAATGTTGAGAACAGCACAGGAAAGAGAAACTATTTAGGAGCATCACTGGGAGTTGAGTTCAGTCAGTTCAGTTGAGTGGAGTTGAGCTTATGTGTAAGTTGGGAATCAGTACAGTGAGCACAGTGTGGTGAGTGCAGTGTGCTGGATGCAGTGCAGTGAGTGCAGTGAGGTGAGTGCAGCACAGTGAGTGCAGTGAACAAAGCCTGCTGAGTGCAGTGTGGGGGATGCAGTGCAGTGAGTGCAGTGAGGTGAGTGCAGCACAGTGAGTGCAGTGAACAAAGCGTGCTGAGTGCAGTGTGCTGGATGCAGTGCAGTGAGTGCAGTGAGGTGAGTGCAGCACAGTGAGTGCAGTGAACAAAGCCTGCTGAGTGCAGTGTGGAGGATGCAGTGCAGTGAGTGCAGTGAGGTGAGTGCAGCACAGTGAGTGCAGTGAACAAAGCGTGCTGAGTGCAGTGTGCTGGATGCAGTGCAGTGAGTGCAGTGAGGTGAGTGCAGCACAGTGAGTGCAGTGAACAAAGTGTGCTGAGTGCAGTGTGGGGGATGCAGTGCAGTGAGTGCAGTGAGGTGAGTGCAGCACAGTGAGTGCAGTGAACAAAGTGTGCTGAGTGCAGTGTGGGGAATGCAGTGCAGTGAGTGCAGTGAGGTGAGTGCAGCACAGTGAGTGCAGTGAACAAAGCCTGCTGAGTGCAGTGTGGGGGATGCAGTGCAGTGAGTGCAATGCAGTGAGTGCAATGCAGTGAGTGCAATGGAGGTGAGTTAGTTCCTGAGTTTATGCAGTTCAGTGCAGACTAGCAGAGGCTTTTGAAGCAGAGAATAAGAAGGAGCCAAAAGATTAGAACAAATTATCAGAGTTAGTTTGAGGCCAAGCACAGCAATTCAGTGAGAAGCTAAGAGAAGCCACATTGAAACAATCAGCTTAGAGAGGAGTTTGGATTAGAATAGCTGAGTTGAACCAGTCATCCAGCATTTAGAAATAACCTGAAAGGATGCTCTTATGAGAAGTAAGCCTGCCTCTTAGATGACAATTACCAGGTGAATGAAAATTACTTTTAGAGCTAATTTTGTTCCCAGACACTTTGCTGAAGTTATCAGCAGTAGAAGCTCTCTGGTAGAATTTTTTGGGTCGCTTATGTATACTATCATATTATCTGCAAATAGTGATATCTTGACTTTCTCCTTCCCAATTTGTATCCCTTTGATCTCCTTTTGTTATCTAATTGCTCTACCTAGAACTTCAAGTAGTATATTGAATAGATAGGGAGAGAGTGGCCTACCTTGTCTTGTCCCTAATTTTAATGGGATTGCTTTGAATTTCTCTCCATTGAGTTTGATGTTGGCTATTGGTTTGCTATATATTGCTTTTATTATATTTATCATATTATATAGACTCATATCTATATATTGATTTTATTATATTTATGTATAGACCTTGAATTCCTGATCTTTCCAATACTTTCAACATAAAGTGGTGTTGTATTTTGTCAAAGGCTTTTTCAGTGTCTAATGAGATGATCATGTGGTTTGTTTTCCTTTAAGTTTGTTTATATAGTGGATTACATTTATGGATTTCCAAATATTGAATGCTCCCTGCATTTTTGGGATGAAGCCTATATGATCATGTAAATGATTGTTTTGATTTGTTCTTGGATTAAGGTTTGTGAGAATTTTATTGAGTATTTTTGCATTGATACCCATAATGGGAAATGGTCTGAAGTTCTAATCTACTCAAAGGATAAATGGGCTGAGAAATACATTAAGGAAACAACACCCTTATCAATAGTTACAAATAATATAAAATATCTTGTTGTGACTCTAATTAAGCAAGTAAAAGATCTATATGACGAGAACTTCAAGTCTCTGAAGATAGAAATTGAAGATGATCTTAGAAGATGGAAAGATCATCCATGCTCATGCATTGGCAGGATTAATATAGTGAAAATGGCCATTTTGCTGAAAGCAATCTACAGATTCAATGAAATCCCCATCAAAACTCCAAATCAATTCTTCATAGAGCTAGAAAGAACAATATGCAAATTCATTTGGAATAACAAAAAACCCAGGATAGTGAAAACTATTCTCAACAATAAAACAACTTCAGGGGGAATCACCATCCCTGATCTCAAGCTATATTACAGAGCAATAGTGGAAAAAAAACTGCATGGTATGGGTACAGTGACAGACAGTTAGATCAATGGAATAGAATTGAAGACCCAGACATGAACCCACATGCCTATGGTCATTTGATCTTTGACAAAGAAGCTAAAGCCATCCAGTGGAATAAAGATAGCATTTTCAACAAATGGTGTTGTTTAAAATGGTGGTCTGCATGTAGAAAAATGCAAATTGATCCATTCTTATTTCCTTGTTCAAAGTTCAAGTCCATGTGAATTAGGGACTTCGATATAAAACCAGATATGATGAATGTAAAAAAAGAGACAGTGGGGAAGAGCCTGAAACACATGGGCACAGGGAAAATTTCCTAAACAGAACATCAATGGCTTTTGCTATAAGATAAACAATGGACAAATGGGATCTCATAAAATTGCAATGCTTCTGTAAGGCAAAGGACACTGTCAATAGGACAAAACTGCAACCAAAAGATTAGGAAATTCTTTACCAACCCTACATCTGATAGAGGGCTAAAATCCAATATATACAAAGAACTCAAGAAGTTAGATTCCAGAGAACCAAATAACCCTCTTAAAAATGGAGAACAGAGCTAAACAAAGAAATTTTACCAGAGGAATATTGAATGGCTGAGATGCACCTAAAGAAATGTTCAACATCCTTAGTCATCAGAGAAATGCAAATCAAAGTGACCCTGAGATTCCACTTCACACCAGTCAGAATGGCTAAGATCAAAAACTCAGGAGAAAGCAGGTGCTGGCAAGGATGTGGAGAAAGAGGAACACCTCTCCACTGCTGGTGGGATTGCAAGCTGGTACAACCACTCTGGAAATCAGTCTGGTGGTTCCTCAGAAAACTGGGCATGATACTACTGGAGGACCCCACTATACTACTCCTGGGGATATACCCAGAGGATTACCCAGTATGTAATAAGGACACTTGCTCCACTATGTTCATAGCAGCCCTATTTATAATAGCCAGGAGCTGGAAAGAACCCAGATGTCCCTCAATGGGGGAATGGATACAAAAAATGTGGTATATTTACACAATGGAATACTACTCAGCTATTAAAAATAATGAATTCATGAAATTCTTAGGCAAATGGGTGGAACTGGAAAATATCATCCTAAGTGAGGTGATCACAAAAGAACCCAATCACAAAAGAACCCACATGGTATACACTCACTGATAAGCGGATATTAGCCAAGAAGCTTGGAATACCCAAGACACAATTCACATATCAAATGGTGCCCAAGAAGAAGGAAGAACAAAATATGGATACTCTGGTCCTTCTTAGAAGGGGGAACAAAATGCCCACAGAAGGAGATACAGAGACAAAGTGTGGGGAAGAGTCTGAGGGAAAGACCATCCAGAGACTACCCCACCTAGTGATCCATCCCATATATAGAGTTACAAATAGTTACAAACCCAGATACTATTGTGGATGCCAACAATTACTTGCTGACTCAAGCTGGATATAGCTGTCACCTGGGAGGCTCTGCTAGTGCATGACAAATACAGAAGGGGACACTCTAAGCCTTCTATTGAACTGAGCACAGGATCCCCAATGGGAAAGCTAGAGGATCCAAGGAGCTAAAGGGGTTTGCAGTGCCATAGGAGGAACAAGGATATGAGCCACCCAGTACTCCCAGAGCTCTCAGGGATAAAAACATCAACCAGATAGTACACATGGTGTTACCCATGGCTCCAGATACATAGGTAGCAGAGGATGGCCTTATTGGACATCCAAGTGAGGAGAGGCCCCTGATCCTGGAAAGGCTCGATATAGCAGTGTAGGGGAATACCAGGACAGGGAAGCAGGAGGGTATTGATTTTGGAACAGGGGGAAGGGAGATGGCTTATGGGACATTTGGGGGGGGGGAACCAGGAAAGGAGAAATCATTTGAAATGTAAATAAAGAATGTATCTAATAAAAAAACAACTCAGGTGACAGCAGATGCTGGTGAAGATGTGGAGAAAGAGGAACACTTCTCCATTGCTGATGGGATTGCAAGCTGGTACAATCACTTTGGAAATCAGTCTGGAGGTTCCTCAGAAAATTAGAAATAGTTCTACCTGAAGACCCAGCTATACCACTTCTGAGCATATATCCAAAAGATGCTCCAACATATAATAAGGATAAAACTCCACTATGTTTATAGCAGCCTTCTTTGTAATAGCCAGAAGCTGGAAACAATCCAGATGTCCCTTATCAGAAAAATGGATACAGAAAATGTGGTAGATTTACACAATAAAGTACTACTCTGCTATTAAAAACAATGAATTCATGAAATTCTTAGGCAATTGGATGTAACTAGAAAATGTCATCTTCAGTGAGGTAACTCAGAGACAAAAGAACACATATTGTATCTACTCACTGATAAGTGGATATTAGCCCCCAAACTCACAATGCCCATAATAGAATCCATAGACCATATGGACCTTAGGAGGAAGGAAGACCAGGGTGTGTATGCATCAGTCCTTCATTGAGGGGGAGCAGGATGATCAAGGGAGGTGGACCTGTGAGGGAGAGAGGAGGAGGAGCAAATAAGGGTGGAAGTATCAGGCATTGGAGAGGACAGGAGAGAGGTATCAGGCAGTATCAGGCATTGGAGGGGACAGGAGAGAGGACAGAGCGTCAGGACATCAAAAATATGTAGGGAGGAGGAAGAACAAGGGAATGGCTATAGCCACTGGAGAATTCCAGACACCAGGGAAAGAGAGACTTCCAGGACCTGACCTTCCAGGACAGGGATGATTTAAGCAGAGAAGGGGAGAAAGAATCTGTAGGGACCACCTCAAGTAGATAGGTACCACCCCTGTTCGAGTGATGGAACCATACACCCATCTCAAAGTTTTTAACCCAGAAATGTTTCTGTCTAAAGGAAGAACAGGGACAAAAGATGGAGCAGAGACTGAAGGAAGAGCCATTCGGGGACTGCCCAACCTGGGCATCCATCCTGTCTGCAGACTTGCTCTTGTCAAGAAGCATTTGCTGACAGAAACCTGGTTTGGCCAGCAACTGACCAGTGCAGCTGTGGATGCTTGGAGCCAATCATCAAACTGAGCTCAGGGACCCAGTAGGGGATCTGGCAGAGGACTGGAGGAGCCAACGGGGATTATAACCTCCTAGGAAGAAAAACATCAGCTGGCTGAACTGCCCAGCGCTCTCAGGGACTAGACCACAAACCAAGGAGAGTACAGGGAGCGGTCCATGGCTTCAGATACATAGGTAGCAGAGGATGGCCTTGTTTGACATCAGTTGAAGGGGAGGGCCATGGTCCCTGTGGAGGTTTGATGCCCCAGTGCCATGGTCCTGTGAAGGTTTGATGCCCCAGTGTAGGCCGATGCTGGAGTGGTGGTGTGGGAGAGCGTGAGTGGGTGAGTGTGTCATAGAAATAAAGGTGGGGGGAGGGCAGATGTGGGATGGGGAGTTTGTGGGAGGGGTCACTGGGAAGTGGGATATCATTTGAGATGACTGACTCTCTGTCAGAGAGGTCTTTCCTTTACCCATGGGCTCTCCTTTTGGGCCAGTTAGTTGTGGCCCCTTGGGCATAAAGTGTTTCTGGGCCCCCATCTTGGAGAGTAAGTCTCATGCCAACAGAGGGCAGGGACAATCTGCGATGACTAGAAATGAATGGGATACCTGGCTCACCCCTAGGTCCACTGTTCTTCAGGTTGTCCATACATTTTGGTGGCAGTGGCTCCTTGGACCTAAGATTTTTTTCTTGGGAATGGAGCCATTGGTTTGGAGGAAGACTGACTATTGAACCCCTGTGTCCAAAAGAAGAAGAGGGCCCTAATCCTGGAAAGGCTTGATCCAGCATTGTAGGGGAGTACCAGGACAGAGAAAAGGGAGGGGGAAAGACAGGAGAATGGATGGAGGGAAGAGGACTTATGGGACATATGGGGAGGGGGGAACTGGGAAAGAGGAAAGCTTTTGGATTGTAAACAAAGAATATAGAAAATAAAAATACATATTAAAAAGAGAATCCCCCCCCCCAAATAATTGAGTGCTTTTTCTTTCCACTTTTAGCGTTATCTTTGGTTCAGGAGGGCATCTGAACCTCAGCCTCCCTAGTTGCTGTCTTCCCTCAGGGGAAGACATTCCCTTCTCCATTTGGGAGAGCTTTTCCTAAGGCCTTGGATTTCCTGCCCCTGGCTTGTTAGGGCCCTCTCTGGTCCAGTGATCCCTCTCCTTGCAGTATTCACACTGGTCCTTTTCAAGGGTTTTTCTGTCTCTCTTTGGTTGGAGTCTCTCTTCTCTGCTTTCCCTAACTAATGTAGCCAAGATTTTCTATAAATTCCTTTCCTGTTACTTTCCTTTTTTTCATCTTCCTTTCATCTTCTTCCTTACTCTTTCTCCGCTTCTCCTCCTCTGTGTCCTTGTTATGATAGACTTTCTCAGCAACCTCCACAAAATCCCTCAATGACTTATCCTGTAGTCCCTCTAGACTCTGAAGTTTTTTCCTGACATCTCTACTAGCCTGGTCTATAAAAGCCAGTTACAGTTGCTTTGTGCTCCTTGCTGCTGGGGTCATAGGGTGTATACTAATGGAATGTCTCCATGAGTCACTTCATAAAGGCAACATGTGACTCATCTGATCCTGGTCTAACCTCATGTACCTTGGTCAAATTTGTGGGTTGTCGTGTGGCCCCCTTGATACCCACCAATGGAGCCTTGTGGTAGACCTTTAGTACCCCTTACCTTCTGCTGTATTAATGTCTCAGTCAGGCCTAGTCAGGGGAAACCTGCCGTCAATGACAGCCTGGTAAATTGATGGTGCCCCTGTGTCTGAGGCAGCATTCTTCTGGATTCTTGCATTGTCCTCTCTTGCTCTTTGGTCATGAAGAGCACTCTCATGAGTTGTTGAATATCATCCCAGGGGGGACAGATGAGTAAATAAAACAGTTTCAAAGAGATTAATCAGCCCCTTGGGGTTATCTGAAAAGGGGAGAAGGGTGTTGGACCTTCCAGTTGTACAAATCAGCCTAAGAGAAGGGTCAGTATTGCATTGCCTGATTTCCCTTTTCTAGAGTTTCATACGCCCTCAGTGGGAGAGCCACCATGATATCACAGGAGGTGGCTCTCAGACTTTCATTCCTCGTGGTGGGACTGGGAAGTTGGGGATCTCCACTCACTCCTCCCTTTGGTAAAGGGGGTTCAATGGCCCTGGTTCCATATGGACTGAGGATCCTGGAGCTGGTACTGGTGCTGGTGCTGGTGGGGCCGCGGGGACAAGGGTAGGGTGATATAGAGGAGGAGTGTCTTGGAGCAACATGTCTGCTTTTGAAGACTCTTGGAGGATTGACTTCTTCTCAGGTGTGTACCTGTCCTCCATTGTTTCCTTTTCCCCCTGAAGGCCAGAACCTGTGAGGTGAGTCTTGGGGAAAGAAAGGCTTTTATCCATGGGATGGGGGGTCCTCCACTAGATTTTTTCAGGTAACTAAATAGGGCGCTTGATCTGAGCGTCCAAGGGATCCTTGCCTAAAGACTCCTCTACTTCTTTGATCATCTGCAAGTCGAAGGTCCCTACGCTGAAGGTGGGCCTTTTGGTGAAGCAGAGAGTAACTAACTTTCCTTTCTTTACTACTACTGACAAGTTTTCTCCTCCAGTGGTTAACTAGGGTGTTTAATGGGGTAGATTCAATCTGTCCAATATCCAAAAATGTTATCAGTCCAAGTTCAAGAACACAGAACAAGATAACCAACACCAACAAACACAGAGAAAGACAATCAACACACAGACAGTTCCCCCCCCACCATGAGTGCAGACAGTCCAAGTCCAAGAACAGAGAGAAAGACAATCAACACAAAGTTCATCCCTTCCAGTAGTGTAGAAATCAGGTAATAGCAAGACTTGGCTACCAACAATATGTGTTTTGACATTTCTAGAAAGGAGCTGAGTCCTTTCAACTCCCTCCAGGAGACCTGAAGCAACCTTCAGACTCCCCACCATCACAGAGTTAAGGCCTGCCTGCCTGCTGCAATTGACCACACCAGACCAGAAAGAGCCAAAAGTGAAAGCAAAAGACAGAGACAAACACTGAAAAACACAAATTGGTGCCTGTTGCTGAGCTCGGTCTATCCCCCTCCTATCAGTCTAGTTGGTGGTTGCTCAGGGATTCTCCTTGAATCCCAGATAAACCCCCAAATGTAAGACCCTGAGCCCTCTGTCAGTGGTACTTACTTCTAGATGCCCATTCCCACCTGAGTGAGACACCGAGACACAGATTGATGCAAAAACAAGAGGTTTATTTTCTGATGAAATACATTATATCTCACTATATTTATACTTAAGTCATTCCTTAGTTAAGAGCTTTCTCCAGGATACTTTTGTGATTTTTCTTGATTCAACTCAGTATCGACATTCTCAGTATGTATCAATATAATAATACACTCTTAGAGATACCACTATTAATGCAAATATATTCATCATCCCATTGTATTTGTTACCTTTTTATTGTATTCTGAAAGCAGTGAATCATCTCACCATTAACTCTAGTAGTTTTCAAGTTTCTTTGGTTTTAGAGAGGATAATATTAAAAACCAACAACAAAGTCTAAATTACATATTCATGAATATAGTGTTCGGAACGAAGGAAAATAACCTGTAGTATGTATAAAATTAATGTTTTGTTCATTTCTTCTTCCTTTCTTCCCAATCCTGCCACATAAAGTTACTTGATTAAGGTAAAACCTAAAGAACAGTTTCCTGGCACACTAATTCTTGAATTCCAGTGTAGCTGTGATGCTATACCAACACACATACACTTCATACTATGCTGCTATTCATATTGTAAAAGGTAGATAAGACATTATGCAGTCTCCTTCTGTAACACCTGTCCTAGATTTTATGTAAAACTTGCCAGTCAGTCAGAAAAGTCCTCATCTATAATTTAAGAAACACTTCAGATTTCTGATAAAGCAGCTGTAATCATTCTCTACCTTCTTTTCAACAAGCACAGGGTCTATATCAAAGTCTAGAAGTCTCATGGATCACATGGAATCTCATCCTAGGGTGCGTATTCCCCTTGGGACTGTTGCTCTTTGGAACATTATGTTCTCAAAGCTCCTTCCTTTGTCTTGCCTCATGCCACTCATCTTGACTTTGACTGTTTCCAAGTTGGGAGAAAAGTTTATGTCTTAGACTAGAAATTTTGGAGACAATATGCAGCAGTGGCATTAATTGATTTCTGAGGCTTCTGAGATTTTCTTAAATTAGAAATGAAGTAACAATATCATCTTCTTGAAGTAGATATGAGACAAAAATGTAGCCCTGTAAGAGATCTACTGAGTGAGGATTAAAAATGAGCTTTATTATTATTAGTTTCTGTATTCTTTGTTTACATCTCAATGATTTCCCCTTCTAAAAATGTGCTTTTAAATGTGCTTATTACCTAATGCTTGTGACAAACAAAAAGATGATAGGGTGAATTATATGTATGAGAGTAACCATTGCTCAGGAGGAAAATAAAGTGGAAAAATGGATTAGGAAGCGTTCCTCTTGCTTCGCTTGTCTATTTTATGTAGCCTAGAGTCATCTGGGAAAGGAGTCTTTGTAAAGAGACTATCTTGTGATATGTGTGTGTGTGTGTGTGTGTGTGTGTGTGTGTGTGTGACCTGAGAATTAAAAAGTCTATGACCTATGCCTTAGGCAGTAAATAGAAGCTGGGACATCGAGGAGGAGAAAAAAATGCTGGGATAGAGCCAGGCAGAGGATATGCTGGGAAGATGTGATGAGTCAGACCCACGGTACATGAGCTACATGGCAGAATGTAGGCTAGACTAAATGGGGTATTTTAAGCTATCTTTAGTAAGAGAAGAGGCTAGCAATATGGCTAAAGCATTTGTAATATATTTTGAGTCTGAGTCTTATTACTTGGGCATGGGGCTATGAAGAATGAGCAGAACCTAACTTCTGTGAGTCTCAATTGAGGGATTACCCAGATTTTCCTGTCCAGGTCCATGAAAATTATCTTGGTGACTAACTGATATGGAAGTGTGCAGCCCCATATGAGCAGCACCATTCTCTAGGCAGATGGTCATGAGCTTTGTAAGAGAACTAGCTAAGCATGAACTTGTGAGAGAGATTAAGCAACATTCCATCAATGGCTTCTGTTTCAATTTCCTGTTTTTTCAATAATGGACTGTTACCTGTAAACTGAAATAAACCCTCTTTCATCCTATATTACTTTGGACTGGAGGGATTGTTTTGATTGCTTGTTTTTTTTTTTTCTTTACCACAGCAACATGAATCAAACAAGAACAGTAAGTTCATAGAACCATTGTTACTTTGGAGTAGAAAGGATATCCTTGCTGCTAGTATAGCATACCCTAGTAGGGTGCAGAATGAGAGAAAGGCCATAGATAAGTCTTTATGGGTAAGTCCTTTGACCTCTTCTTTGGGGGAACTCTTGAATATTTTGCAACTGCTGCCTTGAAAGTGCTAAATATGTTCTGACAGGTTGTAGGGTGAACTTGTTAGCTTAAAATAAAAGGATTTAGGTTGGTCTTACCCCAGTGCTCTGTTTTAGTAGAAACATGAAGGATTGGGCTTAGGGTAAACTACAGTGTATGTAGCTGCCTCTAACTTCCTGGGAAAGCCTGAAGCAGCTTGCTGTTCCTCCATCACAGCTATCATTTTTTGAAAAGCTGTGAGGAAGTGGTCAATAATGGCTTAACATCCATGGTGCCATAGACTGATATTGCTACCAGTGCTCATTAACATTGGTACATTTCCTTGGAACAAATCTGATAGTCATTATATTTCCTCTATCAACAAGGACAGGATCTTGTTAAATATATTTGCCTAGTAGTTTTAGAGTCATTACACAAGTTAATTATGCAGTGCTCAAGAGAGCATAAAAATAGAAAAACAAAGCGAGTTGATCAGAGAGGAAGAATCGCACCTGCTGCTTTCCTTGCTTGACCTTGGTCTTCGATGGAAGTGCAAAGGGAGGGAAATTGGCCCATAACGTTGCGAGTGAAGTTTCCACTCCCTCTGTGTTCACAGATGTTCCTCATCCCTGAGAAAATCCACTCATCTCCGGAGAAAAATCAGAAAATTAATGTTAGAGATGTCTGCAAATGAACACTTGCTGTTCAAAACAATAATCTGTGAGCTCTCTTGATGCAGTCAGCAAACAGAAATAACAGATGTGGAAACAGAACTTGGCTTCCCTGGCTTTCCTTTTATGTGTTAAGGAAGATGTTTAGCCAGCCTTTGCTGCTTCTCAGTCTTACTGGTCAAGGATTACTTGACTTACTAAACATGACCTCAGTGTAGATCTTTATTTAACAGAGTATTTTTAGACTTCTTTATCACTCGATGTGAGCTCATAATATTTGTGGAGGCACTGAGTTCCTCAGCATATATGGGGAAGTTCAAGGACAATGACACGGGCTTGGTTCTCTCCTTCTACCTTCACTTCAGCTCCATGGTTCTTACTCAGGTTTTCAAAGACTCAAAGTGCAAGGGCCTTTAATCACTGAGATGTTTTGTTGTCTTGTCAGTTGAAATGTGTATATTGATACCACATGGACTAGTGAGTATCCTAAAGTGGAGATGCATAAAAACAGGTACCAAGAGTACCAAGAAAATGAGCTTCATTATAAAGAATTAGCTGACTGGGTTATGTAGCCTGAGGAATTGCATGATCTGTTTCTACTGACTGTAGACATGAAGAATCCAGTGGTCTGATCTGAAATCCAGTTCTGAAGTGTTAAAAACTTGGTTTCTAGGCTGGAGACATGGATCTGTAGTTAAGGGCATTTTTGCAGAGACCTGGAGTTGGCTTCCCAGAACCCATGTTGAGAGAATGACTACAATTCCACCTCAAAGGGATCAGTGCTCCTCTCAGGTCTCTCTGGGCACCTCTCTGCATACACATATAAAGACACAAACACATATACATAAGGAACATGGTACATTTTTATAAAAGAAAACCAGAATTTCCCTTGGTGATATACAACTTCTGAGAGGAGGGGAGGGAAACAGAGGCAAGAGTGGAAAGGATGTGAGAAGAGTCAGAATTCAACCTTTCTTTTCCTTTATGTTCTCTTTGGCTTGAAGCAGATTTGCAGACTGGCTGGTTTGAATACTTACTATAGGTAGACATCTGTTCTCAGTCCAGAAATTCAGATGTCACTCTCACAAGCTCATCCAGAAATAGTGTTTATCCATATATCTAGGCAACCCATGGCCCAGTCAAGTTGACTTACAAAATTAACTGACATCCTCCTTTTGCTTTTTAAAGAACACTTATTTTTCTCTCACTACTTTTTCACTTGCAAAACACTGAGAAGTTGTTGATTATTTCACACTAACTTTGTAAATTGTTTTTTCAGTGAGGAGTATATTTAAAATAAATAATCTATAATTCAGCTAAGGAGGGTGAATTTCTCACCAATATACCCTATTTTCATAATATGTCTCATGATCCTGGTGACATCACCTTCAACAAATGAGCCTGCAGTGAATGAGAATACATGTCCTTGAGACCATAGACAGTGTACCTTTTACAAGATAAACACATTTACTAATAATGTCTATGAAATACCATATGAGGTTTCTAATGCATTTCTGATTTTTATATTTTCAAGGTAACTGGGGGAAGAAAATCGTTGAAGTAGATTTGTAAAGAATGAAATTGGAAGTAAATAAGATTATAGAGCAGAGAAGATGTGAAATTTTTATTTCTCTAGACCAGATAATTATGATCTGACTCAGTTTAAATTGAACTATAAAGGGGTGTCTAGGTGAAACTAATTTGTGTTCAATAAATTTTGGTTATTTTTCCAATTTCTCTACTTAAACATCCTACTAATTGGTCTAGAAATTTAATCTAGAATATTTGTATAAACATTTATTTGGTGAGCTGTAATATGGAGGAATGCATTTGTCTCTTTGAACAAAACAGTAGTTTTGCCAGTTGACTTCCCAGCTTCTTGAGAAAACACTGTCTTATTGGGAATGTGGCTTCTGCTACAGGGTCCTGTGGATGTTGCCATCTTGCAACTGATATCTTTCCTCCTCACAGTGAGTGGGCATGGGGGAGATAATTGTTTTAAGTTGGGACAGCCAGGGTGTCCAATCTTAGTGGCATTGGCCATAGCTTGGGGAAATATGTATATGACTCATGCTGTTCCAGTTTAATTTTTTAAATTTTCCATTGGAACTAATGAAATTGTTGGGTTTATCTTGGAAGTCAGCCATTGTGGGGAGCCACGTGTCTTGGGTGGAAACATATGACTGTGTAGGAAACCATGATGAGAATTAGCAGGACAAAGAAAGGCAGAATAAGTCTTCAATAAATCCTTGATTGCAGCTTCCTTTCAGTCACAGATGTGTGTTCTTTCCATAAACAAGTCTCCATTCTATTGCAATTAGGATTGTGTATGACCTAGGATTGAATGGTATCTGATACATAGAGCCTGAACAATGTTTTTAGAGTCAGAAGTAATGGAAAACTCAAAGATAATTTAATCCACTTGGCTGTAACTCATTAATTACATTGCTTGCTTTTGTTTATGAATGATATTGTATATATCTTATTTGTGTTTGGTTTGCAGTCATATGCACATAAGCTTCATATGTAGTAGACTTCATAGGTAGAAACTGAAGTTTCTATGCCTGTATAGAAAACAGCTCAGCTTATGTCCTTTGAAATGTGTGTGTGTGTGTGTGTTTGTATGTCTAGTGCCCATTATTAAATCTGTCTGTCTGTCATGTCCATCTCTGTCTCTCTCTCCAGAAATCAGATATATAGCTGCAGTTTGGCACTGCTGAAAGTAAAACCATTTCTGCTTTTCCTTAGTCCTTTGCAAGCTGACGTCATTGCAATGGCATTGCAATGACATAACACTTAAAAGTCAGTTTGGGTTGTATTTATTACAAAATGTCCATAATTTTTAGCTCATGTACTGGTGTTTATGTTGGCCATTTATAAAGGCAGTCCCTATCTGTCATCTGCCAGGGGTTGCAGAGGGACCACAGCCAATGATGCTCATATGCAGACACGTGGCTGTCTTTGACATCAACAGATGTAGCATTTTCATACCATCCAGAAAGTAACGGTGCCTGACATTTCTAGGCTGAAAGCCCTTCTTTGTTTTTTTTTTCATTAATGGAAAGAGACTCTGTAGCCTTTTTGTTAAAAAATGTATGAAAATGGTTCTATTAAAAAATCCAGGGAGGTTGTTTTTATGATTTTTCAAAAGTTTGGAAATAGTGGAGAAAGAGTAAAATTACAGGACAAACATAATTCATCGCAAAATTAGTTTAAATTATATGGATCAAGAATAGAGTTGTGATTAAAGTAGGAGGGTTCTTTTGGTGAATGGGCTGTTTGTATGGCATTTGCAGAAAGAACTAACAGATACTGTGGTTTCAAGTAAAAGTAGTCAAGCTCCGAGTGCATTCAACTCCATGGATTCCCCAGCAGTAGTCATATATAGATATCATGCTTTTTTTTTTTTTTTCAGGGCAGAATTAGAATGAACAGCTCTGATGTGACAAAAAGCTTCCATAGTGACAAAATGCAGCACTTGGACATCAGACTCTCAGAACATCCCTTGAAAGTTCTGCCTGGCACCATTTCCTAGCTAGGTGCTAACGTGTAAACAAAGTGGTTTGAGCTATATCTTACTTGAAATTTTCCATGGCAATGTCTCACTCACAAACAAGAATATAGCCCAGTAATGACCAAGGTAATTGTCTTTTGTTTTCTAAGTGGCAAAGCTGCATTTTGATTCCTTATGTAAAATGTGAATGAGATTCTTAAATGCTATGAAGCCCTGAAAGCTGACTGACCGTGCCATCTCTACACGGTGTAGAGTATACATATACTTTGTGGTGGTTGCAAAAGATGCATGGACATTCTGAGTGCAGGTAAGTATTTAATCTTATTTTCTTAATTTAAATTATATATTGATATATGATACATGTTTTACCTACATGTATATCTGCACAGTGCCTACCAAGGCCAGAGACTGGCTCAGAATTTCTCTAAAATGAAAATTACTGTGTGTGTGTGTGGGGGGGGGGAAACTGGGGCTAGGTCCTCTGGAAGAGCACCAAGTATTCATAACCACCGACCCATCTCTCTGGCCCCATGTTAAGGACCTTTAATAATTGTATGCATGCCTGGTGCCTTATGGCGTAGATTATATGACAATCCAATGAGAGAAGTGGCTTAAATGAACAGCTTCTCCCTTGAACATTCATCACTTTTTCTGGAGAGTACCCCAAATCCCATCTTATAGCTATGTGAGGTACACATTTTTGTTAATATAGTCACAGTCCATGTAATAGGGTCAGCATTAGTAATTATAGCTAATTCTAACTTTGTGCTCATTGACTAATCTTTCCTCATGATGAGAATTTAAAAATCCTTAACTTTTGTTGAATATTCATATTTATGAGACTTATTTTGTATATTTAAAAAAATTAATGTGCATTCTAAAGTTCTTTAATAATCACATTGTGTATATACATACATATATATATATATATATATATATATATATATATAATTTTAGAATACTGGGCTGGAGAAATAGAAATAAATCATTAGTTAATAATTATTGCTCTTGCAGAGGTCTTGTTTCAGGTCTCAGGGCCTATACAAACCCTCAAAACCATCTTTAATTCCAGTTCTTGGGCCTCTGAGACTCTCTTCTGATATGCCAGAGCCATTGCACTCACATGGTATGCAGACATACATGCAGGCAAAATACACAAATACATAAAATACAAAATAATTTTAAAAATTAAGATCTATCAATAAAATAGAATACTCAAAAAAGTAAAACTGAGAAAAAATTCTGGTTATTATTTCTGGATCTGGAAATAATGACTAACAGCTGACCTTGACATTCAGTTATTTCCTGTGGAAAAGCTCACCGAGGCACCAGCCTTTCAGTGATATGTATTATGGCATGGTTATCTTGAATAACTTCTGGATAAATATGATGTTAAATGGTAACTTAATTTATTTTTGGCCTAAAGATTCTATAAGGGTTACATGGTGTTCAATAATTTTGGACAGCCAAAATTATTGTGATTGCTTTAAAATTAGTTTGTAATTTGCCGTGGAAAACTGTGCTATAAAATAGGGTTTATAGCAGTTTGGCAATGTCTAATAGATTAAATGCTGTACATATCTTGTAACCTTACATTATAATTTACTATAGCCAATTGTTCTGCCTAAAGACTCCAGTGTCGTATATTTCAATGTATGTGCACTATAGAATAGTATGGAGACTCACACAATCAGTATAACTCCCAGTAACAAAGAATGAATAGCTATTGGACAACCAGAACGATAAGGAGGTCAATATGAATAAGTGCAGAGAACTTACAATTGAGTTCTGTAAGAAAGTGGTAAAAGTTATCATTTATGAAAATATTCCAATATTTTAATACCTCATAGCATGTATAGATATCCCAGCAGCACATTTACCCATCAGTCCTTTCAGTGATGGTAGAAATGAAGCATCCATGTTCATATGTAAGGTTAGTCATTCCGTCATGCATACGTGCTGAGCCCCTTTCCTCCTTCAGGGGCTTTACTCCAGCCATTACCCCTTCTTTCTTCTGCATTGTCAACAAGTTTGTCTAACCTCTTGTCTCCCTGCTGTGTTTTGCTCACTACCTTCTAAGGTACTAGAATATATTGATTTAAGCGCATGGATTGCTCTATCACTCTGCTAACTATAATCTAAGTACCATTTCCACTGAGTAGGAATCTTGTCTTTCTTCCCGGTTTATCCCTAGCCCCAGAAAAAAGATCACTACAAAGAGCAGAATTGCAGCCAGTACCACCACCATGTTAATGTGTTAGTATGAAGAAAGGAAGCACGCTGTGGCCACAATCACCAAAAACTTTTAGTCAGTGCTACCTGTGAGAGTGCAGAAGAGAGAGAAAGGACAGAGAACTTTGCTTAGACACATTTGATCTAGTAAAACAAAACAAAATGAGCTTCAGAAAATCTTCAGAAAACAGTTTTTTTAATACTTGAAACATTTTTTTTAATTTTATACATTTTAGTATAAACTTAAAAATTCTTTGTTTTTTCGATTTGTTTTTTTCGAGACAGGGTTTCTCTATATAGCCCTGGCTGTCCTGGAACTCACTCTGTAGACCAGGCTGGCCTCGAACTCAGAAATCCACCTGCCTCTGCCTCCCAAGTGCTGGTATTACAGGTGTGCGCCACCACTGCCTGGCTAACTTAAAAATTCTTGAACGTAAGTACATAAGTTGATATTTTCTACTCTCTCTTAGACAGAAATTTTCTTTAAAAATATTTTATTCATGGTTTTTTATTGAAAATATTTTTTATTCACTTTACATACTAATATTAGCTTCCCTTCTTCTCCCAATACCATCTCACACAGAACCTCCCCCATCCCTCCCTCCCCTTCTTCTTTAATAAGGGGGATCCTACCCCTAGGTATCCTCTCCCATACTCCATCCCCCATCTCCAGCACATCTGGTCTCACTGAGGACAGACACAGCAGTCCATTTAGGGGAATGGGATTTACAGGTGGCTAGACAACAGATTTAATGAGAGCCCCCATTCCTGTTGCTGGGATCAAGCCGCTCATCTGCTCCATATACACAGGGGGCCTAGGACCAGCCTGAGATCACTCTTTGCTTGGTAATTCTGTCTCTGAGAGCACAAAGTGTCCAGGTTAGTTGACACTTTTGGTTCTCCTGTAGAGTCCCTGTCCTCTTTGGGTCCCCCAGTCCTTCTATATTATTCTCTATAAAAAATTCAGGGCCTCTAAAGTAGAACATCCACAGTATCAGCATTCACTAAAATGATTAGATACCAAGAAAATAAAAAAGCATGACTTGTTAAATAAAAACGCACCTAGATCGTGGGACTCAGGAGATGCTTGACTTAGTAATGTGCCTTCTGTGCAAGCAGAGGCATAAGAGCTCAGATTCTCAGAATGCACGTATAAGCCAGGCATAGTGGTATAAGCCTGATTCTTTAGAGCTTGCAGTAGCAGAAAGAGATTTATTGAGCTCTCTGAGCAGTCAGCTTTAAATTAAATGAGAGAGACTGACTGGAAAACTAAGGTGGAGATCAACTTCAGCAAAACATCTGATGTTAACTCTTGGCCTTCACATGCGTGCACATTCATACACATCCACACGCACATTCATAACTGCATATACCCACACAGACGTGCACATACACTGCACACATGCACACACACATAGGAATAGACCCAGACATATGTATCCTGAAGTCAGCATGCAGTGGAAATGTCTTCAGACTCATATTTGTTGCAACACTATTAATAATTATTTTGTACTCAGGCTAGACATCCACCACGAGGTGACTGAATAGAGAAAACAAGGTCTATACATATCATGCGAAGTTTTCAGTAATAAAAGAAAGTTAAATTATGCCATTTGCAAGAAAATGACCCAAACTGGGTATTATTAAGTTAAATCCAATTAGCCAGACCCAGAAAAACAAATCTCACGTTTTCTCTCATATAAACTGTTCTAATTTCATTTTTTAAAAACATGAAAGTAGAAGAGAGACTGTTTGGAATGAGGGAAAGAATGATTGGGAGTAGCAAGAGGGAAACAGGAGATGGTTACATGGGGTAATAAATAGTACATGTTACATGGAAAACATGATTAAACCCATGTCTTGTGTAATTAATATATACCAATAGAAAGCAGGGAGAAAGGACTGGGAGTGTGGTAGAGTGCCTGCCTAATGTTCAAGACCCTGGGTTCCCTCAGCACTATGGGAAAATGGGGTGATTAACACACACACACACACACACACATGTGCCACACACTCACCAGCAAAGTAAAATGGCAGTACTCACACAAATAAAAATCTTTAGAATATATGCATATATTAAGTTCTTTTAGCTTTTCCTATTGTTTTTATTTTTTTTGTATTTATTTTCAACTGATCCACAGAGCCAAAATTTGTACATATTAATGTATCATTTTGTAAATGAATACGTTATTCAGTATTTAAATTATGTTAAAGCATTTATCTTTTCAAGCATTTATCATTTCTTCAAGGTGAAAACTTGCAAAATCTTTTCATCTAGAGCTTTAAATGTGTGATATGTAATCTATAGTTGTCTCAGTAGGACAGCATGCTGGATTCCTGTCTAACTGTAACTGTGCCCAATGATGAACCATTCTTCATCCTTCTATTCACAAAGAGGGATTTTAAAACAGTGTTTATGACAATGCTTAAGTGTATATATGTTAAAAGATGAACATGAGAAAAGACACAGATGATAGAAAATGGAATCAAATGAAAATTTCAGGAACTAAATATTGAATTTCATGTTTATTATTTGAAAAAATAAAGCAAGTAGTTAAAGTGAACTTGACACTATAGAAATCTAATCCAGAAGGGTGGAGGAGAGTGTAGAGGGAATGGAGGAAGGCTCAATGGCCTTCTTACGCATGTATGAGCTAAGATGGACGGGCCAGAATATGTGCAATAGAGTTTCAGAAAGAGAGAAGAGATGGTGGGTAGAAGAAATACTTGCAGATAATGACCAAAATATTTCTAATCTTAATATGTTCAGATATTTTGAAAGTCGGTTAGAAAAACAAAATTATGGAAATTATTCTTATGTAAATGGACACAATTTCCACACTTGCAAGGGTCCTCAGCTTCAACGCTGTAGGAAACAGCAGATAATTCTTTGATTAAGGGAGCATCGTGAAGGATGTTTAGCAACATCCTCAGCCTTTGCCCACTAGATGGCAGTAGCAACACCCCTCAGTGGCAATCAAAATGTCTGCAGATGCTGTCCATTTCCCTTGGGGAGAAAATTGCTCCCTATCAGGGACTGCTGTCCATAGGAGCACAGATGAAAATAATTTCAGAATTCTTATGAAAAATTTGCAATCCAGATGACAACAGTACACAGCTCAGAGGAGGGGACTGTCAAACTGAAATTTCGTATTCCCTTAAAAATGCTCTTTGGAAAATCCATTTTTATTGCAATAAAACTACAGCCCAGAGAATTCATTGCCAATAATCTTGCACGATAAGTAGTGTGGAAGAAAGTTCTCCTGGCTAGAGGGAAATGATACCAAGTGGAAACAGTTTTATAACGAAATAATGCCAGATATGATAAATATGAAGACAAAAATATAAATACTATTTCCTCCGATATTTTTTATTTCCTTAAAATATTGTTGTCAATTTCTATCAAAAAGCAATACTGCACACTGTAAGTGTAATAGCAATGGGACAAAGAATGGTATGGAGGAAGAAACATGTGCTATGCATGACAAGGTTCTTGCTTGAAAGTTCCTTGTGTTAAGTTATTGCAGATATTCATGCTACAAACTGTACAGCAGTCACACTAGTAAATACATACATTGAATCAGAAATATTGAGGATGAGATGTGATTAAAGAATTACTCAGTTAATACAGAAACTCCTTGGAAAAGAGGAATGAAAAATGGATCGTGTAGGAAATGCATAGACTTATATCCAAATATGTCAATGATTATGTGAAATACTGTGGTCTAAATATCCCAGTTTAGAAACAGAAATAACCAGACAGCAAGACTTAGCTGTGTGCTTTCTAAATGTAGAAACAGTTTTCTTCACAAAAAGAAGTATTCCCTACTACATCAAAAATTTGGCTAGTGCCATGAAAGATATTTTTCCTTAATAACACTTACATTTTATTTCGTTTTTACACCATAATGTTCTGTCCTCATCACGCTTTAATCTTTGAGGCTGAGTGATGCAGTCATATTTGTAAGATGGTGAAAAAAGTGAACACTGGGGACAGGTGCAAGGAGTTGCAGGTTGTCAAAGGGAACATCTGGTTTTGCCCCAGAGATTAACCACCCTGAGCTGGTTACCCCAAATAATCCTAGTGACAAAACACCGCTCACCTGGCTTCTTCCCTTGCTTTTGAAAAAAATGCAATATATTTGATCATGTTTTTCCATCCCTCAATCCCTCCTATTCACCTCAACTTTATGTTTTCCTCTCTTTCAAAAATAAGCAAATAACAACAACAAAAGAACAAGAAACACAACCCTTGCCCCCAAAAACCACAAAAGCAAAAAAAAAAAAAAAAAAAAAATCAACCCAGCAAAAGGCCAATAAGACAAACATGTCAAAATAAAGCAACATGAAACAAAAACTCCACAAAAATACCATTGAGCTCCTTCTGTGGTGGTCAACTGTGCCTGGGCATGGATCTGGCCCTGGAGTGTGGTTGATATGCCCAGTGGCACTTCATTGGAGAAAACTGATTTTCCCCTTGTCAGCAGGTATCAGTTGCAGATAGCTTCTTGATTAAGGGTGGGATCCCCAAGCCCTTCCCCTTCTCACTGCTGAAACCTTATCTAGCTTAAATTTGTGCAGATATATGCACATTACCACAGTTTCTATGAGTTCATATGGGCACCAGTCTTGTGGTGTCTGGAAGACAGTTCTCCATTATCTCTGGCTCTTACAATCTTTCTACTTCCTCTTCAGAATAGACCCTTGAGCCCTGAGGCCTTGATGAAGACTCACCATTTAGGATTGAGTGCTTCAACGTCTCTCATGTTTTGCACATTGTCCAGTTGTGGGTCGCTATGGTAGTTCCCATCTACTGCAAGAGAAAGCTTCTTTGGTAGTGGCTGAACGAGGCACTGATCTATGAGTATAGCAGTATGTCATTAGAAGTTATTTCATTGCTATATTCCTTTACCAGAATCATAGTACTTTGTTTTCCCTTAGTCCAATGGTCTATCAAGAATGACGTCCTTGGTCACTTTAGAAGTGTTAGGTATGGCCTTCATCTTATTGAATGGGCCTTAAATCCAATCAGAATAAGGTTGGTTTCTCCCAGAGCACTTGTGCCACTGTTGGACTGGAATATCTTCCAAGCCAATCTCTGATGTAGGTTGCAGGTTTGTAGTTGGATTACTGATGATTACCTGTCACCTATGGTAGCATGCAGAGTACCTTCCAGTCCTATGAACACTAGTCGGTGGATAAAGCCTCTAGTTAGGTACCAGTTCAACTTCTCTGTGTTTGATACGTAAGTGTTGTCTTCATCAATGTGATCTTACCAACATGTGGCAGAGAGTAACCACCAGGTTTGGCAATAACTTGTGATCTTTGCTGGCTTCCATGTGACGTCCTTTGTCCAATGATTCTACAAGATGTAAGCCATTATTGTCAGTGAAGGTTTTAATTAGTGACACAAGATGTGTAAATGGGGCATTGTTACCTCTATTATTTGGTGACTTCATTTACATTTCTTTGACATATGCATACATTTTAGGACGCTTCTATAGTAGTTTAATTTCCATCTTTTTTCAAATGACTTTTTAGATAACACTGACATTTAAAACGAGAACTGAATTATTTCCATGATGCACCATAATTTGGGCTTGTTTCATTTTTCTTTCTCCTTATTACATAGGCTTAATTTTTGACAAAATATTATAAAGATGAATTCATAAACTCTATATAAGGGGGCATGTTATTAACAGAGTATTCGTATATTTTATCATTCTTTTTTTTACTTCTCTGAAGATGAAAAAAATGCTGTCAATAAGCATCCAAAGATAACAGGTGAGATTTAGGCATGTTCCAGGGTAAAAGGGATATATGGTCATTCAGTTGTCAAAAATACCAAACTTTTGATTTCTTGATAAAGGTTTCATCTGCCTGAGTTCTTCAATGTGAGCCCATTTCTCCTTTGTATAAAGTACTAAGATGTGAGCTAATGCATAGAAGTCACATTTACATAATGATTTTTAGCCCACGAACCTCACCTCAATAAAGACTACAATTAAGTTGGAAAAGAGCAGTCTTACTTTATGATTTCTTTGAAGTGTACTATTTGATGTTCTAAAATTATACATGTATTTACCAAGTTCTTTTTGTCCTTTAAATGTCACCAAACATTATTTATTGGTATCATTAAACAATGCTGAATGATTAAAAAAATCATTCAGCAGAATTCCTTGTAAGTCATTACCTTGTCCACACTGGTATCTCCTATTTGCACTGAACACTGTTTTATTTAATATTAAAGGGTGCTGCAATTTCAACTTGTAATCTTCCTTTATCTTTGGGTTGTCTATCCATACCATACAATTGTAATTATTGACTGTTTAGTTGTAGAATCCTATTCTTGCCATTGTATTTGATTTTTTTGTTTTGTTTTATTTCATTTGTTTGTTTGAGATAGGGCATCTAGCTCAGAAGGACCTCAAACTTCTTTTGTAGCCAATGTAGATCTCCAACTTCTGATCTTACTGTCTCCTTCTAAATCCTCAGGTTACTGGCATATGCCACAATGCCTGGTTTCTGTGGTATTGATTCCTCATAATCATAATAGGCAAGTACTGTACCAACTGAGCCACTTCTCTATCCTATTCCTGACCAACTTTTGAAAAAAATTAATATTTTATTTTATGTGTATGGCTGTTTTTCCTGAATATACATGTGAACAACATGTGGATGGAATGTCTGCTGGGGCTAGAAGAGGATATCCGATCTCACGGGGTTCTAGTTACAGACAGCTGTGAGATGCCCTGTAGGTGCTTGGAATTAAGTACTGTTCTCCTGGAAGAACAACCAGTGCTTTTAGCCACTGAGCCATTGATCCAGACACCAAAATTGTTTTAAAGTGTGGCATGTCTTTCTTCTTCAACGTGTCTTTCTCAATCTCTTTCTTCAGAAATCTAATGTTTTTATTGTAGAGGACTTTTACCCCTTTGGTTTAGTTTATTTCTAAATATCTTATTTCTTGTGAGGCTACCGTAATTGGGAGTGCATCCATGATCTCTTTTTCTGTCTGCTTGCTATTGGTGTATAGAACCTTTTGGCTCTTTCAAAGTAAGTTTGTAACCTTCCATTTTGTTGAATGTGTTAATAACTTCTACAAGCTTTCTGCTAGAATCTTTTTAGGGGATATCTTATGTATACTATCATGCCATTTTGCAAGTAAGAATAGTTTGACTTCTTTTACTATTTCTATCTTTTGAATTTATTTTTCTCTTGTGTTATTACTATAGCTAGTATTTTGAGCACAATGATGAAAAAATTTGGAGTAGTGGACAGTCTTGTCTTGTTCCTTACTTCAGTGGAGTCATTGAAAGTTTTCTTCCATTTGGAATGATTTGGCTGTGGCCTGTCCTGTATATCTTTTATTATGTTGAGGTATGGTCAGTTTATTGTGGTTCTTCTATGACTAGGATTTTATCATGAAGGATACTAAATTATATCAAAGGTGTTCTCAGTGCTCATTAAGATGATCATGAACATTTTGTCTTAAGTCCATTTATACAATTTATTATACTTATTAACTTTCACATGTTGAAAAATTTTCTGCTTCTCTGGGATAAATCCAACTTAGTTAGGTTGCACAGTCTTTGAGTTAAGTCTATGTTCAGTTTGCAATTATTTTGTTCAGGATTTTTGAATCTTTGCCCATCAGGGATGTGGGCCTGTAGATTTTTGTTGTTTTTGTTGTTGTTGTGTCTTTACTTGTTTTGCCTCTTAGAGTAATCTTGGCTTTTAGAAATGGAGAGTCCTCCACTCTTTTCTCTGTATTTTCTTTTAAAAAACATTTTAAGGACTGGCTGCAGATCTTCTTTAAAAATCTGGTAGAATTCTGTTTTGAATTCATCTAGGCTTGTGATTTGATTTTTTTGTCAGAAGGTTTTTTATTACAGTTTGAATCTTCTCAATCTGTTATGAATCTGAGATATTGATCTCTTCTTGGTTTAACTTCAGTGGTTATGCAATGAAGACAATAATTTATTTCTTTTAGATTTTTCAGTTTAATGGGAAACATGTTTAATATTAATTTCTTTGGTATCTGTTGTAATGTTTCCCTGTTCATTTCTGATTGTTAATTTTGGTCCTCTCTTTCTTACTATTTGATTTGTTGGGCCAAAGGTATATCAATCTTGTTTATCTACTCAAAGAACTAACTCTTAGTGTATTAGTTTTTAATTTCTCCTTAGTTTTATTTCTGGTTGTCTAGTAGATTTGAGTTTGGTTTGCTCTTGCTTTTCCAAGTTCTAGAGCTGTTATCTTTAAGTCATTTACTTGTAGCCTTTCCATTATTGTTTTTGCTGTTATTATCGTTGTTGTTGTTATCATTATTAATTATTATCATCATCAATTATTTATTTATTGTTTTGATTTATATTTATATCCTGGTAGCAGTTCTCCATCTTTCCTCTATTCCCAGTTTTTCCTTTTCTTCCCTTTGCCTCCCCATTTACTCCTATTCTTTTCTATTCAAAAAAGTAGCCCTCCCATGGAAATCTGATTTGTTTTTTTTAAATATAGATACTTAGACATATAAATTTTCCTCACAGGACTGCTTTCAATGTGGCTCAGAGGTTTTGTGTTATGTTTTTATTTTCATTTCCTTCTACAAGTTTTAAAAATTTCTTCTTTGGCCCATCATTCCTTATCAGATCTTCATGACTCTGTTTACTTACTAACTAGCTATTTGCTATCAATTTTAAGTTTTATAGCAAGTTTAACTTTATCATCTTTTTCAGAAATGAACTTTGGGGTCACTGCCTGATGAGTGGATGCACGATTACCCTAGAAGCTTATAGAAATCTGTATTGACATTACATGACACAGAAAAGAGAAGCTGTGGGGGGATGCCCAACGACATGCCTATGACAACGGAGTCTTTTAAATCTTATTTTACTTTTGTTATGCTCTGAACTTGAGCTTTGTCTTGACGAGGTAGGGAAGAACTCTTCCATTGGCCATATCTCGAGCTTTTCTTTGTAGTTTTTGAGATAGGGTTTTGTTATGTTGTTCAGGCTTGCCTTGAACTTGTTGGTCTTGAGTTTTTGACCTTCCTCTCTTAGCTTCCTGAATAGTAGAGATGACAGTCTTGCACCATCGGATATAGTGATAATTCCATTCCATGATTCTTACACTCTTTAGAGAAAATATTATTATGTACTTCTGAATGATGAGGATAGAAAGTCATAGTGCTACATTTATCCAGAAAAACAATGAAGAATGAAGAGATAGTGACACGATTATGACCTGGCCCAGACAATCTGTCTCAGAATGTTAACTTGCATACCAACTAGCATAAGTGTAACAAGGTTGTAAAACTCCTAGACCCAGCTTCCTTTTCTTAAAGTGAGAATAAGAAAACTTCAAGGTAATGCCGTAACACTGAATAAATTAATAATATGATGTATTTAGTGTGACTGGCATAGAATAAGTGAAATGCTAGTATAAAATAATAATAGTCAGAAGCTAAAGGTTTAACTTTCTTCTGTTGATTCCCAGAGTGAGACTGTGATAGAGAAAACCTTGTCAGTCTAGATGCAGGGGATCTTCACCAGCTACATATTGAGGGATCTCAATAAATGATACACAGTGTGAATATACATAGCAGATATCTCTAAAGAAGTATGTTCAGTTGGTATAAACGGCAGTTCAATCTTATCAACAGGAGCTCTGTGAAGCTTGGTGATATTAGTTCTCCTTGGGAAGTGACAGGACTCTTTTTATCTATATTTTGACTATTGTATAGAAGGGACACTCTCTTTGGAACTAATTTTCTTAAAGGTAGAGTAAGAAAGGTTATTGTCTTTTGTAGAAAGTTAGTTACTTAGAAGTACCTTGGGAGGACTGGAAATAGCAGCACTGCAGGTGTTTAAAAGAGGGTGAATAATGAGGAGGAGTCTAGGAGAAGAATTAGCAAAGGTTTCAGCAACTGTGAATGCAAAAGTATTTTTGATATTTAGTTGTGATCATAGAACTTAACCCTGTCTTAGTAAGATGGGGTGACATGGCAAGTCTAGGAGACTTCATGATTTACCCATTAGAAATGATTTTCCCTCATAATATGGAGCCTGAAAGTCCAACAGCATGGTGATGGCATTGTTGGGATCTGGAGAACTATTTTTCCTGCTACTTAGATGAACATCTTCCTATAATGTCTACCAATGATGAGGGGGGAAGTGAGATGGTGTTATATGTCTTGAGCAAATGAACTGGAGTTTACTTTAGCTCAGTCGAATAGACAAGTTAGGGAGGAATGGACTTACAGCTTTACAAGATCTTTTTCCTGAATACTCTGAAGACAGAGAAGCAACAGTACTAAAAAGTGGAGTGATTACTTGCTGCGTACCAGAGGAAATGGGATGGAGAATGAGGAGTGTGTAGCAAATGCATTATAGACCCTCTGTGTCTGTAACAGGATTTCTTTCATAGCTTCACTTGGTAGTCAGAACTTCCCACTCTGAAGCAGTTTCTCTGAGAGATGTGGAAATCTGTTGATCAAATAGAGTCATGATCCCAGGTCATGGTTTGACAAAGTAAGGCTATCCCTATGCCTGCCATTGTTTTAAATAATGCCAAAGAGGACTTTTTACTTACTTAAGGCTTCTGACACTACAGCTGGCCTAATCTAGCCTGACAATGCTGGCCTGGCCTTCTTCCCAGCCTCATGACCAGTTACTTGCCACCTTAGCCTTGCCCTGGCATCTCCCCCTTCATCTACCTGAGAACCACTCCTCCCCTCCCCCAGGCCTAGAAGCTCTACCTTTTCCTTTCCCGTTCAGCTATTGGCTGTTCATCTCTTTATTTAACCAATCGTAACGTGATGGAGGACAATGTTTCACAAAATACTGAGCCAGGAGACACTTCGTAATAATGACAATACCAAAATTCAGACTGCACTCAGATCTCTGGGTACAGAAATCCTTGTTTAAATACACAGGGCACAAAAACATCTTCAAACAATATTTAATAATAATATTTCACCCTTCCCTACCCATGTACCTGTTCTCTTGTAATCTGGCCCCATTTAAAGCATAGCTCTCTGGAGTTTAGCATATAAAACTGCAATACAACTACACGTTTCATTTGCTCATCAGTGCTTACAACAAAAGGTCTTGGCAGCATTAGACTAAAGAGTGGTCCACTGTTCTCAGTTTTCATGTCACCAGGTATAAAATCAATAGACATAAATTTGTTTGCATTGTTGTCCTCCAAACTAAAGACAGGATAAAAGATAATTACTTTATGTTTGCAAATTATCAAAGCTTTCAAAGCATTAGTCATAACAATAACACCAAAATAATTCTAAAATCCTTACTTTTAATTTCGGAAGCAATTTGTTTGCAGTTTAGCATTCTGGTTTTGTACTCTTTAGCGATTTAGGATGGTGTTCAGTTATCAGGATGCATCGTGTTTCGGATACTTACTCATGGTTTTCAGACTGACTGGGTATGTGAAATGGACTTGTTTAGTTTCCTTTTTTTTCCAGGTGAGCTTGAAAATTGGACTAGGGGAACCTCGCAACAGAACAGGATGCTTGTACGCATGGTATTGATTCTCTCCCTCCTCCCTAGCTTGTATGCATGTCTAACTAATGCTTTTCATCTCCAACCGTACATGAATATGTAAGGGTAAGCACTGCTCATTGTGAACTCAGAACAAAAACGAGTGCTGGAGATTTCAATGCGTTTGGACCATAATGTGCTGCTTTCTTGATAATGGGTTCTCTTGGCATTGAAATGAAAAGCAAACATATCATTAAGAAGAGTCTCCATAAAATGTGTCTGTCATATATCTTAAGCTTCATTAGTTTGGATTAATGGCTTACTTGATATACATGACAATAGCTGAAGCAAATCTTTGTTTATTTATTGACAATTAAATGTGGGGCTGACATGTCTAAACAGGCTTCACCCTGATTAGTTCTATGTTTTAAAGTAACTTTGTGTTATAAAACTTGTTAAGTACAGTATCATTTTATTGAGCTTGGCCTGGTGAATGATGTGATCTATGTTGAAAGGCATCAATATTGCAACCATTCCTGGCAGTCACTGGAGCATTGTGCTCACAGATTGGAGTTGATATCTTATTGTACGAATTCAGGGACCCAGAAAATGCTCAGTTATTGAGCCTCTGCCCTTTGAGGACAATGTTCTATTCATGAAATGTGGGTGGAAGGTCACAGGCCGAAATCTGAACGCAGGGGAAGATTCAAATCCATTTCATGGGTTTTCTGGGGACCTCCCTGAAATGCAGCTTTGAAAGCTCAAAGCTTTTCTCAGAGTGTCACGACGGTGCAATGCAAAAGAGTGTAAAAATACATATAGTGCCTGTAATTAACAGCAAGCCTCCCCTCTACTCATGTGCTGATAGGTCTTCTACCATGTCGACATGAGAGAACCTTCCAAGAACACTTGGAATAGAAGAGCCCACAAAGCAGGGGAGAGAAGAGAGAGGAACAGGATAGAAGGCTAAACTTGCTGAATGATTCCTGGTTTTCTTTTCCAGGAATTCAAAAATTACAGGCTGTCAGAGATGATCTGTCTCTATCACAGACACCCATGTTTCCCTTAATAGCTTCCTCTTAAGTGCTATATTCAAACACATATTTTAAAAGACTTATTTAGAAGGAGGCATTAAAAAAAATCATAGTATGGCTGAGTGTTACAAAGAATTCCAAGCTCTACTCCCTCCTATTGAGCTGTCCATAGAATTTCCATACGACGTAAGAAATCTGTGCTCAGCTGCCTTGAGGAACTCATTTGACAATAGAAACTAGCTTCTACAGAGCACTTATTATGTGGCATGAGAGTGTCTGCTCACCAAAACACTGCTGTGTTATAGACGTGTAGATTTCCTACTCATCCTGATGCTTCATCTTGTACTTCTGCCTGGTATCTCCTGGCAGGTGGTTACAGTTCTTACATGATAATCACCACCACAAACTAATGGCAAAAGGAAGTTTGGTGACCAGCCTCTCACTCACTCCTTCACATATGTCACAGGAGTTTTTTTTTTTTTCTTAATAACTTATTTGTGAGTATACTGTCGCTGTCTTTAGACATACCAGAAGAGGGCATTGGATCCCACTACAGATGGCTGTGAGCCACCATGTGTTGGCTGGGAATGGAACTCAGGACCTATGGAAGAACAGTCAGTACAGTGGTCTATTGGTGCAAAGAAAGTACTTAAGAGGCAGTATCTTAGTAAGTCAAATTATCAAAGTAATAGTAGTAGGATTCTCCTAAGGTCTTTGACTAAACTGTGGATTCTTGGCCCCATTAGTGGTGCTAGGCATGCGATTCTCCTTTTTATGAATGTATTCCATTTTTATGGAATGTACTTCAATCAAATCAGAAAGTGATTAGTTATTCCCATATCATTTGTGCCACTACCGCACAAGCTAGCATATCAAGCTAGCATATCTCTCCACAAGCTAGCATATCTCTCCATAAGCTAGCATATCTCTCCACAAGCTAGCATATCTCTCCACAAGCTAGCATATCTCTCCACAAGCTAGCATATCTTCTATAGTTCTCAAAGCTCACAGCTTGGTAAGATTGTTGATCACTTCAATGGCACTTTCCTAATATGGAATGTCCAATCATATTTACAATGAGAAGAATATGGTTAGAATTTCTTAATCCAGAAAAATATGCATCGTCATCATAAACTTCCTGTAGGTTCATTTATATCCTTACACACTGTACCATTTTCTACTTTGTGATTTTGTAAACATTTACAAGTACTATATCACATTTTATGGAGAAATAGTACTCTTGATAGACTTATTCCGTTTTTACCAATTAAAAAAAAGGACAACCAGGAGCAGTTTGATTGTAATATATGCCTGCAGTGATAGAAAGTAACAGTTCAAAAATAATTGATGAGGCCATGGTTTCTCATTGACCTCTGGTGTTAAACATAACATGGAACTACATGAAAAGGCTAATGGGATAAAATTTGATGTCAGGAACAGGGATTAGAGATCATTTACTAACCGTGATAGGTATTGAACCACAAAATTAAAGGTAAAACATCTCTTATTTTAAGAGAACACACAATCTTCTTTATAAAAGGCACAGACAGACAGGCGAGATAGATGTTCCTAAAGCCATAGCAAACAGAAGCTTTTGGAAACCTTTTTTTAGTTATGAAACCTGCCATGTCTGTCCCTGCCTCAAGCACAGTGTCATAAGGCTGAACCATTCTGTCAGGACAGTTTCTCCTGCGCCACGCAGCAGTTCTTAGAGTGCTAAGTCTTTCCTGAGAACACTTTGATTAATTTATTTGGCTCCCCTTTGTTCACAAAGGAGCTTCTCTTTAAAAATTGCACCCTCTTTCCTCTGTTCTGAGGATTAGAATACAAATCATCATTTACAAACTGAGGTCTTGCAAAGACACACATTGTGCTTGAGATTTGAGGAGTAAAACATCACGAAGTGTGAGTAGATAGCAGCTTTATTCCATGGGAAAGAGCCCTCCGTATTGATCTATTACTTCCCAGCTTGAAATGTGCCACGGTTGTACTCCCACTTGATTATGAGCCCTTTATCACTTCCCCTACTTGATTCAACTTGAGTGCTTCTGACATTTGTGAAGTTCCTCACATATTCTGCAGAGCAGCAGGAGAAACCTTGCTAATGAAGAAATAACAAGCTGAGGATATGAATAAATATTTAGCTGATTAAAAGGAGGGACAGAGTTAATTTTTCTTAGTGCTAGCAATGGAGGAAACTCATCCACATGACTTGCTTGTGTTGGCTAAAACCAGGTTCTTGCTGAGTTTTTACCACACCACAGGGCACTTTCATTTCCTGATTCTATTATAGACTAAGTGGCCACCTGATCCTGCCAATGAACTTGTTCTATTGTGTTTTTCTATTTTTAATCCTGAAAGGGTAAACACATTTCTCATCAGATGTGTTGCAGACTGCTATGCAGTGGAGAGATTGATGAAGGTGCTGTTGCATTATTACACGCCCATTCATTTACAAGTAAGTGTCCATTCTGAAGGGAGCTATGAATGATAGCAGCATTTCCAGCACCTCGCAAATCTGTTTTATAAGAGAATGTAGGTTTTTAGACATATTTGCTACAGCATCATGGCAACATCTTAGGTTTGAAACTGTTTAGGCTACGTGTTTAATCTTAATGTATGGTTAAATTCTGATGCTAGATCACAGTGATTGTTTTATGTGTCCCACGATGGGTGCTATGAACAAGATCATAATTCTTTAAGGATTCATTCATTGATTGAGAGTTCTGAGAGCCTGGTCTTATTGAAGATTTAGAAGTTAAGTAGCAGCTCACAAGCTTTTTGGGTTCTGCTCTTGGGATGTGGCTCCTATGTAATCTCCTTTTTAGATTATGAGTCAATGTGTTGCCCTGAGGATCTCACATGGGAAGAAGTGAAAGTATTCGTGTATGTGTGTCCTGATGGAGCCATGTTATCCCAAATTAGGGACACCTCAGGATTGGAAACTTAGAAGCCAAGCCCTGTAAGAACTCTGATGCTGATGCTCCCTTGTATCTTCTTGATGCTGCAGTGAAATAGAAATATCCTAAGCCTGAGTGAGAGATGCTTGTTTCTTAAGAAAGTCTTCATAAATGTTTCATAGAACAGTTGCTGGCAAGTCCTTTATATTGAAGTGAAATGTGCCTCCTCTCACTCTTAATCTCTGCTCCTGTCTTTGGGGGGCGCAGGCACGCCAAGCATGCTCTGTACACACTCACTTTATAAATGCTTCCTGCTAGATGCTCTGCCTTCCCTGGTCCCTTCAGCCTAGCCTGCTCACTATGCATTCTTTTTTTTTTTTTTAATTTTTTTTATTCGAAATAATTTATTTACATTTCAAATGATTTCCCCTTTTCTAGCCCCCCCACTCCCCGAAAGTCCCGTAAGCCCCCCTCTCTTCCCCTGTCCTCCCTCCCACCCCTTCCCAGTTCCCCGTTCTGGTTTTGCCAAATACTGTTTCACTGAGTCTTTCCAGAACCAGGGACCGCTCCTCCTTTCTTCTTGTACCTCATTTGATGTGTGGATTATGTTTTGGGTATTCCAGTTTTCTAGGTTAATAACCACTTATTAGTGAGTGCATACCATGATTCATCTTTTGAGTCTGGGTTACCTCACTTAGTATGATGTTCTCTAGCTCCATCCATTTGCCTAAGAATTTCATGAATTCATTGTTTCTAATGGCTGAATAGTACTCCATTGTGTAGATATACCACATTTTTTGCATCCACTCTTCTGTTGAGGGATACCTGGGTTCTTTCCAGCATCTGGCAATTATAAATAGGGCTGCTATGAACATAGTAGAGCATGTATCCTTATTACATGGTGGGGAATCCTCTGGGTATATGCCCAGGAGTGGTATAGCAGGATCTTCTGGAAGTGAGGTGCCCAGTTTTCGGAGGAACCGCCAGACTGATTTCCAGAGTGGTTGTACCAATTTGCAACCCCACCAGCAGTGGAGGAGTGTTCCTCTTTCTCCACACCCTCTCCAACACCTGCTGTCTCCTGAATTTTTAATCTTAGCCATTCTGACAGGTGTAAGATGAAATCTTAGGGTTGTTTTGATTTGCATTTCCCTAATGACTAATGAAGTTGAGCATTTTTTAAGATGCTTCTCTGCCATCCGAAGTTCTTCAGGTGAGAATTCTTTGTTTAACTCTGTACCCCATTTTTTAATAGGGTTGTTTGGTTTTCTGGAGTCTAACTTCTTGAGTTCTTTATATATATTGGATATTAGCCCTCTATCTGATATAGGATTGGTGAAGATCTTTTCCCAATTTGTTGGTTGCCGATCTGTCCTCTTGATGGTGTCCTTTGCCTTACAGAAACTCTGTAACCTTATGAGGTCCCATTTGTCAATTCTTGCTCTTAGAGCATACGCTATAGGTGTTCTGTTCAGAAACTTTCTCCCTGTACCGATGACCTCAAGGGTCTTCCCCAGTTTCTTTTCTATTAGCTTCAGAGTGTCTGCCTTTATGTGGAGGTCCTTGATCCATTTGGAGTTGAGCTTAGTACAAGGAGACAAGGATGGATCAATTCCCATTCTTCTGCGGTAGAGTGAGATGCAGCGAGTCTTTCTTCCTAGAGAACTAGAGTCAATAGATTGGTATCAACATCCAGAAACCTACGCCAGGAAGCAAATGCACTGTTACCATCTGTTTCATAAACAAGAGGATGAGGGCAGAGAGACTGAGCTCTTTGTCTAGACCAACTTGTAGTCACTGGCAGAGCTGGAATTGGAGCTTCAGAACATGACCAGTGGGCTTCTTGGTACTGTTAGGGAGGAGGAGATTTGAAAACTACAAACAGTAAAATATCATATATAGTAAAATAAAAACCTCTGAATTTAATCTTCCACAGACATCTATGAATAATAGTAACAAAAGAATAAGTCTTTGTTGGCTGAATGTTTGTGCCTATTTTTAGGCTTATAAAAGTATCATTTACAAAGATTATAAAGCTAAAATTTTGAAGCAAGATTGCTTGACTTAAAAAGGAACTCCAGTTTTTGTTATTATTATTATTATCATTGTTATTATTATTATTATTACATGCAAGTACATTGTAGCTGTCTTCAGACACTCTAGAAGAGGGCGTCAAATCTCATTATGGATGATGGCAACTTGCTCTGGCCCTGCTCACTTCAGCCCAAAGGTTTATTTATTTATTATATGTAAGTACACTTCAGACACTCCAGAAAAGGAAGTCAGATCTTGTTATGGATGGTTGTGAACCACCATGTGGTTGCTGGGATTTGAACTCAGGATCTTTGGGAGAGTAGTTAGTGCTCTTAACTGCTGAGCCATCTCTCCAGCCTGAATTCCTGGTTTTTAACAGGGTTTTTGTTTGTTTGTTTTGGAAAATAGCATGTTTCAACTTAATCATATTTTTAAACTATAGAATGATCAGGACTTTCTATATGGTAATATTAAGTTTATATTTAAGAATGAAATATACCATGACAACAGTTTGGCAATTCAAAAAACCTCATTCTTTCCTTTCTTCCTTCCTTATTTCTTGAGGAAATTATCTTAAGAATTACTTGGACATCTGAATGCAACTGCCATTCCTGTTCATTTGTTTAGATGTTTAGCTCCTGTCTTTTCTTCAGGCCCCCTGAAAAGGTTAATTTCTCAGCAATGTTGGAATAGGTCAGAATTTAATTTCTAATAATAAAATTTTTTAAAGCTATTATTATTATTATTTAAAGTCATCTTCCAAGCCTACAGGTGGATAGTGCTGGGGACCAGAGAGGCACCAATAAGAAACCAATAAAAGCAAGACTACTGAGGTTAGCCTATAATGCATCATGGGAGAAAATTTCCAAACATGTCACCAATCAAAAGCTGCTATGACTGGGCTTCCAACACAAGTTCGGTTGTGAATATGGTGCTAAACGAAACACAGAAGCATGGCGTTGAAACATTCAGAAGATGACCAGTGGGGCGTGGGCAAGCCTGGCAATTGGTAGTGAGAGACTGGGAAGAGAGAACGCTCAGGCTTGGAGGGCTGGGGTGCACTACTGATGCCAGAGCCATAAAGTGTTGGCATTTTACACTAAGGTTGAGAGTGGGGTGAGGAAGGAAGAGGGGAAAGACAAGTTTTTTTCTATCCCTACCATGCACTGAACATTTAATCTCCTTTAGTGAAATGAATAGTGGCTCAAGGGGAAATCATTACATGCAACATGAGAAAGAATTTTTCCTTTCAAGCAGTTGGCAGAGGCTCAAGTCTTCTGTCACTCCCACTTCTCTGGTATCTCAGTTTGCTCTGAGAGCCTTCTAGCTTTTGCAGGTTTAGTGACCAACTCAAAGTCAGCAATGTTGAGTTTTGGGTGATAGTGGACTGTTCAAACGACACATGCTTTCTTGTGAAACATACATTTAAAATTGTGTTCCTAAAATAAACTATGTGATTCGAAATGCAGTCAGTGTTAACAACCAATTAGTGTGCAAACAGCCTAGCATGTTTTAGAGAAGTGGCATTTTGATGGTGACACATGAGGTATCTAGTACTAAAGAAATAAATCTGTCTTACATATGACAAACATATTTCCCATCCCAACTAAACATGAAAATATTTCAGTGTTCTCATCTAATGGAACACTTAATTCAGCCCATGTACGGGAAGAAAAACATTCATTTCAGAAAAGTTTCATTCTTCTTATAAAAGTTGAATTTTGAAAGGAAGAGCTACAAGGCTTTTATAATTACATAATTCGTACGTATAATTAACTCTCAGATCACACATTTGTTCTATTAAGTATCCAATCAAAACTACGGATTCTTATTGGTGAGTGTCAGCAATGCCTTTCTCCATTTGGTCTCTAGTACTCCAGCAGACCAGAATTAATGTCAGTCTGTATCAGTTACATTTCCATAGTTGATCAATTTTGTGTGTAAGTGATTTAATAAAATGCCTCAGAAGGTAGAAGGCCTTGTTTAGGTTTAATGTTGGGAAATGAATTTGGGATTGTTGATGGATTCTAGTCTTAGGTTCATCCACTGGCAAATGTTAACTGAGCTTCAAAAGCCTAATTTGGCTACAGCAGTCTGTGAGCCATCAGGATTATCACATCAAAAATGGAAGTACCCTTATTACTGAATCAACAATGTGTATCAACAGAGCTTTCAGAATCAAGTATGTTTTTTTTATTTATTTATTTTTTTATTGTTATTTTTTTTATTCGATATAATTTATTTACATTTCAAACGATTTCCCCTTTTCTAGCCCCCCCCACTCCCCGAAAGTCCCGTAAGCCCCCCTCTCTTCCCCTGTCCTCCCTCCCACCCCTTCCCAGTTCCCCGTTCTGGTTTTGCCAAATACTGTTTCACTGAGTCTTTCCAGAACCAGGGACCACTCCTGCTTTCTTCTTGTATCTCATTTGATGTGTGGATTATGTTTTGGGTATTCCAGTTTTCTAGGTTAATAACCACTTATTAGTGAGTGCATACCATGATTCACATTTTGAGTCTGGGTTACCTCACTTAGTATGATGTTCTCTAGCTCCATCCATTTGCCTAAGAATTTCATGAATTCATTGTTTTTAATGGCTGAATAGTACTCCATTGTGTAGATATACCACATTTTTTGCATCCACTCTTCTGTTGAGGGATACCTGGGTTCTTTCCAGCATCTGGCAATTATAAATAGGGCTGCTATGAACATAGTAGAGCATGTATCCTTGTTACATGGTAGGGAATCCTCTGGGTATATGCCCAGGAGTGGTATAGCAGGATCTTCTGGAAGTGAGGTGCCCAGTTTTCGGAGGAACCGCCAGACTGATTTCCAGAGTGGTTGTACCAATTTGCAACCCCACCAGCAGTGGAGGAGTGTTCCTCTTTCTCCACACCCTCTCCAACACCTGCTGTCTCCTGAATTTTTAATCTTAGCCATTCTGACTGGTGTAAGATGAAATCTTAGGGTTGTTTTGATTTGCATTTCCCTAATGACTAATGAAGTTGAGCATTTTTTAAGATGCTTCTCCGCCATCCGAAGTTCTTCAGGTGAGAATTCTTTGTTTAACTCTGTACCCCATTTTTTAATAGGGTTGTTCGGTTTTCTGGAGTCTAACTTCTTGAGTTCTTTATATATATTGGATATTAGCCCTCTATCTGATGTAGGATTGGTGAAGATCTTTTCCCAATTTGTTGGTTACCGATCTGTCCTCTTGATGGTGTCCTTTGCCTTACAGAAACTCTGTAACCTTATGAGGTCCCATTTGTCAATTCTTGCTCTTAGAGCATACGCTATTGGTGTTCTGTTCAGAAACTTTCTCCCTGTACCGATGTCCTCAAGGGTCTTCCCCAGTTTCTTTTCTATTAGCTTCAGAGTGTCTGGCTTTATGTGGAGGTCCTTGATCCATTTGGATTTGAGCTTAGTACAAGGAGACAAGGATGGATCAATTCGCATTCTTCTGCATGCTGACCTCCAGTTGAACCAGCACCATTTGTTGAAAAGGCTATCTTTTTTCCATTGGATGTTTTCAGCCTCTTTGTCGAGGATCAAGTGGCCATAGGTGTGTGGGTTCATTTCTGGATCTTCAATCCTGTTCCATTGATCCTCCTGCCTGTCACCGTACCAATACCATGCAGTTTTTAACACTATTGCTCTGTAGTATTGCTTGAGGTCAGGGATACTGATTCCCCCACTAGCTCGGGCAATTCGACAACATAAGGAGGTCAAAGGGATACAAATTGGAAAGGAGGAAGTCAAACTATCATTATTTGCAGACGACATGATAGTCTACCTAAGTGACCCAAAAAACTCCACTAGAGAGCTCCTACAGCTGATAAACAACTTCAGCAAAGTGGCAGGTTATAAAATCAACTCAAGCAAATCAGTGGCCTTCCTATACTCAAAGGATAAGCAGGCTGAGAAAGAAATTAGGGAAATGACCCCCTTCACAATAGCCACAAACAGTATAAAGTATCTTGGGGTGACTCTTACCAAACATGCGAAAGATCTGTATGACAAGAACTTCAAGACTCTGAAGAAGGAAATGGAAGAAGACCTCAAAAAATGGGAAAACCTCCCATGCTCATGGATCGGTAGAATCAATATAGTTAAAATGGCCATTTTGCCTAAAGCACTATACAGATTCAATGCAATACCCATCAAAATCCCAACTCAATTCTTCACAGAGTTAGAAAGAGCAATTATCAAATTCATCTGGAACAACAAAAAACCCAGGATAGCTAAAACTATTCTCAGAATCAAGTATGTTAAGAATAAATAAATATCATCATGGGAAAAAAATTACCGACTTTTTGGAATAACAGTAATTCTCTACTTGTTGCAAGTGGAGAAACGTTTTGACTTTTGTTCTTTAGGCATGATCTTTTCTGGTGGAATCCATACCGTACTGGCATTTCTCTGGACTCATTGAGAGGTGATGATTCTGAATTGCAAGGACTGAGTCAATTCTTAAGATAGACATGCTTATAGTTGAGCGAAGGGGGGATTCGTTAGGCTTAATGGAAATATCCCTTGAGAATACCCAACTTCTGTTCTTCCAGAATTGTGCTCATAAAAAGACCTCTGGCTTCATAATCTGTTTTTGTGGGTGTGGGGGAGACTTCTTTTAAGATAGAGTTGGTAAGGAGCTTTCACTGATACACTAGGTAGGTCTACTTTTGTAAACTTCTGAACTTGTACCTGACATCTTCCTTGTTTTCATTCTGCAGTCCTGAGAACCGAACCTAAGACCTTGTAGGGAAGAATCCTACCACTGAGTTACAGCCCTTGCCTTAACTTTATCTTGTGTCACTGTAATTGTCCCCTGAGATTGTTTGATCATGAGTATTCTTAATAAATTGAGTTTTAAGTCCTGAAGTCATAGGGCCAGACCCTGAGAATTGTGTCCTACTATGCACATTAAAGCACTCTGCTGAGAAGTTAAACACTCATTTTTTTCCTGAATTTTATGGATTTTGTCAGCATCGTTTGACCAATTTGTAATTTACTAGAAAAAGAAGATACAGATTTATGTATTTTGCATCTGGAGAACTTCTGATGTTGTGTTTGTGGATCTGTGGATCCTTTTCTAAATCTGTTGGAATGTTCATTCTGCCCTCACACATGATTTGGCTAGGTTAATGAAACACCCACACATTTCAGGAAAACAGAGGCCTCGTGCACATTTAAATGATCAGCTGGTTACCAAGCTACAGTACAATTTGTATGAGAGCCACATGGGAACATGGGAGGTCATCTTGGAAACCCCAGTCTTTTGGCATAGTCCTATCTAAAAGCAGCCACAGGTACAATATCACCTTTATTCTGTGTAACAGAAGATCATATCTGAAGAGCCCAGCTCTGAGAAATCAATCCTGGGCGCTGTGATTGATAATAAATCATGAATTCAAAAAATTACTGTGCTTTGATATGTAGTTGTAGTGTGTAAAAGTACAAAGAGTAGCTAAACACATCTTTTGCCATAGCAATAGATCCTTTGACAAATATAATGTTCTTGAATATTCTATAGAATGTGTCTATAGAAAAGACATCCCATTTCTGGGGATAGAATAGCAGATAGTACTTATCCAAAGTCACCTGGGCCCATTGGTTTCCTTTTAAAATCTGAATGGTATTTTACTGCCATCTGGTGGCAGGACTGAGTGCCCTAGGTGTTTCTTTTCTTTTTTCTTTTTCTTTTCTTTTTTTTTTTTTAATTCGATATTTTTTTTTATTTACATTTCAAATGATTTCCCCTTTTCTGGCTCCCCATTCCCCGAAAGTCCCATAAGCCCTCTTCCCTCCCCCTGTTCCCCCATCTACCCATTCCCACTTCCCTGTTCTGGTTTTGCCCTATCCTGCTGCACTGAGCCTTTCCAGAATCAGGGGCCACTCCTCCGTTCTTCTTGGACATCATTTGATATGTGGATTATGTCTTGGGTATTCCAAGTTTCTAGGTTAATATCCACTTATTAGTCAGTGCATATCATGATTAATCTTTTGAGACTGGGTTACCTCACTTAGTATGATGTTCTCCAGCTCCATCCATTTGTCTAAGAATTTTATGAATTCATTATTTCTAATGGCTGACTAGTACTCCATTGTGTAAATATACCACATTTTCTGTATCCATTCCTCCGTTGAGGGACACCTGGGTTCTTTCTAGGTTTGGCTATTATAAATAGGGCTGCTATGAACATAGTGGAGCATGTATCCTTATTACATGCTGGGGAATCCTCTGGGTATATGCCTAGGAGTGGTATAAGAGGGTCCTCTGGAAGTGACCTGCCCAGTTTTCTGAGGAACCACCAGACTGATTTTCAGAGTGGTTGTACCAATTTGCATAAGGCAAAGGACACCATCAAAAGGACAAATTGGCAACCAACAAATTGGGAAAAGATCTTCACCAACCCTACATCTGACAGAGGGCTAATATCCAATATATACAAAGAACTCAAGAAGTTAAACTCCAGAAAACCAAATAACCCTATTAAAAAATGGGGTACAGAGCTAAACAAAGAATTTTCACCTGAAGAACTTCAGATGGCTAAGAAGCGTCTTAAAAAATGCTCAATATCATTAGTCATTAGGGACATGCAAATCAAAACAACCCTGAGATTTCACCTTACACAGGTCAGAATGGCGAAGATTAAACACTCAGGAGACTGGAGGTGTTGGCGAGGATGTGAAGAAAGAGGAACTGTCCTAGGTGTTTCATAGGCTCAGATGTGCTTAGTAACATTCGTGAAAATGTTGAAATATAAATAGAAAATACCTCAGGAACTAACATTAGCAAGGAAAATCTTTGAGAGGCAGTGGGGGAGGAAAGTTAGCCAAATATGCACACAGAAAAAGAAGTTTCTTCTGGTCTGTTGTTCTTACAGGGCTGTCACTCTTGAAGAAGCTGTGGCTACTAGGGAAATGCTGGGCTATGGGCAGCAGGGTTGTCTCAGTTGTTTTTTCTTTCTATTATGTTTAGGAAGATAAGACAAATCAGAAGTGAAAATACTTATTCCACTATCTTTCTTTTCTGATGTGATTTTGACGTTGCAACATGGTCCTCAAGTTCCTGAGGCTGGCTAAGCCTTTTTGATGTGGGCAGTGAAGGGTGGGTGGGAAGGGAAATGAATGAGCAGTGGAAAATGAAGGTGTTCAGGGCTGAGAGGGTGTGATTTTGCAGTCATCAGCAGGCCCGAACCATCAGGAACAAAACTGAAGCCAATTGCTACAGAATGACTCAGCAAACATGGCTACCCGAGTCAGGCTTCCAGTGCTGTCAGAAGCTTGACACTCTGCTCACAGGCGTGTTGAAGGGTTGGAGCTAGACTTTATCCTCCAGGGATGTCGTTTCTTCTTCAAAACAGATTATGGAGCAATACGCATGGAACTATTCTAAATAAGGACCAAAAATTCAATTTATTTCCAGAAATAATTTTACATCAAGGAAAAACCAACAATTTTCTTTTCATTGTATATTGACCACCAAGACACATCAGTACACTTACTGTAAATAATGGGCCTGTATACCATAGGATGAAAACTTTCTTCCAAGCAAAATGATTTTTCTCTGAACTTACATTGTTGAAAGAAACATAGCACTTATTTGATCTCCTCAAGTTGAAATAAATTTCTCTTAGCATAATATGTATTATAATAATAGTATCTATTTAAGATTTCATTATGACATTTCAGCTCAATGTAGACCACAGTCCCTGCCATGTTTTTATAAAACATTACTCAGTATGAGATACTCACATTAACTACAATTGCCGAAATGACTGATGTTTAACTCCAGACACTTTCTGTCATTATTAAACTTCATTATAGAATAAAGCATGTGGGTGGAATTGTGGCTTGATGCTTTTGTAATTTCCTCTCTACCTTTTCCATGTGCTTTTCAGCTACATCAACTGAATCACTTCATCTTATAGATGCAAAGATGAAGGAAAAAGAACAAAAACATGGCCATTAGGGGAAGCGGCACGAATGCGCATAGTTAATGGAAACCATTTTGACATTCTGTATTTGATTCCGTGCTGTACCTACTCAAACAATTTCAATAGCATATTAGAACAAAATGCTACATTGTGCTGTTCACTAAGAATGCGGGTAATAGACTTCAAAAAAATTACCTTTTCACTGAAAGTATTATCTGCTGGAAATGAAGAAATGTTTTACATTATGAGAAGCTAACAGCGCCAAGAGGGAATGAGGGCTGGTGTGATAACTGTGGGGGTGTGTGGGGGAGGGGTGGGAGCAGACTCTTTACTCTCCAAAATGCTGGCTTTCTCTTAGCAAAGTGCAATCGTGATATGCCCTCTCAGTCACTGGCCTCTCACTGCATGGATTCTCATTTTCTGCATATTGTGATGATACCATTATTAACCCAACTGCAGATTTATGCTAGCTAAGGTGGGATTTATAACTGTTTCCCACAAGACCAAAATGCAAAGTGCAGTGACTACTTGTGAGTGTGTTCACTCCGATTCTGAGAATGGAACTTCCTTTGTAAAATGGGAGAGTAAGAGGTGGTGCAGGAGGACATCTGTGGATACTACTGAAGAAGAGGTTTTCAAGGGGCATTTGAGGTAGGAAAAGGAGGATGCCCGCCCAGTTCCAGTTGTGAGAAGCCTATAGAAGTGAGTATACAGTATTTCTTAAGTACTTTACAACTATTGTATTTGATCCTGCCTAACAGCTCTCTGAAGCAAGCATTATTGCTGCATTTTCCCCTCCCACAAAAAACTGAAGCTCAGAAGCAACACATAAATTACCTCAGTTCACAATGAAGCTTAGAAGCAACATATGAATTGCCTAAATTCCCACTGCTCATCTAGGACACAACCAGGAAAACAGGGCCTGTGCCTTAACTCTAGGGAATCTGGAGGCATAGAAAGAGAAAGGAAAGACACCCATTTTACAAGGACACCTTAGCACTGACCTCACAGGGTTTGCTTTGCTTCTGGATACCCAGTCAAGGCTAGAAGCATGGATTCCTAAAGAGAAGGCAATGAAGAAACAAGAATTTGGTTTTGTCTGTAGAGCTCTGGATGGTGTGAATAATCAGGTAACAGATGACTTGCTGTTTGAAAGGAGAAAGAAAGTTGCAGTTCATGATGCATAGATTTTGGAAATGGCACAGCTTTACCTTTAAAAGTAGAATTTTTTAAAATCATCATTATTCACTCGGGAAATGCACATCAAAATGCAATGATGTCACCTCACTGTGTTGAGATTGCTTATTATCAAAAAGCCAAAGAATAATGAGGAAAGACAAGAGCAAAGGAGAACATAAGCTAACCCCGGGTTATGCAAAAGAGTATTCGGATTCTTTAAAAGAGTTAACAAAGCAAAGTTACTCTGTGAGAGTGGTCACATGTCATATCAAGTTGATAGGTAGCACACAATAAAAAATAAAAATATATTATATATATATATTATATTCAACATATGTCTGTTATAGATTAAGCATATGAGCACCTATTACATTTGTAATGTTCTGGTTTAAACAGCATAAGGTCATGTTCTCAGATGTAACTCAATATCTACAGGTTATAATTTTAAAAATTAAAATTTTTTTTTTATTATATGTATATATGTTTTGTCTGCATGTATGTACTACATATATGCCCGATGCCTATGGAGCTCAGAAGAAGACAATAAATCTGTGAGAACTGGAGTTGAGGATGGTTGTGAGCTATCGGATAGGTGCTGGAATCTAAACCCAGGTCCTCCACAAGAGCAGTAAGTGCTCTTAGCCACTGAGCCATCTCTCCAGCTCCTGAGGATTCGGTTTTTAAGTCAGACATTCATTCAAATCACACCTTCTTACAGGACTGGTTCTAGGTTCTCAGAAGAAGTAGTTCTAGGTAAGAAAGTGCACCATCTGTTGAAGAGCTGGTACTCCAGGCTCACCAGGCAGCTAGGCAAAAGATTCATCCTAAAGGATTCAGGATTTTGGCTGCTTGGCCAGGGTGGGGCTGGATGGAACTCCTCAGATCAACAGAATGGATATTAGCCTGGAAGCTTGGAATACCCAAAACACAATTCACATATCAAATGGTGCCCAAGAAGAAGAAAGGAGTGGCCCCCAGTCCTGGAAAAGCTCTGCAGCAGTGTAGGGGAAGACCAGAACAGGGACACGGGAACAGGTTGAATTGCGGAACAGGGGGAGGGAAGAGGGCTTATGGGACTTTCGGGGAGGGGAGGAATCAAGGAAAGGGAAAATCACTTGGAATGTAAATAAAGAATATATTGAATAAAAAACTGAAAAAAAAAATTTAAAAAAAGATCGGGAACAGTCCAATATTCAGTTGATTGTTTTGTGAAGGGCAAAACATGTAAGCAGACTCCCATGGGCTCCTTCACTTACAAAGGGTGGGATTTGGTTTGGCCAATTTAGAGTCTGGGTTTTGGCTTGATGGGTACTGTTCACAAGGATAAAATTTGCAAACTGCCCTCCTTAGGAGCTTTGCAGGTGCTGGAGCTAGCAAAGGGAGGCCTGGGCTTGGGTACCCCAGTCACAGAGTCAGTGTTGTGCTTGTTTGCTTGGGAATCCTGTGTTACCAGAGAGGCAGGTGGGTGGGTGGACAGTCAAAAAGCTTTCCAGCCTTCCATGGGTGTAAGTTCCTTTGCAGAAGCAGACAACAATGGTTCTTATTCTCACTGTTATTCAGCAAACACATACATCCATTTTTGTTGCCACATCTGTTCATGGTTCACTTAAAACTGACAATCTCACATTTCTCTACCGAGGAACTGAAGTGTTAGCTAAAGTATAAAATGGCACTTGACTGAAACATACTCTAGAATGATCTGCCATTGCATTTCAGGGGAATTTCTGTGCAAACCCACTAGTTTTTTTTAAAAAAAAAAAACACTTTAAAATAGAACTGTTATTTAAGTCAATAAATCATGCTTGAAGTTCGCACATATGCGCTGGGAACTACATACAATGAGGAAAAATAAAACATTAAAAGGCCGATCACCTGACGTGCGGATAGAGAGACAATGGTGCCAGCTGCTGGTTGGTGCATAATAGTGAGACAGTAGGTCAGAGCACAGCAATCAATACCAAAGAGAAATCAACACATTCAACATCATCCCATAGCGCTAAGCTGATTATCCACTTCAAATGATTGAGGCATCGAGATGAATGTGTGAAGCAGCCTTTATTTTCTCTTTCAGAATGGAGAGCTAGGTATTCAGGTTAACCGGTGTCTTATGCTGCTCAGGGTTCCCTCTCCAAGCATAGATTTCCGAGGAGAGGATGAATGCCTACATCATTTTGTTAACTTTAACCATGCTTATCTACATAAAAGAGTGACTTCTGAGGCTTTTCACTTGCACACACATACCTACACATGCACTGAATTTAGGTGCTCAGATAAACATATACAAATGCATATCAATCATTTTATCCAAAGGCTTCTGGTGTCAGCATCAGTGAATGGCCTTAGCTGTGTTAGACATATAATGGGAGAAGATAGATAAATAGAAAGATAGATAGATAGATAGATAGATAGATAGATAGATAGATAGAGAGAGAGATAGAGAGATAGATTAGATAGATACTATATAACAGCTAGCTAGATGATAGATGATAGAGAATAGATAGATAGATAGATAGATAGATAGATAGATAGATAATAGCTAGATGATAGAATGATGATAGCTAGGTGATAGATTGATGATAGATAGATAATCAATGGATGGATAAATGGATGGATGGATGGATAGATGGATGGACGGATGGGTAGATGAATGGCTGGTTGGCAGGCTGGACAGATATCTAGATAGGTAGAGCTATAGATACATAGATAAATAGATAGGTGACAGAGTGGTTCTACAGAGATGGAGAATAGGCTTGTAAAGCCTCACAATAAGGAATTTTCTAGAATTCTGTGACATAGAATTTAGAGATAACTTTCTTGGTGAAAAACACTGTTAGTTCATTTCAGATGCATAATAGTTAAAGACTCATGATGTAAGGGTTCCATTGAATAGTTTGAATAGAGAAAGCATCATGGATTTTCCAAAATAAACTGAAGGCAGGTGTCAACTTTATTTCATGTTTAAAAAATAATGGACATTTTTCAAATTGAAAATATTTCCTCATGTACTTTATTAAAGTAGCTGTCTTATGCTAATTAGCACAGGTCCCCAATGAAGGAGCTAGAGAAAGGACCCAAGAAGCTGAAGGGGTTCGCAGCCCCATAGAAGGAACAACAATATGAACCAACCAGTACCCCCCCCCAGAGCTTCCAGGGACTAAACCACCAACCAAAGAGTACACCTGGAGGGACCCATGGCTCCAGCTACATATGTAGCAGAGGATGCCTTGTTGGACATCAATGAGAGGAGAGACTCTTGGACCTGTGAAGGCTTGATGCCCCAGTGTAGGGAAATGCCAGGTCAGGGAAGCGGGAGGGGATGGGTTGGTAAACAGGGGGAGGGAGGTTGGGATAGGGGGTTTTCAGAGGGGAAAGAAGGAAACATTTGAAATATAAATAAAGAAAATATCTAATAAAAAAGTCTTTACACTTTCAATGTACAGGCATTTTTTTTTAGACCCCATTCTCTTTTCATTTTTCCCTTATTGGTCTTTTACAATTCAAAAACTTTATTTTTGACAGATTCTCATTATATATAACCCTGGCTGATCTTGAACTCATAGCTTGTTGCTTCAGTTTCATGTTCCTGGGGGCTACAAGTGTGTGCCTCCTTTTATGACTCAGATTTATTGATGACGATACATCCTCTGAAATTTCCTTGGACTTAATAAAGCATACATTATGCTATAGGCTGAATTGTATTTGCTTTCCCACAGATGTATTCTTGGCAAAGGGAGTCCAAAGAGGCCTCGCAATGGCACAGTTTCCATATAAAGAAATATGCAGTAATCTCTGGGACCCAGCATCTTAGTCCTCGTTGGTGATATCAATAGGCCTAGATGGAATTTGTGTCCTCAAAATTGGGTAGAAAAAGGGAAATAAACCACACCATATTGGGAAGAGTTGGATTTATCACACTGTGTGTTTGCATTTGTGTACATGTGTGATATGTACATGAACAGGAAGGTGTATGTGCATATTTACAAAGCTACTAGAAGAGGAAATACCAAAATTACTTTGTTCTTTTGGTAAGTTGAAAGAGAAAGAGAGAAGAAAAGAATATATGAGCAATGGCAAAAAATATGAGGGATTCAAACTTTAAAATAAGCAAGGTGGGTGGTGTTTGGCCTGAAATCCTAGCAGTCAGTGTTGGTGTGAACCCCTAGAATGGTGGCACTTGTCTGTAATTAATCATAACACAAAGATCGCTAACATGGAAGGACCGGCAAAACTCATTCAAAGCTTCATGGCAAGTTATAGGCCAGCCTGAACTGTGGAGTAAAACTCCATTGGGGGAAACATGAAAATGGTATAAATTCCTTTTGATACAGTTTGTATATCCTGGAACTGTTAATTATACTTGATAACAGTATGCTAACGGAATAATTTAAAGATGTTCTATGGAGTGTTATTTGTAAAGTAGAGAAGCTAATATAACTCAGAGCCATGCAGACATGCCTTCTGTGCAAATGGAGAAACCTTGAAAGTAAAGACAACAGAAAACACATCACGCCTTTGCCTGTGGGGCAGAATGAAGTTAAAGATAAGTAAAAGACAATCTGTGAAGAAAAGAAATGAAGTCAATCAAGATTAAAAGCCACGCTTTTCTCTTCTCCACAGAATACATTCACGGTTCCTTTATCCTGCAGTAATGTGCCACAGAGGCTCTGGAATACTACGAGATAGAAGACAAGAATATGAACAATGAACTGAATTTTTTTTTCTTGGCTCTTCTAAAATTGCTCTTCAGAAAAGTGAAAAGGGAGGTTTGATTGCTACATCTGAGCATCTCTCTAGAATTCAAATGGAGACTTGCTTTTCCTCTGAATGATCTAAAGTGTGGGGAAAATAATCACAGCTTATAGAAGACTCTTGTTCTTTCCTTTAAGATGATATTATAATGAGGTTCATGGAAGTTTGAAGTGTACAGGTTAAGCATTAATCCTTACCAGGCCACATGATTAGAAACTTAAATTTCAGTGAAATTTAACTGATGCCCCTTGTTGAGCACAACGTTAGATCAAGCATCATTATCGTTTGCTTTGGAGACTTTGGTGTGGTTGCTATGACAACAAAACTTTAGGGCACTGTAGTCTACATCGAATCACAAAATGACAGATGGCCCATTATGGAACTGTACATATTTGGAGATGAAAAGAAAATACATCAATCTGAAGTTCATTCATTCATTGTGCTGATGTGGAAGAGCAGAGCTCTGATAACGGAGTCGGAGAAGAATCAGCCTCCAGAAAGGGAGGGTTAAAATAAAGCTTTATTCATCATGAGCGTATGTTAACTGCCTCGAAGGCTGCTGACAGATCCCTGTCCCTTCCCAGCCATGCATAGAATTCTACATTAGCTGATTTTCTTCAGCACCACTGAGGGAAGCTTCCTTCATTACAATTAGTTAGAATCCAGAGTGAGGCTGACTGACAAGTAGGGAGCAGAAAGACAATTGAGTCTAGGTGGGAAGAATTTGCTTCTTTTCCTTTCACATGCTTTGGGGGTTCAGACAAGATACTGGGAGAAGAATATGCTGGTGTGCTCAGAGATAGTATTAGAATTAGAAGTCAAATTGAATAACTCAAAATCTAAGACACATTGTGTGAAGGTAAGAGCAGTGATGGTCCTGAAAATTACCATTGTCGATACCATGATATCTCACTGGAAGTTCTGCCTAAGCCAGTGAGTCCACATTTTTAATTCCAAAATAGCAATATCCAGACAGTGAAGGGATAGTTTATAGGGACTCTGACCATTTTTTAATTAATTAATTTATTTTTTTTAAACTCCAGGTTTTATTCCCCTCCCAGTTCACCCTACAACTGTTTCCCATCCCATACCTACCCTGCCCCCTGTCTCCACGAAGATGTCCCCGACCCCCAACCTGACTCCACCAGACCTCTAAACACCCTGGGGTCTGCAGTCTCATGGGGGTTAGGTGTATCTTCTCTGACTAAGCCGAGACCCAACAGTTCCCTGCTGTAAATGTGTTGGGGGCCTCATATCAGCTGGTGTATGCTGCCTGGTTAGTGGTCCAGTCTCTGAGAAATCCAGGTTAATTGAGACCCTATAAGGTCACCCTCCTTCCCAACTTCTTATTTTTTTTTCGTTTTTTTTATTTGATATATTTTTTTATTTACATTTCAAATGTTTTCCCCTTTTCTAGCCCCCACTCCCCAAAAGTACCATAAGCCCCCTTCCCTCCCCCTGTTTTCCCACCCACCCCTTCCCACTTCCTTGTTCTGGTTTTGCCCTATACTGCTACACTGAGTCTTTCCAGAACAAGGGGCCACTCCTCCATTCTTCTTGTACCTCATTTGATGTGAGGACTATGTTTTGGGTATTCCAGTTTTCCAGGCTAATATCTACTTATTAGTGAGTGCATACCATGATTGATCTTTTGAGACTGGGTTACCTCACGTAGTATGATGTTCTCCAGCTCCATCAATTTGCCTAAGAATTTCATGAATTCATTGTTTCTAATGGCTGAATAGTGTATACTCCATTGTGTATATATACCACATTTTTTGCATCCATTCTTCCATTGAGGGATACCCGTATTCTGTGCCCTTTGGTCAGTCTGGCTAAGGGTTTATCTATCATGTTGATTTTCTCAGAACCAGCTCCTGGAATCGTTGATTCTTTGTATGGTTCTCTTTGTTTCCACTTGATTGATTTCAGCCCTGAGTTTGATGATTTCCTGTCTTCTACTCCTCCTGGGTGAATTGGCTTCTTTTTGTTCCAGGGCTTTCAGGAGTGTCATTAAGCTGCTAGTGTATGCTCTCTCCATTTTCTTTTTGGAGGCACTCAGGCTAAGTTTTTCTCTTAGCACTGCTTTCATTGTGTCCCAAAGATTTGGGTATGTTGTGCCTTCATTTTCATTAAATTCTCAAAAGTCTCTGATTTCTTTCTTTATTTCTTCTTTGGCCAAGGTGTCATTGAGTAGAGTATTGTTCAGCCTCCACGTGTATGTGGGCTTTTTGTTGTTTTTGTTGTAATTGAAAACCAGTCTTACTCCATAGTGATCTGATAGGAGGCATGGGATTAGTTCGGTCTTCTTATATTTGTTGAGGTCTGTCTTGTGACCAATTATATGGTCGATTTTGGAGAAGGTACCATGAGGTGCTGAGAAAAAGGTATATTCTTTTGCTTTAGGGTGAAATGTTCTATAAATATCAGTTAAATCCAATTGGTCCAAAGCTTCAATTAGTTTCACTGTATCCCTGTTTAGTTTCTGTTTTCGTGATCGGTCCATTGAAGAGAGTGAAGTGTTGAAGTCACTCACAATTATTGTGTTAGGTGCAATGTGTGCTTTGTGCTTTAGTAAAGTTTCTTTTACGAATGAGGGTGCCCTTGCATTTGCCACATAGATGTTCAGAATTGAAAGTTCTTCTTGGTGGATTTTTCCAATGACCAGCAAGAAGTGTCCTTCTGTGTCTCTTTTGATGACTTTAGGTTGAAAGTCAATTTTATCTGATATTAGAATGGCTACTCCCGGCTAGTTTCCCGAGACTATTGGCTTGTAAAATTGTCTCCCAGCCTTTTACTCTAAGGTAGTTTTTGTCTTTGACACTGAGGTGTGTCTCCTGTATGCAGCAAATTGTCGGGTCCTGTTTCCTTATCCAGACTGTTAGTCTATGTCTTTTTATTGGGGAATTGAGTCCATTAATGTTAAGAGATATTAAGGAATAGTGATTATTACTTCCTGTCATTTTTGATGTTATTTTTATATTTGAGCGGTTATCTTCTTTTGGGTTTAATGAAAGAAGGTAACAATCTTGCTTTTTCCAGAGTGTAGTTTCCCTCCTTGTATTGGAGTTTTCTTAATATTATTTGCAGAGCTGGGTTTGTGGAAAGACATTGTGTAAATTTTGTTTTGTCATGGAATATCTTGGTTTCTCCATCTATGGTGATTGAGAGTTTTGCTGGGTATAGTAGTCTTGGCTGGCATTTGTGTTCTCTTAGAGTCTGCATGAGATCTGCCCAGGATCTTCTAGCTTTCATGGTCTCTGGTGAGAAGTCTGGTGTGATTCCTTTATATGTTACTTGGCCTTTTTCTCTTACTGCCTTTAATATTCTTTCTTTGTTTAGTGCATTTGGGGTTTTGATTATTATGTGACAGGAGGTATTTCTGCTCAGGTCCAGTCTGTTTGGAGTTCTGTAGGCTTCTTTTATATTCGTGGGCATCTCTCTCTTTAAGTTAGGAAAGTTTTCTTCCATAATTTTGTTGAAAATATTTGCTGGCCCTTTCAGTTGTAAATCTTCACTCTCATCTATGCCTATAATCCTTAGGTTTGGTCTTCTCATTATTTCCTGGATTTCCTGGATATTCTGGGATATAAGCTTTTTGCATTTTGCATTTTCTTTGACTGTTGAGTCAATGGTTTCTATGGTATCTTTGGCATCTGAGATTGTTTCTTCCATCTCTTGTATTCTGTTGTTGATATTTGCATCTATGGTCCCTGATTTCTTCTCAAGGTTTTCTATCTCCAAAGTTGTCTCCTTTGTGATTTCTTAGTTGTTTCTACTTCTGTTTTTAGATCCAGAATGGTTTTGCTCAGTTCCATCACTTGTTTGTGTTTTCCTTTAATTCTTTAAGAGATTTTTGTGATTCCTCTTTCATGGCTTCTGCCTGTTGACTCAAGTTCTCTTGCATTTCTTTAAGTTTTTTTTTTTTTTTTTTTTTTTTTTTTTTTGCATTTCTTCTTTATTGGCTTCTATCTCTTGAGCCTTATTCTCCTGCATTTCTTTAAGTGATTTTTGTGTTTCCATTATATGGGTTTCTAGCTTATTCATGTTCCCCTGTATTTCTTTAAGAAATTCATTTATGTCCTTTTTGTGTTCTTCTAGCAGCATCATGACCTGTGATTTTAAATTCATATCTTGTTTTTCTGGTGTGTTGGCGTAACCAGGACTTTCTGATGTTTGAGAGTTTTGTTAAGACTCTGCCATATTGCCTAGATTTCTGTTAGTAGCATTCCTGCATTTGCCCTTTGTCATCTTGTTCTCTGGTGTTAGTTGGTCTTGTCTCTGGCTGGTTTTTGAGCCTCCTGTGAGGCTCTAGGGCTATTTCTACAACACTGGATGGCTGGGTTTTCCCTGTCACAGATTGCTGATGTGCTGTCCTCCTCTTGGGTGCCCTTAGAGCCCTAGTGTGCCTTGCCCCAGATTGTCTCTGTGAACCAGGTGTTGCCAGTTTGCTTCTTCAGGGAGTGCTGATGGTGTATGCTGGGGGACCTTTTCTGAGTGCTGATCACTCTGCTGGGCAGCCGATCTCCCATTCAGGTTGGTGCACACAAGGCTAGCCTAGCTGCTCAGGCCCTGAGTCTAGCCAAAAGCCTGGCAGGCCAAGGCCAGAGCAAAGTTCCCCTCGGGCTATGAGTGTTAACTGATTCTGTCAGGTGTCCAGGATGGCGGAGTGTAGAGTGTGTGTGCTCCCTGAAAGTGCCGGGAGAGTCTGCTGGGCTAATAACCTCCTGGCAGGGTTGGCACACAGATGGCCCACCGAGCAGCCCAGGTCCTGGGGGCAGTCCAGGGCCTGTCGGGCCTAGCCCCCTGAGATGTTGGTCTTGAGTTAGGTTTGCGTACCTCAGGCTGTCTGATCTCTCTGGTGTCCGAGAACCAAGATGGAGGCGAGTCTCTCATAAACTGACTGGCAGGAGGCAGATTTCTGTCGCGGCTTCTGTGTGGTGAAAGGCGCTGTAAATCCGCCGCCGCTTGCAGCCCGGCTGGCCAGTGAAGGTCAGTGGTAGTGGGCACAGGTCCTTCCTGGACCCTGTCACCTTGGTTCCACTGCTGATGGCCCTTCCTCTGGACCAGCTGCTGCTGCTGTTGCCGCTGCCATCGCTGCCGAGGGTACCTTTCCCTTCCCAACTTCTTCCAGATTTTCCCTAATTCAACTACAGGGTTCAGCAGCTTCTGTCCATTGCTTGGGTGCAAATGTCTGCATCTGATTATTTCAGCTGTTTGTTGGGTCTTTTGGGGGGGAAGTCATGATAGGTCACTTTTTGTGAGCTCTCCATAGCCTCTGTAATAGTGTCAGGTGTTGGGACCTCCCATTAATCTGGATCCCACTGTGGGCCTGTCGCTGGACCTCCTTTTCTCAGGATCTTCTCCAATTTTGTCCCTCAGTTCTTTCAGACAGGAACAATTATGGGTCAGAGTTTTGACTGTGGGATGGCAACCCCCTCCCTCACTTGATGCCCTGTCTTTCTGCTGGAGGTGGGATCTGCAAGTTCCCTCTCTCCACTGAAGGGAATTTCATCTAGGGTCCCTCCCTTTGAGTCCTGAGAGTCTCTCACCTCCCAGGTCTCTGATGCATTTTGGAGGATCCCCCAACCTCCTAGCTCACTTCTTTCTGCTTGCCCTCAGGGATTTCAGGCCTTTTCTCCCACCTGATGCAGATCATGTTCTCCTCTCCCTCCCATGTCCCTCCCTCTCAAATTGTGGTTGGTTTCTTCTGCCTCCCAAATGGGACTGAGGAATCCTCACTTGGGCCCTTCAGCTTTTTAACCTTTTTTCAGTCCTATGGGCTGTATTTTGGGTGTTTGTCACTTTTTGGGGCCTAATATCCACTTATTAGTGAGTACATACTTTGCATGTCTTTTTTGTGTCTCAGTTACTTCTCTCAGGATAATATTTTCTAGTTCCATCCATTTGCCTGTAAAACCCAGGCTGTCTTCATTCTTAATAACTGAGTAATATTCCATTGTATAAATGAACCACATTTTCTTAATCCATTCTTCCATTGTGGGACATCTGGGTTGTTTCCTGCTTCTGGCTATCACAAACAAGGCTGCTATGAACATTGTGGAATATATGCCCCTGTGGCATGGTCGGGTATCTTTGGTTGGGTATATTTCCAAGAGTGGTATTGCTAGGTCTTCAGGTAGATCTATTTCCAATAGGAAATTAGGGAAACTACTTCCTTTCCAATAGCCACATATAATATGAAATATCTTGGGGTAATGCTAACCAAACAAGTGAAAGATTCATATGACATCAACTTCAAGTCTCTAAAGAAAGAAATCGAAAATCTCAGAAAATGGAGACATCTCCCATGCTCATGGATTGGCAGAATTAACACACTAAAATGGCCATCCTACCAAAGGCAATTTATAGATTCAATGCAATCCCCATCAAACTTCCAACACAATTCTTGAAAGACATGGAAAGAGAAATTCTCAAATTCACCCGGGAAGGCAAAAAACCCAGAAGAGTGCAAACAATAATTAACCATAAAAGAATGGCTGGGGTAATCACCATCCCTGCCCTCAAGCTTTACTACAGAGCAATAGTGATAAAAACTTGGCATTGGTACAGAGACAGACTTGTTGATTAATGAATAGAATTGAAGACTCAGAAATAAAATCATACACTTATGGGCACTTGATCTTTGATAAAGAAGCCAAAAATAGTCAATAAAAAAAAAAAAAGAAAGCATCTTCAACAAGTGGTGCTGGTCTAACTGGCTGACAATTTTTAAGATACCCGAGTACATGTAGTTCTCTACTTATCATCTGTCTCTTTTCTCTGGTTTTGTCTTCTTTCCCAGACCTGCCCCATACTTTTATTTATAAATTGCTCAACCCTCGACAGTGGATGAGTCACACACCATGCCATAGGCTGTCTGTTAATATAATTGGACATATCCTGCTTTTACATTTAAGGAGGATAGAAATACAGAAAACAGTCTTAGTGGCCTCAAGGAAAAAGTCAAGAAGAAAGAAACTTGTAAGCTGAGGTCTGAAAACAGTTAAAATATCAGCCTCTGTCAAATTAGTTTGCTGATATTAAAGGCAGTAGACACCTTTCCTTATGCTCCAAGATCAAGAATTGACAAATGGAACCTCATAAATTACAAAGTTTCTGTAAGGCAAAGGACACTATCAAAAGGACAAAACGGCAACCAACAAATTGGGAGGGCTAATATTCAATATATACAAAGAACTCAATAAGTTAGACTCCAGGGAGCCAAATAACCCTATTAAAAATGGGGTACAGCGCTAAACAAAGAATTTTCACCTGAAGAATTTTGAATGGCTGAGAAGCACCTTAAGAAATGTTCAACATCATTAGTCATTAGGGAAATGCAAATCAAAACAACCCTGAGATTTCACCTCACACCAGTCAGAATGGCTAAGATTAAAAACTCAGGAGATAGCAGGTGTTGGTGAGGATGTGAAGAAAGAGGAAAACTCCTCCACTGCTGGTAGGATTGCAAGCTGGTACAACCACTCTGGAAATCAGTCTGGCAGTTCCTCAAAACACTGGGCATGACAATTCCGGAGGTCCCTGTTATACCACTCCTGGACATATACCCAGAGAATTCCCCAGCATGCAATAAGGACACATGCTTTACTATGCTCATAGCAGCCTTATTTATAATAGCCAGAAGCTGGAAATAACCCAGATGCCCCTCAATGGAGCAATGGATACAGAAAACGTGGTATATTTACACAATGGAATACTACTCAGCAATTTAAAACATTGAATTCATGAAATTCTTAGGCAAATGGTTGGAACTAGAAAATATCATCCTTAGTGAGGTAACCCATTCACAAAAGAACACACATGGGATGCAGTCACTGATAAGTGGATATTAGCTCAGAAGCTCTGAATACCTAAGACAAAATTCACATATCAAATGATTCCCAAAAAGAAGAAAGGAGAGGTCCCTGGTTCTGGTCAGTCTTGATGCAGCAATGTAGGAGATTACCAGGACAGAGAAGTGGGAAGGGGTTGATTGGGGAATAGGCATTGGGAAGATGGCTTATAGGACTTATGGGGAGGGGGGAACTGGGAAAGGGGAAATCATTTGGAATGTAAACAAAGAATATAGAAAATTAAAAAAAAAATTTAAAAATGTCATCATGCCTCACTGTTTTGACTTTAGTGGATGTGTTATCATGAAACTTAAGTATTAGATGGTAACTTTGGCTAAATGGCTGTGAGGATTTACCCATGAGACCTTGGTTAGGATTCAGTGTTTTGCCATCTCTGAGTTGAGCACATGATGTTTTCCATCTTTTGAATAGGAAATCCCCTCATTCTTTAGATCTGAAAAAACATGGGTAGTAAAGTCAGCAAATCAGTCACAAAACTGGACCCGACAAGTGAGAATAGGTGAATACTAAAGATGAAGCCGGAGTGACCATCTTTTACATGGCATCATGGCAGCATTTTAGTCTTGGTCTTTAAGGATGGAGAGCCAGTACATTAAGCTCTATGGCACTGCCTCTTTCCCAACCATTCCTACTTAATTAATGGAAACATAAAGTTTGTCAGAATGAGGAAAGGAGGGTATTTTTCCTTTCTTGAGGTCCTGAAGTAAATCCAACATGGCTTGCTGAACATATTCACATTTTAAGAGCATAGCATGGATTAAGAAGCTTTGCTGGTTAGAATTTCTATTACATGACTTGAAACATTATAAAAATAACCTTAGCCATGGAGACCGATTTGTATATAGTATGGATAACAGACACAGACATGTACAAAAAACACATACACACAAACACACAGACACAGACACAGACACACAGACACACACACACACACACACACACACACACACACACACTATTCATTTTCCGAATGGCAGTGTGTTGTAAAATTCTGTTTTCTTTTCATTCCTGGGTGTTGTAAATAAACTGAATCTGTACAGTAGGCTTTTGTCAAGCTCCCTGAATGACAATTTTATTTTATATCACATCCTCGAGTGACAGCCAGAAACTGTTCTGCACCACCTCAGTACAAACAAAATTAGCTTTTCACAATATTTTTGCAGATGTTAAAGGTCATTAATAGAATGAAACCAGATGACTAAAGCAACACATTCAGAATGATTGGCCTTCATTTTTCTTCCTGGCTTAAAGACACAGAGACCCCTTTCTCTCCTACTTGGCTACATTTCACATTTTTTTTTCTAGTTACTTAATGGCTTCCAAAATCATAAAAAGTGGTAGGGTATGTATTTCTTGGCACATGCCTTCTTCCTTGTTTGACAGAGATAGAATTTTATTAGACAAAAAATAGTGTGAACTGTTTATTTTTTTAAAAAAACATTTTCTGTTAACAATTGCTGGAACTTTCTGTTTTCACAGGGTTAAACTTTTGTTATGAATTACATGGGATCTTCATTCCATGTGCAGAGACCCCAAGAAGCAATTAACTGGATGGGATGATACTGAATTTCTCTTAGAAAAGAAGTGGGTGAGCACAAGTCCAGTCTCACAGTTTAAAGATGTATTCTTGTTCAGGCTGCTGGCATTCTAGACATCCATCTTATTTCCTGTCTCATTTATAGTATTTGGACCATAGGTAAAGAAACTACAGTTAATATAAATGGATGTACCTCTGCCAGCCATAGCTGCAGATCACTTTGGAATTAGTATACCTTCTAAAATGATCCTTTACTATTCAGTAGGGAAATATTTGGAAACTAACGTTCATCATGTGGGGAACAGGATAAAATAAAATACAACTCACTCCATTTCTTAGTGAAAATGAAATAGCAGTGTAAATATGGTTCTCATTTTTTAGATATTACAGTTTGAATTTGAAATATACCCCAAAGGTCCATGTGTTAAAAGCTTAGTCTTCAGGCTGACCTGACTGGAAGCTGGAAGAACCTTTTTTTTTTTTTTTTTTTTTTTTTTTTGGTTAAGAAGGCTGGGCCTAGTGAAATGGTTGCTTATCGAGGATATGTTCCTAAGAGAGGTGTGAGGACACCCTTTCCCCACCAAATTCTTCTTGTCAGCCACTATGAGATGAGCAGCAGTCGGGGGGGGGGGGGGGGAGATGGGGGATGGCAGTCTTTGAAACAGTGCATCACAATGAACCTTGCTTCTACTTAACTTGTACATAGTATTTAGTCTCAGGTGTGGAAAGTACATCAGAGTTCCTTGTGGAAGAGGAGGAGATCTGTGGAGGAGGCTGCCCCCTCTCTCCTTATCTTTTCAATATTGTACTTGAGGTACTAGCTTGGGCAATTAGAAAACATAAGGATGTCAATGGGATACAAATTGGAAAGGAAGAATTCAAACTATCACTATTTGCAGATGATATGATAGTCTACCTAAGTGATCCAAAAAACTCCACTAGAGAACTCCTACAGCTGATAAACAATTTCAGCAGGTTATAACATCAATTCAAGGAAATCAGTAGCCTTCCTATACTCAAAGGATAAGCAGGCTGAAAAAGAAATTAGGGAAATGACACCCTTCACAATAGCCACAAACAGTATAAAGTACCTTGGTGTGACTCTGACTAAATAAGTGAAAGATCTGTATGACAAGAAGTTCAAGACTCTGAAGAAGGAAATAGAAGAAGACCTCAGAAAATGGAAAATTCTCCCATGCTCATGGATTGGCAGGATTAATATAGTTAAAATGGCCATTTTGCCAAAAACAATATACAGATTCAATGCAATACCCATCAAAATCCCAACTCAGTTCTTCATAGAGTTAGAAAGAGCAATTCTCAAATTCATCTGGAATAACACAAAACCCAGAATAGCTAAAACTATTCTCAACAACAAATGAAATTCTGGGGGAATCAGTATCCCTGACCTCAAGCAATACTACAGAGCAATAATGTTAAAAACTGCATGGTATTGGTGCAGTGACAGGCAGGCAGATCAATGGAATAGGATTGAAGATCCAGAAATGAACCCACACACCTATGGCCACTTGATCCTGAACAAAGGAGCTGAAGACCTCCAGTGGAAAAAAGATAGCCTTTTCAACAAATGGTGCTGGTTCAACTGGAGGTCAGCATGCAGAAGAATGCGAATTGGTCCATCCTTGTACTAAGCTCAACTCCAAATGGATCAAGGACCTCCACATAAAGCCAGACACTCTGAAGCTAATAGAAAAGAAACTGGGGAAGACCCTTGAGGACATCAGTACAGGGGGAAAGTTTCTGAACAGAACACCAATAGCGTATGCTCTAAGATCAAGAATAGACAAATGGGACCTCATAAAATTACAAAGTTTCTGTAAGGCAAAGGACACCATCAAAAGGACAAATCGGCAACCAACAAATTGGGCAAAGATCTTCACCAACCCTACATCAGAGAGAGGGCTAATATCCAATATATACAAAGAACTCAAGAAATTAGATCCCAGAAAACCAAATAACCCTATTAAAAATGGGGTACAGATCTAAACAAAGAATTTTCACCCAAAGAACTTTGGATGGCTGAGAAGCATCTTTAAAAAATGCTCAACTTCATTAGTTATTAGGGAAATGCAAGTCAAAACAACCCTGAGATTTCACCTTACACCAGTCAGAATTGCTAAGATTAAAAACTCAGGAAACAGCAGGTGTTGGCAATGATGTGGAGAAAGAGGAACACTCACTCCTCCATTGCTGGTGGAGTTGCAAATTGGTACAACCACTCTGGAAATCAGTCTGGTGTTTCCTCAGAATACTGGGCATGTCACTTCTGGAGGATCCTGCTATAACACTCCTAGGCATATACCCAGAGGATTCCCCAGCAGGTAATAAGGATATATGCTCCACTATGTTCATAGCAGCCCTATTTATAATAGCCAAACCTGGAAAGAACCCAGGTATCCCTCAATGGAAGAATGGATGCAAAAAATGTGGTATATACACATTGGAGTATTATTCACTCATTAGAAACAACGAATTCATGAAATTCTTAGACAAATGGATGGAGCTGGAGAACATCATACTAAGTGAGGTAACCCAGTCTCAAAAGATTAATCACGGTATGCACTCACTAATAAGTGGATATTAGCCTAGAAAATTGGAATACACAAAACATAATCCACACATCAAATGATTTACAAGAAGAATGGAGGAGTGGCCTGGTTCTGGAAAGACTCAGTGCAGCAGTATAGGGCAATACCAGAACAGGGAAGTAGGAAGGGGTTGATGGGAGAACAGGGGGAGGGAAGAGGGCTTATGGGACTTTTGGGGAGTGGGGTGCCAGAAAAGGGGAAATCTTTTGAAATATAAATAAAAATTATATCGAATAAAAAAATTAAAAAAATAAAATGCTAACCTTTTACAAATGTATATAAATAAAAAAAGTAAGAAGTCTGGGCCTAGTGGAATGGTTGGTTATCGAGGATATGTTCCTAAGAGAGGTGTTAGGACACCCTTTTCCCACCAAATTCTTCTTGTCAGCCACTATGAGATGAGCAGCAGTGTGGGGGTGTGGGAGCAAGGGGGTGGCAGTCTTTGAAACTGCATCACAATGAACCTTGCTTCTACTTAACTTGTACATAGTATTTAGTCTCAGGTGTGGAAAGCTGACTAGTACATCAGAGTTCGTTGTGGGCAAGTACTGCAGAGATACATACTGAAGGAGTACTGTCCTTCCACTCAGGTAAGGTTAGTTTTCATACAGCAAGCTATTCAATATGGCTGACTCATTTGTGGAAAGGGCCTTTGAATGGGAGATGTATGGACAGATGTATATAAATAGGGTTACTGTGATTCAGGGAAGATGAAAATATTAGATGAATAAGAGTGAAGAAATAAGCATCGCTTTGTCTTGAACATCCATGTACCACAAGAGTAGCTATGGAATCCTGGAAGAGTAAGCTGTATAGCAACCGCTAAAAATACTCATTGAAATGCTACTGCCCCTCAGTCTCTGTTTGGGTTCTGAGAGAACAGTGGACTACTGAGAGTGAAGGAGTTCCTAGATCAAGTTAAATGAGATGGGAAAAACCCATCTTAAATATGGGTGGCAGCATGCCATGGACTGAATAAAAAGGAGAAGGTAACATGATTATCAATATTCACCTCTTTCTTCGTCCTGGTCACAGATGAAATGTGGCCACGGGTCTCATGCCATTGGCATTACTATTTCATCACTGTGATGGACTTTATCTTCCAACAGGAAACTGAGACAAACACGTCTTCCTTTAAGTTGCTTTTCTTAGGAGTTTGGTCACAAGCACAATAAAGGTAACGAACACAGATTCCCACTAGTGAATGGATATAGAGACCTGTAGTTCATGAGCATGTGCAGAGAGGGACATGGCAGGAGAGTCTCTTATTGTGGCAGTGGTGGCAGAAGCTAAGAGTGGTTGAGAATGTTTAACATTAGCAGAAGGACAGAGCTGGGCTGTAGGGATTCCCCAAATCCATCATTTCCTGAGGAAAGAGAAAGGACAAATAAAGATGAGTAAGAAAAGTCTTGTTCAAGGAGATGAAAACAGAAGAGGTTATTGTCCTGAATGTAGGAGCCAGTCCTCTGAGCACATTCTCTGGCCATGGAGGCAGGGACCCTCACATTATGTTACCCCGAAACACCAGGTAGGAGCCCATGTGTATGTTCGTAGATATGCTTCTCTAAGACCATTGCTGCAGAGTGAAGTGTAATAATACTTCTTGATTTGCACATGTATCAATGGAATCCATACACATATGATGTTCCATCTCTAAATGAAAAATTGCAGAACAAAATAAAAATTTCCTTAAACATTGTAAATGGTAGGAGTGTGCAATTTAAAATGTCATCCTTCAGGTGGAGTATATGAACAAGATTCCTATAATCAATCAGTCAGAGCAAACTATTATTTTGGGACTCTTTGAAAGTAGATAAGCTGAAAATATAATATTTTAAGAATAAGAGGAGAATGATGATAGATGAAAATTGCCTTTTATATCAACATATTTGGTTCTCAGTTAAATTTAGTGTTATTTCCTTTATAGAATCATAACAAGTTAGAGAATTCACATACCTCAAGATGGCAATAAATATTGGTGAGAAAACCTTACATTTCCCAGAAACTACTCTAATATCTTTCAAACTTAATGTACTATCTGTGTAAAGTCAAACAAGAATTTTTTTATTACAGTGTGTGAGCTTGAGTTATTGCTTTAAAAGGTTTAAAGAACAAAATTCAATTGGCTCCTACTTTTCCATTATATACTGCATACACTATAACATACAGTTGTGCATGTCACATTAGAATATAAAGGTATAAAGGTATATAATATAAAGAGGACAATATTAGGGGCCTGAAATTCCCATGCTCTGGATGGTAAGTTTACATTTTTAAAAAAATGAGTGATCTTAGAAGTCACAAAACTCAAGCCCAAGTAGACAAAAAAGAAGTCAATATAAAACCAGATACATTAAATCTGATAGAAGAGAATGTGGGGAATAGATTTAAATGCACTGGCACAAGAGACAACTTCCTAAACAAACAAACAATCACAAAGGCACAGGCACTAAGGTCAACAATTAATAAATGGGTGCTTATAAACCTGAAAAGCTTCTGGATGGCAAAGGACACTGTCAATAGGAAAAATGGAAGTCTACAGAATAGAAAAATTCTTCCCCAAACCTACATCTGACAGAGGGCTAATGTTAAAAATATATAAAGAGTTCAAGAAACTAGGCATCATCAAAGCAAACAATCTAATTTAAAATGGGGTACACATGCAAACAGAAACTTCTAAATAGAGAAATCTCAAATGGACATGAAACACTTAAATGTTAAACATTGTTAGCCATCAAGGAAATGCAAATCAAAATGATTCTGAGATTCTATTTTTATACCTGTCAGAATGGCTAAAATCAAAAATACAAGTGACATCTCATGTGGTAAGAATGTGGAGCAAAGGGAACACTCTCCATCACTGGTGGGAATGCAAACTTGTATGGCCACTTTGGAAATCAATATGATGGTTTCTCAGAAAATCGAGTATAGTTTTATCTCATGAACAGGTTCTACCACTCCTGGACATATAACCAAAAGATGCTCCATCCTACTACAAGGATACTTGCTCATCTATGACCATAGCAGTACAGAAACTTGAAACAATTTAGATATGACTCAATCAAAGAATGGATGAAGAAAATGTGATACATTTACACAATGGAGTATTACTTAGCTGTTAAAAACGATGACCACATGAAATTTGTAGGCAAATGGATGGAACTAGAAAAGATCATCCTGACTGAGGTAAACCAGACCTACTTGTAGGTGGGTATTAGCCATCAAGTAGAAGATAACTGTGCTTTTTAAAATCACAGACACAGAGAAGCTAAGTAGCAAGGGGTGACAAGTTAATCTCACTGTGAAGGGGAAATAGAATAACCTTTGAGGGTGGATGGGGGAATGGGTCTCAGTGGGGAGGTGGAGATGGGAACAGGAAGAATTACCATGGAGGAGGGAGAGAGTATTCTAAGAGACAAATGGAATGAGGGGGAGCTATCTCTGGGGCAAGCTATAAACCTAGTGTAATAGAAACTCCCAGGAATCTATGAGGGTGACCCTAGCACTGGGGGGATACTGAGGCTAAATTGACTATCACCTATAACCAGGCAGGACTTTCAGTGGAAGCCCTGGGACCAACCAAGCCACAAAAAACTTTGACTTGTACTTTTTTTCTGCTTACAAGATAGCACAGCACGTGGTATAGGTGGCACAGAAATTGTGGGAGTGACCAACAAGGAGACTCCTACAATGACTGCTCCAACTTGACATCCAAGAAATGAGCCTACCCCTAACAATGCTTGGAGGATCAGGAACCAGAAGTTGGATAACCCAAAGACCCAAGATAAAACCAAACATGACTGACTGGCCAAAAATAAAAGAAAAAAGAAAAAGAGAGAAAAGAAAAGAAAAAAAAGGCTTTGGAATTCTGCTATACTCATAGATTGGTGCCCAGCCCATTTGTCATCAGAGAGCTTTCACCCAGCAACTAATGGAAACAGATGCAGAGACGCACAGCCAAACATTGGATGGAGCTTGGGGAATCCTGCTGAAGAGAGGAGCAAAGATTGTTGGAGCCATAGGAGTCAAGGACACCACAAGAAAATCCACAGAACCAACTAACCTCGGCTCATGAGGCTCACAGAGACTTAACCATCAACTGGGGAGCCTGCATGGAACGGACTGAGGCTCTCTGCCCATATGTTATAGTTGTGTAGGTTGGTCTTCTTGTGCGACTCCTAACAGTGGGAGGAAGGGGCTGTCTCTGATTCATGCCTGCTTTTGGGAACCATTGCTGCCTAGACCATCTTTAATAAGAAAGCAGGTGCCTACTCTTACTGTAACTAGACATGCCATGGCTGGTTGATAGCCGCAGGAAGCCTGCACTTTTCTGGAGAGAAAGAGATGAAGAATGGATCAGACACAGGGGTGAAAAGAGGTTTGGGGTGGCAGAGACTGGGAGGAGAGGGGGGAGTGGAAAATGTAGTCAGGATATAAAAGTATGAGTAAATAAGTAAGTAATAACTAAGAAAGTAAGTAAATAAATAATAAAAAAGATCCTAGAAGTTAACATCCAGAAGGAAATATATATACAGTCATCATCTGAGAAAGTGAGATAGAAATTGGAGCCCAAGGACTTATTCAAAGTCATCAAGATTCAGAGAGTACCAGTAATAATGATACTATCATACCAATATCAACAACAACTATATTAATTACTTCTGCAAACTACCGTGTGCCAGGTGATGAAGCAAGCCTAACATACCAGCTTATTCATCCCTTACCAGGAAGACTACTTTTTCTGTTTAATAGAAGATGAAATCTCTACACTGAGAGATTAAATCATGTTTCGCCCAAGTTTAATAAAGCAAGGATAAATTTCACAGTCTCCTTTTATGATATTAAAATCAGACAATAATTGACAATTATGATTAAAAAATAATTTCAGAAAATATGACAATGCTTCTTTTGTCACAATGTTGCCTCCATCTTCAGGGTCCCCACTTAATCTAAGGTGACCCAAGTCTTACTATCTTAGATCTTTGAAACTTGAAGCTTGGTCTCTCTTCTAGGAAATCTTATTGAGCTTTAGCTACCACAATAAGTCTTTTAAAATACCCAAACATAAAAAGACAATGCCCTCTTCTCAGGAAAACTTTAGTTGATAGGAGAAGCAGAAATCAAAGTCCCAGTCCTGGGGACGACATGAGGTAACGAATTGCTCAAGTTAGGGATCTGAGATGGGAGATCCTAAGGTGGTGGGGATGAGACTTCTTGGTCAACTGGCCTGCCATCACAGGCCAGAGGATGCGCAAGATGAATAGATAGCTGTCTTTGGATGCACGACATCCTTTCCTATGATATAAACTACTATTTGGACATTTCATACCATCATGGTGAGATGATTATTCAATTTCAGGATCCATTTATTGTTTTCAAGTCTCCCATCTTCCACTGAAGATCATGTAGTGGTTCTCTTTCTCTCACCTAGCACCTCACTGTGGTGTAACGACAACTACTGAAGCCAAGCACTGTCAGGTCAGTTCAGCCTTAACCATGACATATACTTGTCCAATAAAAATCATTCTGTCTAACATATTTGCTCTTATGTGATCGTTTGAAAGGAATAGTTCTTTTATTAGTATGTATGCTTACTTTTATCTTTTAAATTATGTGTGTGTGTGTGTGTGTATGAGTGTGTACACATGGGTGGATATTCATAGAGATCAGAAGCATTGGGTTCTACTGCAGCTGGAGTTATAGGCACTTGTGAGCTGCCTGAATTGGGTGCTGGGAGCTGAGCTTGAGTCCTCTGTAAGAGTGCATGAGCAGTTAATCGCTGGGTCCACTTTCCAATCCCCTAGAAGAATTATGAATAGTGAAAGCATGTCCAACCAACTTTAAGTTTGCACCTTTAGACTTGCTTGTCAGCTGGAACTCTGGCTTATCTCTGGCAGTAGTTATGTGGGTGAGATTAAGGCTTTTGAACTTCAGTGTTTTTCTTATTAAATGAGATAGCAATGCTTTGAGGCTTGTGGCAGAGGAGGAATGTGAAGTAACATGAATATATTTTATTGGCAAATGGTGTCTGAACATCTGCTGACTTAGTCAATGGAACAATTTTTACAGAAGCAACACAAGATTCTGTGCAAGATGGAGGAGCAATCAGGACGGCGTTAGGGTAGAACACAGTCAGATATGATTGTTACAGGCATGGATGTTTCTAGAGGAAGAGTCCCAGCTCCCACAAATGTTGAATATTTTGCAAGTTGGAAAAGTCCCAGCTGCACCATCAAGCTTAATTTAGTCACAGATCAAATGCCATCACACATTTGTCTCTTCCCAGCTGCTTTTGCCTTGGGCTGGGAAAAGTTATAGCTGTAGAGCACAGATCCCCTGCCGACCAACTGTGAAGCTTGGGGGCTGTTCAGTGAGTTACTTCAAGCTTGAGCTAATGAGGATGCTTAGCACAGTCCTTAGCAATTTGTCAACACCTTGGCGTTCTAGAACCATTTCCCAGGGCACCAAGTAAACATTTAAATGCGAGCGACAACACGGGCTTCTCATTAAGAATCATGTTATATGTTCACTGGGTGCTTTATCCTGCTAGTTTAGAAACAAAAGCAGAAATTCTTCTTTTGCTGCTGCTTCTTAACTGTGAGCACGACCTAAAGAGCAGATTCTTTCTCTTTTTACAATTTTGCTTTAGCTTGTAGTCTCTCTCTCTCTCTCTCTCTCTCTCTCTCTCTCTCTCTCTCTCTCTCTCTCTCTGTGTGTGTGTGTGTGTGTGTGTGTGTGTGTGATATGCAAACAGGAATCTCTGTATGTGTGTTTGGAGCCCAGAAGCTGATGTCTGATACATTCCTCGATGGACATTCACTTTCTTTTTGAGGCTGGAGGTGAAGCGTTGTCTTTTCTAGGCTGCCTGGCCACTGGGCTCCTGGGATCTTCCTTTTGACCCTCTCAACACTGGGATTGCAACCATGCAGCCATGCCTAGCTTTCTAGGTGGATGCTGGAGATCTCAATTTAGGTCCTCTTGCTTCGCTGGCAAGCTTTTTGCCAACTATGCCACCTCCCATCCTTTAGCACATAGAGGGCATAAGACAGAATCTGTAGCAGTTGCTATTACTTAAATCAAAGTTCTTCATCTTTAAGGAAGACTGCATTTGAGCTGGTCATCTGAAGCCAAATCATTGTCCAAGGCTCAATGGAATCAGGGCTGATCTAACAAAGCTTTTTGGGTTAGGTTTCCCTGAGCATTTTGTTTTCATGGGTGATTTTGAAAATTCACAGCTTCCATAGCCACACTGATTTCATCAAGTTGAATGTTTTAATTGCTGAATAGGAAAAAAAAAACTAAACAAAACAAAACAGAAAAACACTGGAAGACACTGTGTGAGAAAAGCAAAACCTGACTATTGAGAGAAGGTACAAGGCCAGCGATAGCATCAGTTAAAAGTGAATTCAGGTACCTATGAAAAGTAGGATCAGAATTACACAAAACTGTTAACCTTTGCATAAGATCAGAGAGAAACATCCGCGGACTCAGTAGACATGACCCAAACTGAAGAAGATGTAAATCTCCTGATCACTAGGGATGATTTCAGATAAGATTACAAACTCATTTTTAAAAACTAAGCATATGCAAATGCCTTGAAGGATTCATGTCAGCAGTTTCTTTTGTAGAGCTGAATCTGCTTTCACAAGATATAACTGTTGGAAATACCCAGCACGAATTTTGGCTCAGCACTTCGGCGAGGCGAGTTTCAGACCTGTGATTTGAGAAGGTGGAAGGCTCGCATTGTTTTGTGCCAGTATCCGTATCAGGGACTGTAAGTAGAGCCCTTGTCCCACACCAGGCCAGCTTGTGGAATGAAATCGAATTTCTCAGCTGGAGAAGTTACTTAGAGGAGTGTTGCCCCTCCTTCCCTGACTACTTCCCATGATGCTCAGGGGTTGCTCTTGCTTCCCTTGCTCACTTAGGTGGAAGCCATTGTTTTCCTAGTCAGTGAGTTCAACCACAGTTGTCATCTGATATGTTGTTGTTGTTTTTCTTATTTGTGGTCATCTCTGTCCACCTAGCTCTCACTACTGATTAGAAATGGTCAGAGATAGCCCTGCTTGCTCTAGCTTCTGTAGAAACAATTCCATGGGATGATGCAGCAGCTGGTCCTGAGAATGAGGCTTCTTACAATAGGTACAAATGCTTCAGAAGAAACACACTCTGTTCTGTGACTCCTTTGCCATATTTAGTTCCTATGAAAATGTAACAGAATAATTCAGTTAAGAGCAATGCAAAAAAAGTAAGATCCTAACTGAAAAGTGATTGTTTAAAGCACGGTTGATTGCTCTAGCTTGCTATCGTATCCTTCTATGTGCTTGAAGGACAGGGAGGCTTTGCTAAGAACTCCCTGTCCATGAGCATCTTGAGAACATTCCAAGGTTGTTGTTCCTCCAATTTGGGGCAAAAGCCTTGGGTTTGATGAAATTGCATGGCAGGTCAGCTGATCCAAAGGTTAAACTATTTTAATATTTCTCGGCAGGATTTACCAAACCTGATGAGTTGGCCTGCCTTCAGCTGGGTTGTTGCTGCTTTAGCATTATTTAGAAATATTTTTAGCCCTTTGTCATCTGTTTCTGATCATCCAAACTGAGGTGGCTTGTCACCAGTCACAGGGGAACATGGACTGTGTTCAGGATCACAATTCTGAACATAGCAAAAAATGCAGAGCAAGTACACCTTTGCAGGGCCTGCTGCCTTTCTTCCCAGGGTTCAAAGCAGAGTGGAAATTATCAAGGAAGCTTGGGCATATTTGACATCTCCCTGGTGAAATCAATGACACCAAGGGACTTAGGTTTATAGCACTGGATCATATTCTTCCAGAATTAACTTATTAGTTAAAGACCTCAGACATTTCTAAGTAGTCATAAGAATTTCTTTATCCAGGTCAGTTTTCTGCAAAGCAGTTGTTGACTATTTCCTGACATTTTTTTACATTTTGAAATAATCTTTACTCAGACATTTAAATATAGATAACCCCTATGCTCACTCACAAGAATGTCTTCTATTTCTCCTTCAAAAATTACAAAGATTTTAAATCGAAAGGCTTTCTTTAGAGACAGAATATCACTATATGGCTCAGGCTGTCTTTCAGTGAAAGTTTGTCCTACCTTAGGCATGTGGTGGGCTTACCAGGGTGGCATTGTGCCCAGTGGAAGCCCTTAAGCATGAAGACAACAAACCTCGATTATTAAATCTGCTCCTTACCCCAGATCATTTGTTCTTGCATAAAAATGGTTCATAGGAAAACATCTAATCACGTGTGCTTATGAACAGCCCTAGACAGTGAAGGCCCAGGTGGCAGAACATGTTCAATGAAGCCTTATCATTTCCCTTTAAGGAATGATAAGTTGAACACTCACAAACTTGCAGACAACACTCATTTATAAAATTATTGTAGAGGGCAGATGAAGTCTTAAGTATTTGGTAAAGGCTTCCCTCAAATTGGCTTGTAGGCAAGTCTACGGTTATCTTCTTGACTAATGATGAATGTGGAAGGGCTCAGCCCACTATGGGTGATGTCATACCTGGGCAGGCAGTCCTGAGGTATATAACAGAGCAGGCTGAACAAGACATATGGCAAGACAAGTCAGTAAGCAGTGATCTTTCCATGTGTTCTGCTTAAGTTCATGTGTCTGGGTTCTCATCTTGACGTCCTTTCATAGTAGTAGAGGCAGAAAAAGGCAGAGAGAAGGAGAGAGTAGAGAAGTAGAGGCCAGCCATGACCGCATGGAGTGAGGGGGGAAGGAAAGGGAGAGAGAGAAGATTCCAAGAGGGCAAGAGAAAAGCAAGCAGGAAACTGGAAGAGAGGGAGGAGGGGGAAGCAGCCCCTTTTATAGTGGACCAGGCCTACCTGGCTGTTGCCAGGTAACTGTGGAGAGGAGCATACCTGGCCATTGCTAGGCAACTGTGGGGTGGAGTTCAGACAGAATGCTAACACCACCAATTTGGACTGATACTAATATCAGGTCACCCATGTTCTAATGACTGCTTTCTCTTGCCTTTCTGGCACTCTCCTTGTTCCTGTCTCTGCACTGAAGCATGCTGGCTGCTGTGTTGCTGCCTCAGGTGTGTGCCTGGCTTCCGGAGATATATATCACCAGGCCTAGCGCCCCTGTTCTTTCCTTCACATGCTCAGGGAGGCTTTGAATTTCCTGAAGTGTGGGGGCAGATTGTACTCATTGAGATTTTGGCAGCATCTTTCTAGAATTTTATGTCATGTTGCTTAAACAGGGACTGCTTTGTTGACACACATTAGCCATATGGGAGCGATTCGGATGGTGCTACTGACAGCCGTGTCTGCATTGCTGTTTGTCTTTTTACCCCTAGTCCTGAAACAATTCAGGGCCGAAAGATTCTGTTGACATCGAGTGGAAGATTTGCTTTTTCTTCTCTCACTTTCCCTCTCTGCACAACTTGCTTCTTATTTGTAGATGCAGGTGAATTGCTGCGAACCTATCAGAATGCAGTCTAGTATGCGTGCTGCAGCATCTTTTATTTTAAGAAACATGTTATTAGTTTCCACTGATTTAGCTGTGAAAAACCCCCAAAGACTAAAAAAAGCCAACTGTGAAAAATAAGCTAATAAGATGAGTCAGAGGGAAAAGTTTCAATGCTAGAAAATGAATCATTACAAAGATAGAGGCAGGGTAATGGTAGGAGGGTCTTATTGGCTGTTTGGACAAGTCAGACAAGAAAACCTTTTCAAGTTTTAATAACAATAATAATACTCCCTCCAGAACTGTCACATACTCAGGCAGTTTGCAAATGCTTCCTATAGTTATTTCTTCTGGCTGAGAAGTGGAAATTTTGATCAAGTTTTGGAAGGGATGAGAGAGAAAACATTTAGATGATTTCCCACCTCTAAATGACCTTAGATGACCTGTTGAGTTTGAAGACGGTCTCCATGTAAGGCATCTGCAGCATGTGCACTAGGCTGTCAAAGAACACACTGTGGAAATAACACTTAAATATGTGAAATATTGTGATCATTCAACAATTTCCATGATGAAGATCCCTTGTTAGTTATAGAAGTAGAGCAAGGAGTGGCATTAATTTTTACAGGTTAAAATAAAAAGAATAAAATTATGTTGTGAATCTATTGATAGAAAGTGCGAGAACAGTCAGAGATAATGTATTTATTAATATCACACTTGCAGCTGGGCTGTAGCTCAGAGTCAGAGAGCTTACCTGAGAAGGCACAGGGGAATTTTGTAGGATGACGAAATTCTCTCTGTCTTTTCTTATCATTCCCCCATATATGATGAATCAGCTAAAGTGCCTCTATTCCTAAAATCTAGATCTTTTTATTACATAGTGATTGTGCTCAGAATGTGATCAGGGCCAGTATTAGGTTTTAGCTGTGCTTTAAGTTTGAAATTGGTAAATAATGGGATATGGAGATTTTTAGTCAACCCAGGTAACTCACTCTTTTTGAGGAGAAAGACCTTCTAACATTAGAGCTTTTGGAATACACCCAAAATATACAGACTGGGACTCTCTGTGATGAGTCTATTGGTGGTAAACCAGGCTTGAAGGATCTGTAGAGTGGTGGGATTGAGGGAGGGTGATGCTCCAGGGAAGTTTCTGGAGTATTTGCCAAGAACATTTAATGTCTTGCCTGGGATAGCAGCCAAAGCACATTTGTCAAACTCATTAATTGTACTTTTAAAATGTGCAACTTATTATATGCTAATTATACCTCAATAAGGCTGAATGAAAAATTGATTTTTACTGAGACAGAGTGTAAGTATAAATTAGAAAAATTATTGAGTAGAAGACAGTGATCACATATATAAAATAAGAATGTGAATAGACGTTAAACTTTTCCGAAAATTAGAATGTGTGGCCCTTTGAAAATACAATCTCTAGCTGTTGATTAAATTCACCCATGTTAATCTAAGAATTGAATATTTTTCAGTCATCATTCGCTTAACTGTTATTAGATCTGACTAACAATGTTCAGATTCCCCAGAATTTCTATACAGGCTTTGATGTCAAAATAGTACATTATTTTGGTAGAAAGAAAAAAAAATCCAGAATTTCTCTAAGTGTGAACAAGCATCCCAAGTCTCCTTGCTTTACATTTTATTTTCTCAGCTAAATGTGTCTTGAATAAGATTATAAAAAGAGACAATCATAGATTTTTGTTTTGTTTTATTTGTTTGTTTGTTTGTAGGCACTTTTTTTCTTTCAGAGGGAAGACAGTACACAGAGGTGTGTTGAGTATCAAATGTGATTAGGCAGCTTCTCCTCTAACACGAGTGGCTAAAAGAATACCTGACATCATATCTGAGGCTGCATTAGGACCCACTCTGGCCAAAGCAAAGGTTGGGAGGAGTTTATTTCTTTGTCTAAAAGGGCATTTGGCACACTTTGGTGCTGAAGCACCTTTAGAGTTTAATAGTTATCCTCTGACCTAATCAACTGTTTACGGTTTGTGTATTTTAAATTATGTGTGTGTTTGTGTTTTGGAGGGCCTGTGGAAGCCAAAGGTGTTTGGGAGTCACTTGGTATGGCTACTAAGACTCTAATGCAGATTCTTTGGAAGAGCAGTCCTTAACCATGCAGCAGTCCTTAGCCATCCTTAAACATGCAGCCATCTCTCCAGCCCTGACTTAGTCACTTTTATTTCTCATTTGAGATACCATAAGCAACTAGAAATGCCCTTCCTTTTTCTAATGTTCTGAATTTATTTCAAAGTTAAGACTTTATTGGACACCTAATTACAGTGTGCAGTGCTAATTTATTATTTGCACAAATGATATTAAAGTGAAAGTTTCCTCTGTAGGCATTTCTTACCATGATGAATCATGCATATATCAAAAGATTGTAGCATATTCTCTCATAGCCTTGGAATTCTACATGGGATAGAAACAGCAATTTATCCATGTTAGAGAAAGTTTCTCACTTTGCTGGGTGAGTGCTGATCTATGCACCATGATTTGTGGACCTAATTTGGCTTCATTTGTTCTGTTTCAAGGAATGTCAATTTAATGATCCATTGTTATAATTGTAGGATAATAAAAATACCTAACATTTTTAAGACCCAAAGTAATCCCAAATATTTCTCATGGAAACCTAAAATCCCACCCATACAGTGTTCTGAGGGAAGACAAGGAGTCCATGTTTAGTACACCTGGGAAATTCTTTATAGTGTTGCAGTTATTTTGTTTTTGTTTGTAGTGTGTATAACTATTGCATCCTATTAGAAAATGAGTGTCTTATTACAGTGAAGATCCATGATGGACTTAGATTAATTCAGGACTACTTAGTTATCTATTGGTTCTCAGAAAAAATATGGTTAGAAAATAATTTCTTTGCAAAACATTGTGTACCATCTTTAGTTTTCAAACAACCGAAGCACTTATAGAACCTAAGTTGCCTTCCCTAACCAACAGGTAAGTAATCTAATGAAGAATATATAAAGCCACTCAGCCATCTCTTTATCTGTTTATCTGCTCATCTACCCATCAATCCATCCATTCATCCATCCACCCACCAACCCATCCATCAAACCATCAATCCATCAAACCATCTATGAAACCATCTATCTCTCCATCCATCCATCCATCCATCCATCCATCCATCCATCCATCCATCAAAACATCCATCTACCTATTCATACATGCATCCATTCATCCATCCATCTATCCATCCACTTACCCATTTGTCTATCCATCCATTCATCCATCCATCCATCCAGATATCCATCCTCTCAACAAAATGTGTTTGTCTCTATTTTAAGGTTTCTGGCTATGGAACTAAACTAAGTAAAATTGATTCCTGTCTTTAAAAAATTTATATCCTAGTGGAAAGTGGATACATTTGTAAAAAAAAAAAAAGCATGCAAAAATGTCTAAAATGATTCAAACCACTGATACATATGACACAGTGGTACTAGTGTGGTTCTGGGGTACATTTTTGACATGGGTGATGATGTAAGAACAGATAGTTTCATCATCTGGAGACCTGGGGTAAGTGTAGCGTGAATTTTTATTAGGGCTATAGACTCAGGAAAGAAGTCACATAAGGTATAATTCTCTCTTTAAAGCTGCGCTCTTAAAAAATATTCATAATATAATTTGTAGACCCAATCAGCTTTCTGGAAAGTTAAACTTGTCCAAATGAGCATCAGTATGCTGAGGAGTCTCCTGCAGAAGTTTGCATTTAAGTGATGGGTGCCTTGTTTACTTGTGTGCACATGTGGTTTTCAACTGTGGGTATCACATAAGTTAGGCAAATATTCTACCATTCAGTTTAATTTTTACTTTTTATCTAGTGATAAGAGTCACACTAAGTTCTTTCACTGTTCTTGAACTGATTTTGCCTCCACCTATGGACTAGTTGGGAATATAGGCCTAAGCTGCTGAGGCTGCCTTGCAGAAGTCTCTTGGCAGAAAAATAGCATCACTTTACTTGAGTTAGCTTTGAAAGTTCTCTAAACATTATCCTACCAAATATATTTGTTGCAAATAAGGTACAAGCTTGTCTGGACTCTAGGAGAGTCCCTTTGTTATTAAAAAGCACTGGCTATGAACATCACTTCTGTGGTCATCTTTGTTGAACAAAACTTGTCAAAGCCACTCAAACCTTAGGAGGCAGCTTGCGGGACAGGTTATTTTTCATCATCAGTGTTCAGGCCAAGGAAGGGTCAAGACTTCCAGGAAGAGCAGGAACACCACACAGCCCTGGCTGAGCAAATGGCATAGCTAGACTGTGGAGGTGAGAGAGCTGGACCTGTGCAAGAACTGTGTAACAAAGTCCTTTCATCTAGATGAGTCTGGGCCTTGTTCAAAAGGCTGAAGGAAATGAACAGGGTTAAGGGTAGTCTTGGGAAGCAGTTTTGTGTTCCAGTTTAGGTAAACCACTTGTTTTGCTGCTTCTTGAGTGATCAGCCAGAATCTTAAAAAGAGAATGTTGTGGGAGGAGGTGCATGTTGGGTAGTTGTGACATGTTGTCCTATGATAAGGTGACGGAAGTGGTAAGAACCAAGAGTGGATTGGATATGGTGAAATTAACTTCAGGGTCATCAGGGACAAGATGGTTTTGAGCATTATATGAACATGACACTGGGGACACTGTTGTTTATGTGGGTATTGCTGAAGGGGTAAGAGTCTCCTAGAAATGGAACATATATTATCATGTGACATTATAGAAGTTTATCAGTCTTTGCTGTATAAGAAGGAAGTGACTTTGAAAATTGCTTTATTCAATCTAAGAAGTGTACACTGCATGTGTCAAGAATTGGGCTGAGTGACCTTAAGAAAATCTTATCTAAAGGAAGATCAGCACAGGGTCATGATTGAGTTTCAGCCTGTGGTTTAAAAAAATCAGAAATTTCATCTTATTCCTTGGAAGGTTCTAGAAACTTCAAATTGCAATTCCTGTTCTCTCAAATCAGCTGCAAGCTCATTAATTCACAGCTCCACAGTGAAACTCAGTTCTTGGTTAGGAAAATACAATTTTTCCCCTAATGGGTTGCCCTTTCTTCCTGAGCATGCTTGCTTTTATTGTTCAGGAAGGACAAATGTGTTCAGGCTGCAGAAGGAGAGCTGCACATTGAATTCAGCAGAAGAAAAAAAACCTCAGCTCACAGGCAGTGTGCCCACTTCAAACAAGATCAGAATAAACAAGACATTAAGGGACACCTGTCTGAATGATGTTTATGGAGTGACGGTCTGTATATACAAGTAATTTGTTTGATTTCATATGAATAAACCTCATTTTCTACATTTTCTACCGAGACTCCTTCAGTTATTCATTAAATAAATGTCTGCAGTCCTCTCTACCTGTGAGCTCCATATCTTCAGATTTGATGAACCGTGGAGGAAACTGTAGTTAGGTCTACAATGGTTGCACCCATGGTAGATGTCCACAGGAAATGTTACTTGTCATCACTCTGGAACAGCAGCCTGACAACAATTTTCATGAGGTTTACATTGTACAAGACATTAGGTCCAACCTCAGTTTCTATCAGGAAGCTGAGCACTTTTGGTTGAATTTCTGTGGGATCCTCGATCCAACCCTGGCAGACATAACTGGAGAATAGACTCTACTAGTGGTTAGCATGACGTAGAAAGCACAAGTCCCTGTAGCGGACAGCTCTGTTTCTCAAGCTTTCCTTCCTAAGTCTTCTAAGAGTTGCTGAAGCATTGGATGGCTAGCAGCCACAGGATCTACTTCCTCAACTGCAGGTCTCACCATCCTCATCTTCAGGAGTCCCAACTTACTGCTCTGTAGCAGGGACCCAGAGTTCTGCTTTAAATTATGCAAAAACTGGGATGGATGTGGATGGAGTGCTCCTCCATCTATGCTTGAGGGACTCTGCTACAGGAGAAAGGTGTCCTATGCTGTCTTCTGTGCAGATTCTTTATCCTACTGACATTATCAATAGCCAGTCACCTCTGCTGAGGTCCCAGAAGAATCTTCTAGCCTAGAAATTGAGTAAACAGTGTTGCAGCTAAGCAGTGTTCTTAGAACTCTTCAGATAAAGACACAGGCAGTTTAAAGCAGAATCTTCCTGAACCTTTGGTTCGATAGGGTCTTTTGGGTGACTGGTTAATGTGTGGTATTCAAGTACTGCTCATTTAGGTATGAGAATTTCTCTTGTTTATAATAACCCCATTTACACTTGCAAATGCTGTCCTGTGCTCAGAGAACATTATGAGGGGACGGTAAAAGGCTTTGGCAGATAACAGACCCATTTCTACGTCACTAGTCACTAACCCCTCTTCCTCTTTGTGTCTTTCTTCAAGTTTCTGCACACTTCTCTGATCCTAGTCATAATAGTTTAGCCTGCTGAGGACTTTGTGTCATCTCTGTGTTGAGCACCAATGTCTCCCACTCACTGATGAGGCAGAGAGCAAACTCTTCCCTCAACCATTTCATAGCCATGCATCTGTCGACATACCTGCGTGATGGTGAATGGTGTTTTCACCTCACAGGATTTCAGCCCAGGGGCTTCCCTTTACTTTAAGTACACTTCCATATGTTTTGTTCTCCCAAATAGGTTCTCAGTGACATGCTATTAAAAAACCAAATAGTTCCTGGCTGTGAAGCTCAGAATGCAATTCAGCACATTTGTGGGGAGATGTAAACATTACTAGGGCTTAATCTTTGAACTTTTTCATCCCACCAGAAACAGATTTCATACCTTGGCAATACCTGTGTATCTATACAAGACACTAATCTATATTCTTCTTCTATAAATTCCTCTTCTGGATATGTAAAGCAGATGAATTCATAAAAATATGCTAATTAGTGACCAGCTTCTTCCCTAAAATGTAGTGTTTCATGGTTCACCCTGCTTGTGTCAAAGGACATCATTTTTACAGTGCTGCATAATAGTCTACTATAAGGAAATGCTATTATCATATTTAGTTCTTTATTAAGTAATGAACATTTGAATTGTTTTCAATTTGGGGCTCTTTTGTACTAAGCTATCTTGAATATAACTTACTTCTTGTTTATTTATTTATTTTTCCTGATCATATCACATTATCATTCCAGACAAAGCCCTTAGAGCACTGCTGTTTCTCGTTTTCCCTTAGTCACTTGCCTTCTTCCACCTTTCCCCCATTTCTCTCTTATTTTTCTATTTTTGTAAAAGTTTTATTTTTGAGACTGTAATATGAAAACATCATATCCTCCTCTCCCTTTTCTCTACTCAACCCCTCCATTGAATTGTCTTTGCTATATCTCAAATTCATGACCCATTTTTCTTGAAAAAGTTTCTTTTTTATTTTTTTAAAAATATACTTTGAATGGAAACAAATAACATCATTTCTATCCCTCCTACTCCTCCCAGGTACCCTCCCTCTTAACCCCCCTCCCCACACCATTGAAAAATTAGATCAAGCTGTACTACAGAGCAATAGAAATAAAAACTGCATAGTCCTGGTATAGAAACAAACAGGTTGATCAGTGGAAAATAATTGAAGACCCATAAATAAAACTACATACCTACTTAGGCTTAAGTTTTGACAAAGAAGGCAAGACTATATAATGGAAGGAAATTATCTTTAACAAATGGTGCTGCACTATCTGGATGTCTGCATATAGAAGAATGCAAATAGATCCATGTCTATGACTCTGCACAAGACTCAAATCCAAATGGATCAAAAGCCTCAGCATAAAACTAACACACTAAATCCTAATAGAAGAGAAAGTGGAAAAGAACTTTGAACGAATGGTATAGGAGACACTTTCAATGTCAATGGCTCAGACACTGGACCTCATGAAACTGAAAAGCTTCTGTAAGGCAAAACCAAAACCAAAACCAAAGCCAAAACCAAAACCAAAACCAAAACCAAAACCTAAACTGAAACCAAAACTAAAACCAAAGCCAACGCCAAAGCCAAAGCCAAATCCAAAACCAAAAAAAAAAAAAAAAAAAACCCCAAACAAAACAAAACAACAACAACAAAATCACCATCAAGAGGACAAAACAGCAATCTATAGATTGGGAAAAGATCTTCATCAACCCTAGATCTGGCAGAGGGCAAATATGCAAAATATATAAAGAACTCAAGAAGGTAGACACCGTCAACCCAAATACCTCAGTGAAAAAATTGAGCAGAGAGCTAAACAGAGAATTCTCAACAGGGGGATCTTGAATGGCCAAGAATTCTTAAAGAAAAGTTCAATGTCCTTAGTCATCAAGGAAATGCAAATCAAAATGACTCTGAGATTCCATTTCGTGGTGTGGTTAGAATAGAATTGGGCAGGAGAGGGGATAGGGAGGGGAGTGGGTGGGGGAATCAGATGTAGGTATAGCTAAAAAGAGAGCACCAGGAGAGTGAACAGAAATTGATTGCCACGTCTGTCCCAACCAGGAACTAATCCGAGGCGGGAATTCTGGCTATCAGGAGAGGAAACAGGTCTGGAGAGGTGACAAACAGATGCAACCACACACAGAGGGGGGTTGAATCTGAATGTATTTTTCTGGGTATCTCCTAGTCCAGTCAAGTTAACATCTCAAATTAAGCATCACATTCATCTGTTAAAGTTTTCTCAGGCTGTACAGGGTGTTTACCCATAGTCCGGTTGGCCAATTGGTGCATGCGGTTAAACTGCTTCTTCATCTTGGCTCCACTTTCGCACTAGCCCGGAAGCTGAGGAAGAATGGCTCCCGGGCCTAGCCTCCTGTCGAAGATGGTGGCATTGCAGAGCTTGGAGAGCCGCCTGGCCTGTTGTCCTCCCAGGAGCACTTTCGCCTAGTCTGCCTGTTGCATTCTTCTCTGTGCCATGCCCGGGACCAACGTAGGCCCCTGGCAATCAGTTCCGGTAGCCGCCTCTAGCCCCCAGCCTGGTGAACTAACCAACTGCAACCCTTAGGCCCAGCTCGGTGAGCTAACTAACTTACTACTCCAAGTGTCTCTTTGAGTAAAAAGTATCTACTGTCTCCTGAATCACACCTGGATAAACTAAAAATATTGTTTTGCCCAAGACTCCCTAGGTGGGGTCTGCAAAACAAAATGTAGTTCCTCACAGGCTTCCATTGCTATCCAGGTGAGCCTGGGTAGAGATAGCCTGTCTGCATAACAAGCGAAGTCAAGAGTTAAAGGCTGAACAGGATTAACTTTTCTGCGGATGTCCTCTGAGGTATTCAATTCAGTTGTAAGACAGAAAGCCTGGCCTCTGGGGTGGGGGAGGTAGCTACAAGCCATGCACCAACTCATATGTAAATTCTTTCTACCTTGCCCAACCCCAACTTGTGTGGCAAGGACACTGTATAAGGTTCTTCAGATGTAAATATCCTTAGTCTGGGCCTATTGTTTGGAATCCATTTGCCCTGCAAAGAATGTCTAAAAAAAAAAAAAAAAACAAGAAAGAACCTGTGACTTAGAGTTGCAGAATAATTTTTTTGCTACAAGATGGATTCCTTTACATCTTAATATGCTCGGTATACTTAGTTCCTGCCACTAGGAAGAAGAGTTTCAGAAGTATAGTAATTTGCCAAGTAAGATTTTTCAGCTTCTGTACTTACAGGGTGTTCCACATTTTTCTCAGGGGACATTTCTCGCCTCTGTCTGTAAAATTTTGTTTTACAGATATCACTGGGCCACCGTGGCAATTGATGGGGGAAGGCTGCATGGTAGAACATCTCTAGAATCTGCTAGCCACCTGGGATGGCAATGTGCCAGGGAGTCTAAGAGGGTGAATCTAGCTGAGGCTCCTAGCAGTGGAAGATCTGGAACCTGAAATGGCCATCTCTTATGTAGCCAGACGGGACTCCTAGTGGAGGGATAAGGAGACCAACCCACAAGACCTTTGACTCAAAATTAGTTCTGCCTACAAGAAGTGCAGGGACAAAGATGTCACAGATACTGGGGGAATCGCCAAGCAATGACTGGTCCAACTTGAGAGCCATCCCATGGGCAAGAATCAGTCTGTAACACTATTACTAATTCCCCATTGTGCTTTTAGACAGGAACCTTGCTTAACTGTAGTCTGGGAGACTCCACCCAATAACTCATCAAAACTGATGCAAAAACCCACAGTCAAACATCAGACTGGGCTCAGAGGTCTTGTAGAAGAGTTGTGAGAAGGATTAAGGGACCTGTAGGGGTAGGGACTCAACAGAAGACCAACAGAGACAACTAACCTAGACCCTTGTGGACTCTCAGAGACTGAACCACCAACCAAACAGCATAAAGGGCTAGACCTATGCCCCCTGCATATACGTAGCAGATGTACAACTTGGTCTTTATGCAGGGGCTTACCCTAACTCTGTTCCCTGCCTGTGGAGTCTTTTCCTTTACCTGGGCTGTTTTGTCTGACCCCAGTGGGAGAGAATGCACCTAGACTTGCAGTGACTTGAGGTGCCAAGGTGGGTTTGTAAGAAGTGGTGGCTGACCCCTTCTCAGAGGTGAAGTGGTGTGGTGTGGGAAAAGGCCATGTGAGGGGAGTACTGAGGGGACTGTGATCAGGATGTAAAATGAATAAAAATAAATTAATGGATAAAGGGAAAATTAGATTAAGGACAAATAAATGACTTAATAATGCAACTAAAGAATTTATAAAAAAAAAGACAACTCCAAACTACACTTAATTCCAGTACATAACAAGAAATAAAAATAAAAGAATGCCCAAGAAACAATTCACATATCAAATGATGCCCAAGAAGAAGGAAGGAAAGGTCCCTGGTCCTGGAAAGGCTTGGTGCAGCAGTGTAGGGGAATACCAGGACAGAGAAGCAGGAGGGGGTTGATTGGGGAACAGAGGGAGAGAAGAGGGCTTATGGGACTTTCGGGGAGGGGGAACCAGGAAAGAGGAAATCATTTGAAATGTAAATAAAGAATATATTAATAAAAATAAATAAATAAATAAATACGATAAAATAAATAATCAATGTATCTAAGAGCTGGTTGTTTGTAAAGATAAACAATATTAACAAACTCTTGGCCCAACTAATTAAAAGAAACAGAGACCACATAATAGGAAAAGAAGAATACAAGTGAACACGCATTACAATAGACACGAAGAAATTCAGAACACTGTGTGGAAATACTTTAAAAACCTGTACTTCGTGATGTTGAAAATCGAAAGGAAATGAATAAATTTCTTGACTCATCCATACTACTAAGTCAAAGCAAGAAGAGACTAAGAACCAGTCCTATTCCAGGAGGAGAGTGAAGCAGCAATCAAAGCCTCCAGCTAAAACAGGTCCAGTCCCAGAGAATTCACAGCAGAACTCTCTATTGACCACGCTTAGCCTGTGCTTCAAGGTGCTACTGGCTACTCTCTCTTGTTTCCCAATGGTCATGTGGTCTAACTATTCCTCCTGTCTGCTCTTGGTAACTGGCATAGTCTCTAACTAGCACACACGCACTATCCTTTGAAAGAAAGGAAGAAATATGGAAGAGAGAAAAATGGAGAGGGAGGAAGGGATTAAGTTTTAGAATGGTCCTTTGTTCTTAACAGAATCATAGTGCTATATTTTCTCAGATGCTTGAGTTGGGGGAGGGCAGGGAAGTTCTGGTCTCCCTGGGTAGCCTGAGCTGACTTCAAGTTTGCAGTCCTTTTGGTTCAGTCTACTGAATGCTGACACGCTGACTCCCTATGTGACAGTCCTTCATTCTTGATGTCAGTGGCCAAATAGAATGTGGGAGGAGGGGGGAAAAAGACTGTTTTGGCAGAAATATTGTCAGTAAAAAAAAAAAATCAAGAAATTTAAATAAGTTTATCTAATTTCTGGTTTTTTTTTCAAGACAGAGAAGCCAATAGCGGCAGTGAGTCAGAAAATTAACTATACAGCTGGAAATAGACAATTCTGTAAGGCAGTGATTAGTCATAATAACACCATTTAATTTGTTTGAGAAAGATGCATTTTTCAGTCACGAGTTTGCTCAGCTAATTACTTATCTCGTAGCATGTATTATGTAATTGGGAAATTGTTTATAGCACATGAAATATGTAGAGAATATATACAATTTGATGCAGAGACTATATACATGTATTCATATAATTTGACAAGGTGGGAGGGGAAGTGCTTTTTGAAAAGTAAATTATACATTAAAATGCAGACACATTGATGTATCTTAAAAAGCAAATGTGAAAAGCATTCACTTCCATGGGTCTGGAGCAGAGAGGAGTCACCCGCCAAGCTCCCCAATCCTGTTCCTTGCTCTACGAAGCTGGGAGGGCTGGAAGCCGCTCTGGGCTGAGAAGGGCCCTGTGCTCCTCTGAGAGAAACATGCTGGAGCTGGATTGAGGACAACTGCCAATTTCCAGGAAGAGCCGAGTTTTCCTTTTTCATTTGTGTGACAATTGGAGTTATCACTAAGACAATTCTTCCTTCTTTGGTTGCCCTGGGGCACACAGGGATGCAGGCAAGACCTTTCTGCTGTTCTTTTGGTCAAGTATCCAGCCACAGACTTGGCTTGGTAAAAATTCAGGGATGGTCTCAGCAACAGCCAATACTAATAGGTAGAAAGTAACAAGACTGAGACCTGTAGGTGTGTGGATAGGTTGGGGCCAGACGCTTTGCTGTAGGTGTTGTGAGG